>NC_088793.1:191301365-191608448 GCF_011386835.1 Chrysemys picta bellii
ATTTGGTCACAAGGCTTATTCATCCTCTACGCTCCAATTCTGCATATCCAAGAATGAGAAGGGAAAGAAATATCTACTGAACTACACTAAAAGCTAACAGGTAAGGCATTATCTAGCAGTTCTAAGGAGAAGCAGGCTCTGCTGTGGATTCTTTCCCATACCAAAGGCAGTCAAGAAGGAACTAGGGGGATGGTTTGACTGCATGGCACTATATATGCATTCTGCTCACAGCGCAAGATGGGGAGGTGCGCATGTGCTGTCCAACGGGCCCCATTGATGAAGATCCCAGGTGCAGGGGGTGCAGGGACATCATTTAGAGAAGAATTGTTGATTATCCCCTGGAAAAATCATGGAGCAGGTCCTCAAGGAATCAATTATGAAACACTTAGAGGAGAGGAAAGTGATCAGGAACAGTCAGCATGGATTCACGAAGGGGAAGTCGTGCCTGACTAACCTAATTGCCTTCTATGATGAGATAACTGGCTCTGTGGATGAGGGGAAAGCAGTGGATGTGTTATTCCTTGACTTTAGCAAAGCTTTTAATACGGTCTCCCACAGTATTCTTCCCGCCAAGTTAAAGAAGTATGAGCTGGATGAATGGACTGTAAGGTGGATAGAAAGCTGGCTAGATCGTCGGGCTCAACGGGTAGAGATCAATGGCTCCATGTCTAGTTGGCAGCCGGTTTCAAGCGGAGTGCCCCAAGGGTCGGTCCTGGGGCCGGTTTTGTTTAATATCTTTATTAATGATCTGGAGGATGGTGTGGACTGCACTCTCAGCAAGTTTGCAGATGACACTAAACTAGGAGGCGTGGTAGATACACTAGAGGGTGGGATCGGATACAGAGGGACCTAGTCAAATTGGAGGATTGGGCCAAAAAAAACCTGATGAGGTTCAACTAGGACAAGTGCAGAGTCCTGCACTTAGGACGGAAGAATCCCATGCACTGCTACAGACTAGGGACCGAATGGCTAGGTAGCAGTTCTGCAGAAAAGGACCTAGGGGTCACAGTGGACGAGAAGCTGGATATGAGTCAACAGTGTGTTCTTGTTGCCAAGAAGGCTAACGGCATTTTGGGCTGTATAAGTAGGGGCATTGCCAGCAGATCGAGGAACATGATCGTTCCCCTTTATTCAACACTGGTGAGGCCTCATCTGGAATACTGTGTCCAGTTTTGTGCCCCACACTACAAGACGGATGTGGAAATATTGGAAAGAGTCTAGCGGAGGGCAACGAAAATGATTAGGGGGCTGGGGCACATGACTTACAAGGAGAGGCTGAGGGAACGGCTTATTTAGTCTGCAGAAGAGAAGAGTGAGGGGGGATTTGATAACAGCCTTCAACTACCTAAAGGTGGGTTCCAAAGAGGATGGAGGTAGGCTGTCCTCAGTGGTGGCAGATGACAGAACAAGGAGCAATGGTCTCAAGTTGCAGTAGGGGAGGTTTAGGTTGGATATTAGGAAAAACTATTTCACTAGGAGGGTGATGAAACACTGGAATGGGTTACCTAGGGAGGTGGTGGACTCTCCTTCCTTGGAGGTTTTTAAGGCCCGGATTGACAAAGCCCTGGCTGGGATGATTTAGTTGGAGATTGGTCCTGCTTTGAGCAGGGGGTTGGACTAGATGACCTCTTGAGGTCCCTTCCAACCCTGATATTCTATGATTCTATGATTCTATGATCCAGGTCTCTTTACTGAGGGTTTTGGCTGAGTAGGTGATCTAAAGGGTATGGTTGTATTTACAGCTCATTTCTAGGTTTTGATGTTGTTATATTTAAAGTGACACCATTCACTTCATTTTGCATGCTTTTAAAGAGATTCTGTGGAATTATGCCAGGGAAAGGTCTGACAAGTGCAATTTTAAAAAATTAAAATAAGTGTCCAGTTAACATGCCTGGGGAGAACCCCATTTGGCATGAGTCCACTTCACAACCACCACTGCTGGCAGTCTCAGCAGAGGGGTTACATCTTCATTGGGCATGGAGGATGACCTTATTCTCTCAGAAAACAGATCTTTTTAATAAGGTGACATTTTTTCAATAATCACTCTTCTGAATATAGCCAAACTTAAATGGGGATGGGAAGAGCTAGTCTGTATTTGACCAGAGCCAGCGCAATAGGGTCCTAGGATATGATTAAGATCCCTAGCACTCCTGCAATACAAAGCATCATAGACTGAATGCTCCTTGTAGCTTGGAAAGTGGGGTCATTCAGCCAATATTTTAACTGTGTGTATATGAAAGAATGGGAGGAGGGAAAGGGCACCTTTTTTCAGCCATCACACCATACCCACCCAGGGCCGGATTAACTTTTTGTGGGCCTGGCTCCAAACATATTTATGGGCCCCCCTGGGGAATGATTGTAAAAGGGGCCGGGGGCAAAAGCACAGTGGGGCGGGAGTTAGGGTTGGTCCCTGGAGCAAGGGAGGGGCCAGGGGTAAACTGCAAGTGCAGTAGGGCTGGGGAGGGGGTAAACAGTATCTCCCCGCCCCCGCACACATAGAGGGGGTACCTACCTTCTCCCTGGTTCTAGCCCATTCTCTTCGTCTCTCTCTGCACTGAGCTGCCCCTCCTCCAGTGTGACAAAGTGGGAATGTTCTTAATGTTTTCTCTGAATACTGTGTGGGTGCCTTAGTTTCCCCTATGCATTTTTTAAGTATCTAGGTGGTAGGATAAGGGTGTGTGATTGTTGCAGAGCCCTAGAGGGCAGGTGTGATGCTGTCTGCACAGAGAATGGCTGACACCCTGTCTCCTGGTAACTGATGGCCTGGGCCCCTCCCCTGCAAGGTGCCAACTGAAGGTGTTGGAGAACAAAGAGATCAGGTGGCCTCCTGGCCTGGGAAAGAGACAAAGGACAGAGGAGGAACTGGAGGGGGTTGCAGTTTGGAGCTGGCTGGGGAAATGGTGTCTGGGCTCCCTACCCGACAAGACGGACCTGACTGAAAGGTCTTGTTTTCCATACCTACAAGCTCTGCTTTGACAGTGTTCCTGTCATCTAATAAACCTTCTGTTTTACTGGCTGGCTGAGAGTCATAGTGAATCGCAGGAAGTGGGGGGGTGCAAGACCCTGACTCCCCTACACTCCGTGACATCCCGCAGCAGCAGGACTGGTTCTCTCCCAGCCCTCTGGGGTGGGTATTGGGAGTGGGAGGAGCGGAGGTTATATATAGCCTATAACCGGACTTTTAGTTTCCAGTCAGCACTGCTAACCGACACCCAGGTCCCATTTTCTACTTGAGTTTCCAGTCTAAAACTGGATACCTGGCAACAGGGGTGCCAGAAAAGCCTGAGGGGGGAGGAGGGGCAAGCAATCATTTTTAAAAGTGAGAGGGCTAAGGCTTAAGCCTTAAGCAGTGGGAAGCAAGGGGTGGGTGGGCTAGGGAGTGGAGAAGAGCTAATGGGCAGGGCCATGTCTGCTGTACTGCCCAGGTAGGTTGGAGACTGTGGGTATCAGCTGACACAGTATCCCCAGCCCAGGTGATGTTACAGCCAGTGGTGGATTTAGAGTTAGTGGGGCCCCCGGCCCTGTGCTCAGCTTCATTTTTGGGGCCCCTCCTTGGAACCCAGCCAAGAAAAAGAATTCTCTCTTATCTCCCCCCGCCCCCGTTTTTCATTCTTTTTTTCTTCATCCTCCTCCTATAATAGCAAGTAAATGAAAATAAAGTGAGGTACCTTGATTGTTCTTGTAGTCTAACTTATTTTTCCACAGACCACTTGAAAATCACGGAGGGTCTCGACGGACCACTTAATGATCTTTCCAAATATTGTAAAAAAAAGTTGGGGTGTGGGGTCTGGCCAGGAGCTAGGGTGTGGGAGGGGGCTCAGGGTTGGGGCAGGAGATTGGGGTGTGGAGCACTTACCTGGGGCAGCTCCCTGTTTGGTGCAAGGGGTGCAGGTGGGAATGGGGTGGGGTGCAGGAGCTCCTGTTTGGTGCTCAGGATGGGGGTGCGGACGTGGGGAGGTTCAGGAGTCAGAGAATGGGGTGTGGGGAGGGCTGGGTATGTGGGGTGGTGCAGGGGTCAGGGCAGGGGGCTTGGGAGGTGTGAGGGGGTGCAGGGGGCATGTGGGGGGGTGGAGGAGTCAGGGCAGGGGGCTAGGGGTGTGAGGGGGTGCAGGGATCAGGGCAGGGGGCTGGGGATGTGTGAGGGGGTGCAGGAGTCAGGGCAGGGGATGTGTGAGGGGGTGCAGGGATCAGGGCAGGGGGCTGGGTGTGTGTGGGGGGGTGGAGGAGTCAGGGCAGGGGGCTAGGGGTGTTAGGGGGTGCAGGGATCAGGGCAGGGGGCTGGGGATGTGTGAGGGAGTGCAGGGGTCAGGGCAGGAGGCTGGGAGTGTGTGAGGGGGTGCAAGGGTCAGGGTGGGCAGGGGGCTATCTATTTCTTGTAGTTATTTCTAGATCACCTATCACTAGTGTCTACTTAGGGGCTGTCTTGGTACAACTGGCTGTGTGTTATTGTAGCTCAAACCCATATACAGTTAAAACATGCCAGTTTTTCAGTTTACCCTTCTCTCCTAAGTGTTTATATGGGCAT
This sequence comes from Chrysemys picta bellii, assembly GCF_011386835.1. Classification (NCBI taxonomy): domain Eukaryota; kingdom Metazoa; phylum Chordata; order Testudines; family Emydidae; genus Chrysemys; species Chrysemys picta. The sequence continues at coordinate 191,305,891 of NC_088793.1, forward strand.
GTTAATATATGGCCTGATCCTGTTCTTACTGAAGTCAATAGCAAAGCTCTCATTGACTTCAAAGGGAATACAATTAGCCTATAAATCCCAGCAGCAGTATAGTTATTCCTTTCCAGTTACAACAATATTACAGTTACATTCAAAACCAGCCACACAACCTAAGTCACACTTTCTATATAATTCAGCGTCTAGCCAGCCTGTTACTAACCCCCACAAAAATAGAAATCCGAGTGATTTAAATTCCTTGGGTGAAATCTTGACTCTACTGAAGTCAATGGCAAAACTCTCATTGACTTATATAAAGCCAGGATTTTACCCCTCTTGAGTCCACTATTCTCAGACTTCTCTACTGGGAACACCCGAGGGCAGGTATGATACATATAGTGGATGAAATTTACCCTTGTGCCAATGGCCCACTACAAGGGCTATGCAACACGTAAGTCCCACTTAAGCTGTATTTTAAGTTGGATTTAAGTGGTACAAAAGCCTTCTGCTGGCATAAGAGTGAATTTCACCCAGCAAGCACAATGGCCCTATTGCAGAGCACCCTCAACATTCATTGATGATGGGAGCTGAGGGCATGCAGCATCTTCTAGGCCAGGGGTGGCCAACCTGAGCCTGAGAAGGAGCCAGAATTTTCCAATGTCATTGCCAAAGAACCACAGTAATACGTCAGCAGCCCCCCATCAGCTCCCTGCCCCCCACCCACCGGCAGCCCTGCCAATCAGCGCCTGCCCCTCCCTCCCCGCACCTCCTGATCAGCTGTTTTGTTGCGTGCAGGAGGCTCGGGTGGGGGGGAAGGGGGAGGAGCAAGGGCATGGCTCAGGGCTCAGGGGAGGCGGGTGGGAAGGGGTGGAGTGGGGGCAGGGCCTGTGGCAGAGCTAGGGATTGAGCAGTGAGCACCCCCCAGCACATTGGAAAGTTGGCGCCTGTAGCTCCAGCCCGAAGTCGGTGCCTATACAAGGAGCCGCATATTAACTTCTGAAGAGCCGCATGTGGCTCCGGAGCCACAGGTTGACCACCCCTGTTCTAGGCCCTATATTTGGGAAGTTCGGGGTACAGCAGCTACCATATATTTACAGGAAGAGAGGGAGTGATAGATTGTGCAATTTTTAAAATACATTATCTAATTACTGTTATTAGAAACTCTTCTTGACTTCTTTCTGGGTGAACTCTGACTGCATTGAAGTCAGGGGCAAAAGTCCCATTGACTGCAGTGTGGCCAAGATGTAAACCTCTGTATTGAATCAGGGGAACCCTTTAATTTTTGTAATCCTGAAAACAAAATAAGTTCTAGCACAGAGAGGAGTCAGTTGATAAATCTGAACAGTGCTCAATGAGTTAGAAATGAAATTATGAACATACAGTGCAGACATTTGAAAAACAATAGTTCCCAGACAGAGGAACTGACAGATTTGCATGAGTTCCTGCATGGAAATCACATTCTGCAGGTGAACAATGAATTTTAAGACCCACAAAAACACCCCAAACTTTTTCAGTAGTCAGCTCTATACAACATGGTTTGAAAGAGATTAAAAAAAAATCAGAACGCAAACATACCACAAATAAAATTTTGGATTTTGGATTTGATACCAGAAACATTTTTCCTTACTCCAAATCTCTATTAGAATTTAATCTAACTAGAATGTCAGATTGGATTCACTGCAGAGCTGGTTACCTGAAAACCCCATCAATGTCACAACCCTTGATATACTGTTTAAAGTGACCTTGTTTCTCACTTTTTAATATGATGAAAATGCTCACAATGGCTCTTTGTAAGCATACCTACCAAACTTGCTCTGTTCATTTAGTTATGGTATAATTCCTTATCCTTTGCTATATAGGGAAACAGGAGACTTTCCTGATAACAAAAATCTTTAGGCCCAGTCCTGCAAGGTGATGAGTTGAGAGTGTGCAACACTTCATGGGATCAGGCCTTTTAATAGCATACAGTACTGCTAAATTGTTAAAAGAAAATCTTGTATAAAATAAGCCTGCCTATATTAAGAATATAAAAACAGCCAAATCCTTCTGTCTGTGTATGGGCAAAACTATTGGAGTCAGGACTACAGGCCCAAAATATACTGTTGTGCTAAGAACTACAGTAATCTATGTGAGTTAATATACAATACCCACGATGAATGGAATCTATGGAAAGTGTTAATTTTTCAATATGCTTGTTACTTTGAATGTTTCATAAGAAATATTTAGGAAAGTTTTCCAATCATTCTGGAAATGGTAGGGAAAAAAAATCAATAATTATTGATAATCCTCTGAAATAAAACAGCTTTCATTTAACATTGGTTTGCATATTGGCTTTTTCACTGATAGATTTCAGGCAGACATACACATAAAATAAAATCATAAAATATAATTTGAAGGAAGTGTGAGAGGCATAAAAGTTACATCATATGAACTTTGCACCAATCAATCTAGGGCAATTCCTTATCTTTTCATTTGGTAATCTTGGAAGCAAAATGTGCAAAAATTGCCATGGCAAGCAGGGAATAAATGCTTTGATAGACATGTAACAATGCCTCTGGATGGGCTGCCTGCAGGGACTGAAACCAGGACCTTGGGATCTAAAAAGCACAAGCCTCTGTTACTGGAACTATAGGACCAAGGTCTTAGCGCAGAGGCAATAGCAAACTCATAAACTTCTATAAACATCTGAGCCACCAGAAGGGACAAAGAGCCACACAGGCAGCATGGGTTACACATAGCTGAAAAGCACTACATTTATGCTAACTCTTTATAATTTTATAAATAAAATTTAGTTAAACCTGAACATTCATAAGAGCTTGTTACATTTCCCTTTGTTCTTGTAGTTAAAGCATCACTAGAACCAGGAGATCTGGCTCTGGCACAGATTTTCTGTGTGACCTTAAACAAATCAATCAGTCTCTCTGTGCCTAATTTTCCTTATCTGTAATATGAGGCCAGTAAGGTGAGGATTAATTAACTGTTTGTAAAATGTTCAGATATCCTTTGTCTGAAGGCAGTCTGAAAGAGCAAAATATTATTATATTTAAGGATACTGATTTCAGTTTCTGTTTTTACTTTTTGGCCAGTAAACTGCATTTTCACTTATCAGTCTCTATACATTCCTTTTTAACTTTGACTGCATAATTCTGCAGTTTGTTCCAGTACGAATGCATGAGAGAAAATCATGAGGCTAAGTCTTTTAAAAAGCAAAGAAATGCTCAGGAAAGCTTCAATGAGACAAAACTACTTAATACTACTATTAAACATTAGCTACTGCTGTGCTCTGCTAACGGACACCACTTCATATCCCAGTGCCCAGGCTGCTGTTATGTGCAACCAGGATACTATTGGTAGTTTAAAAAAAAAATCAAAGGAACCTTGCATTTTTTATTTTTATCATTCTGTTATAAAATTTGGATTGGTATTAGTCTATCAGTTATTTTTAGTTGAAATTGAAGACCAGAACCCCAATTCTACCGAAAACAAATACTGTATATACTCATTCATAAGCCGAATATTTTTGGTAAAAAGTGATACATCAAAGAGCAGGGGTCGGCTTATAAACGGGTCTACACCAAAATTTGATGATTTTAAACTTCCCACAGCTCCTATTGGCTGGGAACGGCGAACCGCGGCCAGAGGGAGCTGAGGGGCTCCATGCCTGCAGACAATCCAAGTGGCTTACCCTGACGGACTGGGAGCCAAAGTTTTCCAACCCCTGAAATATAGGGTCAGCTTATGAAAGGGTCATACAGTTTTTGCTATTTTTACCTATCTATTTTGGGGGGTCGGCTTATAAACGAACGGGCTAATGAACGAGTATATGCGGTAACTACTTGATCAGAAAATCTCTTTGCTTCAGAGCAAACTGGAGGTAGGAGGTGTGATGGGTTCGGTCAGAGACCCCTTTGGGACTGTCACCTGACATGCTGGAATTACCTTTGAGCCCGTTTTCCCTGCCAACTTGGCACTCCAGAACCCTGCCTTGTTGAGCCAGACACGCTAGCCTGCTGCAACACAGACCCAGGTCTGGTCCATGCCCCCAAAGCTGCGGACTTTAACCAAAAACTGCTCAGCAGGTCTCCTATCTCCAGCACCCAGACACCCAGCTCCCAATGGGATCCAAACCCCAAATAAATCTGTTTCACTATGTATAAAGCTTATACTGGGTAAACTCATAAATTGTCCATCCTCTATAACACTGATAAAGAGATATGCACAGCTGTTTTCTCCCCCAGGTATCACTTACTCTGGGTTAATTAATAAACAAAAGTGATTTTATTAAGTATAAAAAGTAGGATTTAAGTGGTGTCAAGTAATAACAGCCAGAACAAAGTAAGTCGCCAAGCAAAATAAAGCAAAACCACGCAAGTCTAAGTCTAATACATTAAGAAACTGATACAGATAATATCTCACCCTCAGAGATGTTCCAATAAGCTTCTTTCACAGACTAGACTCCTTCCTAGTCTGGGCCCAATCCTTTCCCCTGGTACAGTCCTTGTGAGTTCCAGCAGACATCTTAGGTGGAAACTAGGGGTGTTCTCATGATTGGCCCTCCTTTTGTTCTGTTCCACCCCCTTTTATAGCTTTGGCACATGGCGGGAATCTTTTGTCTCTCTGGTCCCCACCCCTCCTTCTAAATGGAAAAGCACCAGGTTTAAGATGGATTCCAGTTCAAGTGACATGATCACATGTCACTGTAAGACCTCCTTCTTCATTACCTAGGAGTTGGCCGACACATACACAGGAAGGCTTGCAGGTAAACAAACCCATTCACAGTTCATTGATTCTGAAGCACCCTTAATGGCTTCCACTTAATATGTTTACATAAGTAATACAAGTTTATATCTTATTTTCCTAACTCCAGACATAGAAATAATACATGCAAACAAACAGGATGAACACACTCAGTAGATCATAAGCTTTGTAATGATACCTTACAAGAGATCTTTTGCATGAAGCATATTCCAGTTACATCATATTTACACTCATAAGCATATTTCCATAAAACATTATGGAGTGCAACGTCACAGGAGGGAAGCCTCCTATTGACTGCCTCATATTGGCTTTATTTGAATACTGATATTTTCTTATTTAGAACTCAGTCAGTTACCTTTCAGGAAGCATATTAACTCTTTTAATGCAACACTTTAAATTGCACTAAAGGATGGCATTGATGGATTAAAGTTAAAACAGGACCCAGATGCACTCCAAAATATGTGTGCCTTTCCCCATCCCAAAGAGACCTGCTCTCAACTTACTTTCCCCCAGACACTTCTTCCCAACCTAGCCCACTGTAGAGATGTGTTTATGAAAGATTGTGATGTGGAGATACTCCCTCATGAGGGACAGTATTATGAACATAGGAATTTGGAGATGTGCCCTGGAAGCAGGGGTTGGAACACCACATGGCTGCATGCAGCAGCTCACCAGCGATGCTCTCCCATTCCTTTTATTAAAGTGTTATTCCTTTCTCATTCCCTGGTTTGTTAGTTAATGAACCCTAAGATCGTTACACTCCCCCATATCCCTAAGCAGACTTTTCCTGATTCCTCCCTTCTCCAGGCTGGACTTGTCTTCCTCTTGCTCCACAGACCTTGACCCCACATGAAGCAAGGCAAGCACATCCCACCAGGTAGCCAGTACTAATCAGCTGGGTGCTCTTCTGTCTCTGATCAGTGGGTGAGACCAAGCTGCCTCCATCTACAGAGACTGAATTCCAATGATCCTATCTGAATTTGCCTCTGAAGAGCAAGGCTGCAGTTTTTATGTACAGTAAGTTTCAAAGGAACACGTGAGCATAGGGTATGCCAATGAGGCAGTGAGTATTTTCAAGGGCTTCTCATGTGGTACTGCATTGGTGACTTTCTTAACTAGGGTTGTCAGGTGCCTGGTTTTTGACCGGAAAGCCTAGTTGAAAAGGGACTCTGGCGGCTCCAGTTGGCACTGCTGACCAGGCCATTAAAAGTCTGGTTGGTGGCACAGCAGAGGCCTGGGGCTAAGGCAGGCTATCTACCTGCCCTGACTCCGTGTTGCTCCTGGAAGCGGCCACCAGGTCCCTGTGGCCTCTAGGTGCTGGGGAGGTCAGGGACTGGGAGGCTCTGTGCGCTGTCCCCACCCCGAATACCGGCTCTGCAGCTCCCATTGGCCAGGAACCGTGACCAATGGGAGCTGTGGAGGGTGGTGCCTGCAGGAGCAAAGGCCGTGTGCACTGCCCAGAGCTGCCTGGCCACCCATGTGCTTAGAGGCCACAGGGACCTGGCGGCCGTTTCCTTGGAGCCACAGTAAGTGGTCCAAACAGGTTTAAACAATATTTTTTTCTTGCCCGTAGGAACAGGAAGAGGGGGAAATGGGATGACCTTGTTTCGGCCAGGAATGGAGGTTAAAATATGGGTTCCTAACATGTCCCTTTATGTCCACAAAGAGAAGGAGGCAGGGAGGAGCCTCTTATAACATGGTTAGGCACAAACTAGGTATTGCAACAGTTTAAAACGTATACTGTAGCTAGGAGGGCCTTTGGGTTTTCAGACAAATGATAGTTCTGAAAAAGCCAGTGTGAAAACACAACCACGTGCCTCACACTGGGCACTGAAAACGTTTCAAAGCGGGGTTGATCAGAGCGCTACAGAACTTTTAGTACACAGCAGCAGGGTCCACATGAACACTTATGGTGTGGCACGCAATGCAGATTTATACCCCAGCCTGCCATGAACTAGGTCTCCGCTACAGAGCCACAGCTCCAGTACTGCAGCTGTGATGCCGTAGCGTAGGCCCTTCCTACATCAATGGAAGGGGTTTTCCCATCAATGTAGGTAATCCACTCCTCTGAGAGACGGTAGCTAGGTTGATGGAAGAATTCTTCCATCAAACTTGCTGTGTCTACAGTGGGGGTTAGGTCATCCTAACTACATTGCATGAGGTGTGAAATATTTCATAGTCCTCCTAAGCAATGTAGCTAGGTCAACCTGAGTTTTAGGTGTAGACCAGGCCTACGTATTCCTATAGACAAGCCATCAAATACTGCAACAATGGGAATGGTATTAAAATCCTATCACTTTCTGACCCTAAAAGACCAGCAATATATCACATTCCTCTTGACATGGGTTACACTGAGAGAGAATGTGGTGGTAAACTGTTGAAATTTTGTGTCCACACACAAAGCTAGTCCAGCTGGTTTCCATGCATTCTAAAAACTGTTTTGGTAGTAGGTCTAGGAACCTCATCAGTCTGAACCATTTCAATCTGAATTATTTTAGTGCCAGTTTGGACGTGGTCTAGCTGAAACAGTTCAAGTAGTCCTCTCACATGTCCCACAGCATATGCGTCACAGAGCAGGTATACCCCATCACCCCTTTAGGGATACTATGCCCCAGCAGCCAAGTTCAAATGACTGCCTCTTCTCAGGGTGGTACAACCTGATGGTCCGAGTCGGGACGGGAGCTGCTCTTAGATTCCAGGCAGCACGGACTACTGGCCTAATTCTGTGAGGAGGGCCCTGTAGCTCAGGGACGTCTGGCAAAATGTCCAGCATCAGTGGGCTGTCCCTAGAGTCAGGGCATTCTGGCCTAGTGGCCAGACACCATTGGACCGCCCTTCAGCGCAAGTCTGTATGGCCTAGCCCCCAGGGTCTGTGGGGCCACCCTCCCGTGCAAGGCATACAATTCAAATAAATTTGGAATTTTTAATGTATTCTTATTTTAATGACACACTTGATATTTTTCCTAACAGTATGTAAATATCATTAGAAATTTAAATCAATTTGCAATGTATTCTATTTATTTATTATATTAATTCACACGATTAACTCTAAAAAAAATAATCGTGATTAAAAAAATTAATCTTAATTAATCGCAGTTTTAATTGCACTGTTAAACAACAGAATGCCAATTGAAATTTATTAAATATTTTTGGATGTTTTTCTACTTTTTCAAATACATTGATTTCAATTACAACACAGAATACAAAGTGTACAGTGCTCACTTTATATTACTTTTGATTACAAATATTTGCACTGTCACAAAATGAAAAACAAAAGAAATAGTATTTTTCAATTCACCTCATACAAGTACTGTAGTGTAATCTCTTTATTGTGAAAGTGCAACTTACAGATGTAGATTTTTTTTGTTACACAACTGTACTCAAAACCAAAACAATGTAAAATTTTAGAGCTTACATGTCCACTCAAGTCCTACTTCTTGTTCAGACAATCACTAAGAGAAACAAGTTTGTTTACATTTACAGGAGAAAATGCTGCCCACTTCTTATTTACATCACCTGAAAGTGAGAAAAGGCATTTGCATGGCACTTTTGTAGCTGGCATTGCAAGGTATTTATGTGTCAGATATGCTAAATATTCATATGCCTCTTCATGGTTTGACCACCATTCCAAAGCACATTCTTCCATGCTGATGACGCTTGTTAAAAATAAATACATTAATTCAATTTGTGACTGAACTCCTTGGAGGAGAATTGTATGTCTCCCGCTCCATTGTTTTACCAGCATTCTGCCACATATTTTGTGTTATGGTAGCCTCGGATGACGACCCAGTATATGTTATTTGATTTAAAAACACTTTCACTGCAGATTTGACAATACACAAAGAAGATTCCAATTATCAGATTTTTAAAAATGCAGGTACAGTTTTTCTATTTTGGTATTGGTCTAATATGCTGATTCCTGGCTAAAAAGAATGTATATAGAAGTTAATATTTTTTCTCCCTGATTTCCTGTTATTTCTGAAAATGTCTGAAACAAATCAAGCCAATACGCAAGGAATGAAGCGGGTGACCTGTGGGGAAAAAAATAGCATGAATCATAGAATATTAGAGTTGGAAGAGGTCATCTACTCCAACCTGCTCAAAGCAGGACCAACCCCAACTAAATCATCCCAGCCAGGGCTTTGTCAAGCCGGGCCTTAAAAACCTCTAAGGATGGAGATTCCACCACCTCCCTAGGTAACCCATTCCAGTGTTTCATCACCCTCCTAGTGAAATAGTTTTTCCTAATATCCAACCTAAACCTCCCCTACTGCAACTTGAGACCATTGCTCCTTGTTCTGTCATCTGCCACCACTGAGGACAGCCTACCTCCATCCTCTTTGGAACCCACCTTTAGGTAGTTGAAGGCTGTTATCAAATCCCCCCTCACTCTTCTCTTCTGCAGACTAAATAAGCCGTTCCCTCAGCCTCTCCTTGTAAGTCATGTGCCCCAGCCCCCTAATCATTTTCGTTACCCTCCGCTGGACTCTCTCCAATTTATCCACATCCTTTCTGTAGTGGCAGGCCCAAAACTGGACGCAATACTCCAGATGTGGCCTCACCAGTGCCGAACACAGGGGAATAATCACTTCCCTCGACCTGCTGGCAATGCTCCTACTAATGCAGCTCAATATGCCGTTAGCCTTCCTGGCAACAAGGGCACACCGTTGACTCATATCTAGCTTTTCGTCTACTGTAATCCCCAGGTCCTTTTCTACAGAACTGCCGCTTAGTCAGTCGGTCCCCAGCCTGTAGAAGTGCATGGAATTCTTCCATTCTAAGTGCAGGATTCTGCACCTGTCCTTGTTGAACCTCATCAGATTTCTTTTGGCCCAATCCTCCAATTTGTCTAGGTCACTCTGGATTCCATCCCTACCCTCCAGCGTATCTACCTCACCCCGCAGCTTAGCGTCATTTGTGAACTTGCAGAGGGTGGAATCCATCCCATCATCCAGATCATTAATGAAGGCATTCCACTGGATACTGGCTGCCAACTAGACATTGAGCCGTTGATCACTACTCGTTGAACCTGACAATTTAGACAGCTTTCTATCCACCTTACAGTCCATTCATCCAATCCATACTTCTTTAACTTACTGGTCATGCAATTAAAGATGGCATCATACTCGTCGTGGCCAAAGAGGATAAATTAGCTTGTAGGCCCAAAAATAAGCTGTCAGTTAAGGACCCCAAATTGTATTTATTCTAAACAATTTTGTTTTTAAAGTCAGTCACTTTGGAGGTGGCCTGATCCATGATTTTCAAATGGCTCAGCTTAGCAATGCTAAAGCTCACCGGATGTTGGGGGACACGCACCAACAAACACCCTCTGTGTATGTGAGCTCCTGATCTGTGAGGGGTGCCCCTGCCATCATCCCCTGCCTGGGTGGGGGGAATGAGGAGTCACTTTCAGGCCCCTCTGGGTGGGGGGAAATGAGGAGTCCCTCTCAGGCCCCTCTGTGGGGAAAGTCCCTCCACGGCCCCTCTGTATATGGGGCTAGCTGTGTAAGCAGAATGGCGACAGCCCTGTAGGGCTGCCCCTGTAGCAGCTGGGGCCGCACTTTCTTGGGTTCAGGGTCCCTGCCCTGCAAAGGGATAAAGCCCCCCCGCACTTCCAGCAGTACTCGCGTCGCCCCCGCCGCAGCCCCTTCCCCAGGGCGCGCGGCCTCAGGCTCAGACTCCACTGCGGCTGCGCCAGGTGGGTCGGGCCAACAACCCCCAGCGCGCGGGCCGCTCTCCTCCTAGGCCCCGGCCGCAGTACACCCCTCCCACCCGCAACGGGACCAAGCCCCGCCCTCTCCGATTCTGATTGGCCAGAGCGCCAAGGCCCGCACTTATTCACCTCCTGACTAGCGGACGCTGAACCCCTACCCGCCCCTTCCCTAGCTCCCTTTCCGGATTAGCCCACGTCACTTTGACACCGCCCCATAAAGCTAGCGTCTTCCGCGGATTGGCTCCGGCTCCCAGAGCCTCCTCGGCTTCAGTCCCTTTACGGATTGGTCACGCCCCACAAGCAGAACTTCCATTGGCTTCTCGCCCAGTCACTCAGGCTGGACTCACCGCCCATCACCCCGTCCCCGGACAGAGCGCTGAGTGTCCGTAACTGCTGCCGCGTTCCGCCCGGGCCTTCCTGACGCGTCATCCACCCGCGCCCGTGTTCCGGCCGGACCCCGGGCTCCCCTTCCGGCCTGAGCCGCGCCCCCCCCCCCCCGCGCCGTCTCGGTAACCGTCTTATTTTCCGTAGGAGCCCAGAGCAACAACGTGTGGCGCCTTGGGAGAGTTCGTCAGTAATTACTGCGAGACACAGCTGGGTGGGCGTTTAGGACGGGACGGAAAGCCGGCAAGTATGGGCCACGCGTAGTTCAGAGGCCGTTCTTCTGCGCTGTGATTGTACCCGAAAGGAGAGCAGCACTTCAGCTAAGCCCGAGTCGGCTCCCTAGTAAAATGGATTACAGCAGCGCGCACAACTCGTAAAGTGGGAGGGCCATATTATTCCAAAGAAAACAGCTGAGGGCCAACCCCCCCCTCCAGCCCCGCTGAAACCCCACCCCAGTGCCACCCAGTCCCCCCGAAACATAACACCTTTCCCCCCCCCCGTGCTGCCTGTCCCGCGGAAACAACCCCTCCTGCCTCAGTGCCCCCCCACCGGTAATACATTATAGCGGGCCCCTAAGGTAGTATAATTAAGGTAAAAGAAAAATGTCTTTTTGCTAGAAGTAGAATAAGATCTTCCCCCACTTTGTAATCAATTGCCCTGTTGACTGAATGAGGTAGGCATGGAAGGCAGGCACCTCCAGACAGCTGCAACCCTTGGAGAGGGAATGGGAGCCAGACCAGATCAGTAGAACAGGTCAGCCACTGATTCCCAGCTCGCCTCCTCAGCCCTCATCCCCTGGCTCGCCTACTCACCCCCCTGCCACTGCCTGCCCACTTGCCTCCGCAGCCCCCCACCCCCGCCACTGCCTGCCCGTTCACCTCCTCAGCCCCCCACCCCCCAGCTCGCCTACTCACTCCCCACCACTGCCCGCCCGTCTACTCAGCCCCCCTCCCTCACCCGCCGCTTGCTTACTCACCCCCCGCGGGCCGCACAGTGAGCCCACGCGGGCCGCATGTTGTGCAGGCCTGGTTTACAGTCAGACTAGCTCCTGCTGCTGTGAAACACAATTTGAGTGTGAGAGAGAAAAATACTGATACCTCGTTACAGTTTTGAATTGCAAAATTAACTGCGGTTGCTAGTGTGAGGCAGCTTAATTGGCAAATCAGTCCTCAGTTTGCACACTGTTTTAAATATGTTTATATAAAAAGCACATCGTCCTGGTTAATGTTTTTTTGTTTGTTTGTTTGAAATGAACACTTTTTGGTTAAAAAAATAAAATCTGCCTGAATCAGCAAAGAGGCTGGATACTATAGTACTGCAGTCCCTTGGCCAAGAAAACATGAAGTATGTAGCACAGAAGAGTGTGCTCGGGATTATGAGAAATTTAGGGCGAGTCTACACTGGCAATGGTAAAGCACTGCTGCGCTTTAACGTGCCTTGTGTGGTTAAAAAAACCCACCTCCACGAGGGGCGTAGTTACCAGCGCTCAGAGCTGTCTACACTGGCGCTTTACAGCGCTGAAACTTGCTGTGCTCGGGGGTGTTTTTTCACACCCCTGAGCCAGAAAGTTGCAGCACTGTAAATTGCCAGTGTAGACAAGCCCTCAGATATAAATGTGCCTACCAGAATTCACAGGTATTGTATCTGAAATGTGACCTGTTTGGGGTACTTTGCAGAAAGCATGCATAACTTTCTCATAAAGGTGTTCCTCTTTTCAATGCTTGTAAGATGTTTAGAATTTGTTTCCTGCACATGCAGGACTGTTTTGCTGCTCATGTAAAATGAAGGCTTCTGCCCAATGTGCAGTTGCAGTCAAAAATGCTAACAATGTTAGGATGCATAAAGAATAAGATGGTGAATAATACAAAGAATATTATAATTCTTTTATATAAATCAATGGTGTGGCCTCATCTGGTTTCTGTGGGAAGTTCTAGTTGCCCTATCTCAAAAAGGATATTGCAAAACTAGAAGAGGTTCAGAGAAGGGCAATGGGAATGATGAAGGGTATGGAAAAACTCAGATGAAAGAGAAGGTTGGGGTTGCTTACCTTTGAAATGTGTCAAATAAGAGAGGGTATAAGAGTATATAAAACTGGGGGGGTCACATGCTTTGTAACTTGTTTAGGATGAGGTTATTGCATGCATGAGGGGCTTCTTGCATTGCTCCCTTCCACAAGCTCCCAGTGTGCCACCCTCCCATCCCCCTCATTCCACAGCTCCTCCATCCTTTCCTCTTAACAGGGTCTCTGTGTCCCCCCTTCCCCTGTAAAAGCCCTTGGCATGGGGAACAATGTGCTCCCTTTCCCTATGTGCCCCGGTCCACCATTCTCCCCATCAGGGTTCTTGTGTGCCCCCAATGCCTAAGTTCCCCATTCTCCCCACAGTGCCAAGGGCTATGTCCCCTCCATTTCTCCTTTCCCAGCCCTTCCCAGTCTTCCTTCCCCCTATGCCAGGGGCTGTGTGTGCTCCCAATTCCCCCTCCCCCCCATTCCTACCTTCTACCCATGCCAGGGGCTTGTGTGCACCCTCTTCCCCTACCTTTATAATTTCTCTTCTTTCTTTCTGGGAGATAGGGTGACCAGATGTCCCGATTTTTATAGGGACAGTCCCGATTTTGGGGGATTTTTCTTATTTAGGCACCTATTACCCCCCCACCCCCGTCCTGATTTTTTACACTTGCTATCTGGTCACCCTACTGGGAGATAAATCATTCAGGGTGTCAACATGTTAAATTGCATTGGGAGGATGGGCAGAGATGGGGGGTATTGTTACGGTTTGATTTGCAGAGGTGGTTTGATTTGCAGAGGTGCTTCAAACTGTGGCTCTATTAAACAGATGACAGAAGTTCTGTGTTCCCATGTACCTATGTGGAAGGAGGAAATGTCATTTTGTGCACAAGAAGCTCTTGTAACTAGATTGTTCTCTAAAATGCACATGCTCTTTAGGAAGCATTCCAGATATACATAAAGAAAGCCATCGCTGTGATTGCTGATGGATCCATTGACAGGTCTGTAGCTGAACAGCAGTCGGTGTATGTCAGATTTGTCCAGGAGGGAGAACCTACTATGTAAGCAAAAAGAGCACAACATGTGGAATCTAGGACAGGTAATGATATCACACAAGGAATAAAAACAGTTTTACGAGTCATAAGGATCAGGTTGAAGAGCTCACCTGAAAGCCGGCTGCATTGAATGTAGGTGGTGCAGCAATGATGGGGCTGTCAAGCCAAGTTTAGACACTTGCTTTTTTATGTTCTGCATTGTGTCAACCACAAGATTGACATTTTCTGGGTCTCAGATAAAAATCGTTAATAGTTTGAACTTAGGTTGAAAGACATCCTTACGTTTTACTACTTCGTGCCGAAAGACAGCGGCAGCTTCCATCTCATTGGCATCAGCAGGATCTTGCTGATCATGAGCTCTTCTGGAAGTATGCATTATATACGCTGGGCTGCTAATCGGGCCAGAGCTCTGATTGCAGTGATGAAAAATGATCCTTTGTCTATTTCCCAACTTTGCAGAAAATGAGTCAGGAGCATTGTATCTTTTTGGGGATATTCTTAAGGCGATCAGGACAGGCAAATTTGTGAAAATACTGTATTTCGTGGTGGTTTAATTATTATTGTGATGGCAGTCATTCTCTCAGAAAGGGTCTCTAGTTTGTGGAGGCTCTGCAAAAGCTGACAAGTGCTATGCTGGAACTCAGAACAGTTGTATGTGCTTTCCAGCTCTACCATGTTTTCTCTGCTGGTCTGACGGGGATTAGGAGCAAAACATTTGTGGACACGGTGACAATGAGTTATTAACTGCCAGCAGCAATGATGATTATTTGATTTATTTTTATATTACAGTAATGTCTAGGAGTCCTAGTCATGGGCCCCATTGTATTAGATACTGTATACACACGTAGGAAAAAGATAGTCTCTGCCCCCAGGAGTTGACACTCAAAGTAGAGGACTAGGTTACTACCATTCTGCATGATCAGATCTCCATTTCAAACCAGATGTTATACATGATATTATGTAGGTATTAAAATTATACTCAAATTTGAGATAATTGTTCAACCTACTAGGTTTTTTACATTTTGATTTAATTTTATTAAATATTTGTCTTGTAGGGAGGTTAATCCTCTATTTGTTAGGGAATTCATTTGGCAAAAGTGAAATCTCATTTGAGAAGGCAGTGGAAATGTCTAACCCGAGAGCTGGTAGTGCTTAGAAATATAGATAAATATTGAAGTGAACAGTGAAATATACTAAAATATTGAAGCAGCAGAATAAAGAATATTAAGTGCTTTTTTCTTTTCTGTTTGAATATTACGTAGAATACAAACTTTGCCAACACCTGGGTTAGTTACTGCAGGACAACCTTTCAACAGCGATTTAAAACCAGGATCCTGTCTACTGTATGTTGATATTACAGCACTTATGTCACATTTTTCATGAATAATAGTTTGCCTCTGTGTCCTTAGCCAAAATACCCCTGCTCCTCTTTACTGTGCTGAGTACCATGTGTGGGATGCAAACATTCCTCTATCCCAGAAGTTGCTGTATTCACTGTTGGATTTTTCAGTGCCTTGTATTCTATTGAGATTAAAGGTGGTATAACGATAAAGTATTATCAGCCACAAGTTATCCTTCCAGCAATATTCCAGCCCCATTTATCCAACACTCATTTGCCTGAAGTACTGTCTTATTCAAATCTCTTATTCTCCTCATCTTCTCCTGAACTACCCTGAACTCTTCTTATGAATTGCTTACCCAATAGTTTTATTCTCCAAACTATGCAGATCCTCATTTAACTAAATGTTTTATTGGCCCGGTAATGTTTTGGAAAAATGGAATTGCTGTGCTTAACTAACAAACAAGAACAGACTGAAAGTTGGCAAATCCAACAGACAAACCTATACAGCAAAAATCCAGGACAGGAACTAATCAAGTCTGTGATAAGTTTCTGCTTGTTCTAAAAGTGGTTGTCTGTGTATTTTGAACTTTGAGGTAATTGTGTTTGTGGCTTAATAACTGAAATGTAAGGATTGAGGAGGTCACAGGATCGCCCCTAAATATATGTAGTCATCTATGTAGTCTTATTTCCCCTTTGGTGTGATCTATCCTGTAGGTGTGAACATGCAGCCTGCATGTTGATTTTGGCCAAGACCCCCTCCCCCCCCAGCTCCCCATCCAAAAAATACAAACACCAGTTTTGTGAAGATGTATGTTTTCTAAAGTAGTGTGAGTTTTTTTTTCTTGTGTATTTAATGTTATCAAAACCATTTAAGCTAACTGCTGCCTTATTGTTGGCATGTGCCAGCACTGTAACATATCCTGTGTAGTGATTAGTTACACTGAAATAACAGTTTACTGAAAAGAGAGAGGTCCCCAAACAGCAGGAGTAGGAACTTGCAAGTTCCCGTTGCAACAAATAGAAAACACGTAGGTTCAACAAATCCATTCCCATGCTGAGGAGGAGGAGCACGCTTCTCCTGTCAGTGGAGGGTACTGTGTTGGTGTTAATATTCAGCTTTGTTCTAATGTGTGGTTAATTTTCATTGTATGCAGTTTCCCTGTCCATGCTGCATGACAAGGTCAACTAAATCATTAGTAACTTCATTCTTGGTATGTGTGATACCAGAGTTAGCAAAAAATATTTTTGGTCTGTCCCTCTTCCCCGTTTCTTTTCCATTTTTCTGTCTTCTGTTCTTTTGGTCCAGATTGGGTTATGGAAAAGTATGTATCTATGCTCCTTTAATAGAGGTATTTTACCGATGGCAACTGCAATCATGTGATCCTAGCCAGTTTTAATCAGCAGTAGAATGCCCCCCCCCCGTACATCAGTCTCTGGACAGGTCCAGCGTGCCTTCGAGGGGGAAGACTTGGTAGGGCTCAGGGAAAACTCCAAAGGAGAGGTGCTCGGTCTCTCACCAGAAGGAGCCAATTCCCAAAAGGCAGTGATCTCGGGCTAAGTCTATAGTATCAGAGGCCTCAACCTCTTGACTCAGTATTGTGAGGACAAAGGACTCTTCCTTTGGTACCAGTGGGGTCGGGAGATCCCAGAGTGCTTCTCTGAAGCATGGCTCCAGCAGGCCCCCCAATACTATCTAGGAAGGACAGGGAGGCCCAGGACACATACACTCCTTTAGAACGGCACCATTTACACCACACTTACCATTGGTGCCTTCTCATTCAGCACTGTTGGTACTAGCAAAATCGAAGCATGGGACACCTTTGGCCCTGTTGCCTATGTATTTCCAGATTGACAGTACCATCCACCTCAACTGCTGCATTGATACCAACCCACTCAGTACCACAGGAATTCTGCTACTCTAAAGACTTGTCCGTTTTAGATGAGCTGGAGTCCCCACTGTTTGTGAATACCAAATGACTTTCAGTACCAAGACCTTAATCTCTGGATTACCATTGCTTCCTCGTACTGCAGGATTCTCTGCCTTTGTCTACTGGAGCCACCCCTTTGGAGGACATTGAGGCGGATGAAGGAGGCAGTTAGTCAGTCTCCTCTTTATCAGTATAAGGTTCCCCTCCACATAGGTATAGGAACCCATACTTTGACAAGGATCCTTGTCTACTACAGGAATGGTTGGATCAGTCCTGGGTACCAGCCACTCTCGCATATGGACCCCCCTCCCCACTGGCCATGCTGGGATGCTTGGGTGGTGTATCGGCAGCAATTTGCCAGACCTCTGGCTCCATTGCACCAAGAGGCTAGAGCTACATAATCTCCTCTACCAAATCCCCAACATGAGGAGATCTTTGAAGAACAGGAGACTAGGGCGGGTAAGGAGGCCACCCCTCAAACTTCTGTTTCATCCTTGTCTCCAGATAAGGCAGTCATGCATCCACCACTATCAATGGCCGATGATTTTTGCCAATTCTAGGACCTTCATGTGCCTTTTGAAGAAGTTAGATTCACAAGGCTTACTTGTTCGTGACCCTCCAATTTCAGATCACAGAGTGTCAGGTGATCATGGCCAAGCATGACTTCATGAGTTACAAGTTTGCAGCCCTTTATGGAACATCTTCCACAGGAGCATAGGGAACTCTTTCAGATCATCGTCCTGAAAGTTCAGGTATAAGCCAGAACCGCTCTCCAAGTCTCATTCGATGCCATGGACACCCCCACCATATCCATCTCCACGGCGGTTATGTGTAGAGCGTGTCAGTTCCAGCTGTTGGGGTTTCTGAGAGTTTCAGAATACTGTTGAGGACTTCTCATTTGATGGTCAGAAGCTCTTCTCAGGGACTGTGGATGAGTCCCTTCACACACTGAGGGACTCCGGGGCCTGTTGAGGTCTCTGCGTACATGTACTCGTACAAACAAGGAGATTTAGCACATCTCAGACTGTCCAGAGATTGCACCCTGCCCAGTTCTCTGGATTTCACAGAACCACCAAACCCTCTGGAAAGAGACAAAGATTCCAGAGGAAGAGAGCTTCTCACACTCCTTCAGAGAGAATCCAGTCATCATCAAAACAACAGTTTTGATGGGTTTGTTGAGGGTTCAATACTTTCCTCACCTGTAGCTTGCAGGCTAACTTTTGCCCACCTTCCCATTTTTGGAGACCGCCTTTCCCATTTCCAATAGGGTTGGCATCATATTACCACAGAAAAGTGGATCATGGGGGTTATAACATTGGGCTACAACATCCACTTTACATCCCATGCTCTCTCCCACCTTCCTTACCCGTTCCTCTTTAGGGATCTCTCTTATGAGACTACACTGAGTCAAGAAAGGGAACACTCTCCTTCATTTAGATGTGAGAGAATGATCCCATCTCCTCAGGGGGAAAGGGTTTTACAAAAGTATTTTCTCATGCGAAAGGAGGACAGCGGGTGGAGACCAATCTTAGATTTGAGATGACTGAACAAATTTATAAAGTCTCAGAAGTTCATGATGGTGACTGTGGCAGCTGTAATTCCTTTTCTAAAGGCAGCACATTGGTTTTCGGCTGTCAACCTACAGGATGCCTATTTTCATATAGAGATACATCCCCCACACAGGAAAAAACAATTCTACGTTTTACCATGAGCCAGGATCGTTTTCAATACCAAGTTCTTACCTTCAGTCTCTCTTCATCCCCAAGGATATTCTCAAAGATTCTAAAGATGCTTAACTTCATCAATAAGTGAATTTAGTCTTCAGATGCAGATCTCAAATGTTTACCTTCCTGGAGTCCAGAACGTTACAGCCGATATGCTCAGCAGACACTTTTCCCATGACTCTGAATTGGAGTTGGACTCAAATTCTTCAAGTAATATTTTAAAAGTGGACTTCCACAAGTGAACCTATTCAGCAACAAGAAGTTCCCCCTATTCTGCTGAAGAGGAGGCCTAGGTCTCCACTCTTTGGGGGATGCCTTTCTCTTTCTTTGTCTGAAGGGCCTTCTCTATGCATTCCTTCCAACACTGCTAATACTAAGAGTGATGAACAAGATCAAATAGGACAGAGCCAGGGTTATTCTTATAGTACTGACCTGGCCGAGACAGACTTGGTATCCTTACCTGCTTCACCTATGTGTCCAACTGGCATTCAGTCTTCTGACCATTCCTCATCTCTTCTCCCAGGATGCAGGTTGCATCTTCACCCCAAACTAGGGTCCTCTGCCTCTGAACATGGTTCCTAGATGGTTCAGGGGATTAGAATCCACTGCGCAACAGGGGTATAACAGGTATTACTAAACAGTAGAAGGAAGTAAACGCAAATTACTTATGTTCAGAAATGGAAAAGGTTCAACCACTGGTGTACACTGTCAGTATCTTGTGCCTGTATCATCTTTGCTCTCAGCCATCTTGGATTACCTGCTGGATTTGAAGAAATCAAAGTTATCAATTACCTCTATTAAGGTTTATGTGGCCGCAAGATCAGCATTTTGTTCCACACTAGAAGGGTTTTCTGTATTTGCTCACCCTGTGTCTCAAGATTTAATAAGGGTTTAGTGAACCTCTACCCCCAGGTTTAGGGTCTTACTCATTCTTGGGATCTCAACCTGGTGCTAGATACCTCATGGGACTTTTGTTTGAACCTATGGCGACCTGCTCCTTGTTTCACTTATCTGTTAAGACAGCTTTTCTAGTAGCTACCATATCAGCCCATGGGGTTGGGGAGATTGGGGCCTTGATGACTGACTCCCCTGTTTATGGTGTGTGTACATACATATATATATATATAAAACTTTTTTTAAGGATAAGGTCTCTTTATGGCCACACCTTAAATTCTTACGTGAAGTGCTTTTGGATTTTCCTCTCAACCAGACCATCCATCCACCGGTATTTGTCACTAAACCACATAAATCTCAACATGAGACCTCCTTTCATACTTTAAATGGGAGACAGGCTCTAGCCTTTTATCTAGTTATAACCAAGCAATTTCAGAAATAACCTAGACTGTTTTTCTCCATTGCAGAAAGATCCAAGGAGTTCACAGTCTCTCCACAGAGACTTTCAAAGTGGACCTCTGGGTATGTTGTTGCTTGCTACAACGCAGCTGGTGTTCTACCTTCCCAAAGGATAACAGCACACTCTGCCAGATCACAGGCAACTTCTAGTGTTACTCAAGAACATTCCAGTGTCTGAGATATGCAGAGTTGCTACATGGGCTGCAGTGCATACATTTCTAAACTATGTGTTGGTACATGTGTACAGTCTTCAGTCTTGGACTCAATTCCAAAGCTGTAGGGAAATCACTGAGGAGTCACCTGAAGTGGAGTCCCATAGGGACTACTCAAAGATGAAAAGAAGGTTACTCACCTTGTGCAGTACCTGTGGTTCTTTGAGATGTCTCTCGCTCTGGGTGCTCCACCACCTACCCTACTTCCCCTCTGCTTTGGATGGTTTTTTGATAGACATTTCGATAGAGAAGGAGCTGAAAGCAGTTCGCCTGCACAGCTCTATAGGCCCTATACACGCGGGATGAGGTTGTATAGAGAATCATGTGCAGGCCAAATGGACCCTGCTAAAAGTAAATCTACGATCAGGGCTTGAGACGCATGCATACCTGAAGTGGAGCAGTCACAGGGGGACACATCTCAAAGAACCACAGTTACTGCACAGGGTGAATAACCTCCTCTTCCTTTGCTGGTTGTCAACCATGTTCTATAACTTTATTTAATTAGGAAAGGCCAGGACAAAATAAACACACAGAAATATAAAATTTGACTGCATACAGATATTTGATACTTTGCCTTTTCCTGTGCATGCAGCTCTGCTCTCTCCCAGGAGCCTTGCAGTTGACCTAAATGCCCTGTAAACATGTGGTATGATACGTAGGGGAGCTTGAACACTTTTAGGGTTAGTTCAATATGTAGAATGTGATCCGATGCAGACCTGAGAGGTGTGAATGGCCATCATTCATCTCAATGGGGTTGTAATTCTGAAGACTGCAGATGACCGTTCCAATGTTAGCTTTCTTAACTATTTCATGGTTGATCATTTTAGCAGAAACATACTGCTACAGTAACTGGAATTGTGGATAGAATTTGAGTAGAGTACCACCCCAACCTTCCTCCCATGTGAACCCAGCAGGACTTAATGAATAAAAAGAAACCTCTCTCTCATAAACCACACTCTTGTCAGGAAAAGGGAAAGATCAAATCTTTCCTCTGAAACAAACTCCAGGGACTTCACAGCTGTTTGCTGTTACCTTGGCTTTTCTGCTGGCTTTGCGGGTGGTGGTTCATAGATTACATTTACAAAATACAGTTTCTGAAACTTATGTGGCCAGTACCATTTTCAAAATGTGGTAAAGAGTTTTTCTAAAACATTTCTCTCTCTTCCCTAACCCTCCACCCCCCCTACCCCAAATCCTCCTCCTCTTATCTTGTTTGCCTAACTGTATCACTTGTTTATAATTGCTGATTCCATTTTGCGCTGTTACTTCCCCCCCCCCCCCCCGATAGTCTTTATTTCTACTACTCCATTACTATTTTCAGGACACCTAGTTTCAAGTACAGTCCTATAAACAAATGTGGGAGCAGCAAAAAGACTCTTTCCCTGACAGTGGCTGAACTGCCTCAGAAGCCAGTGAGGAGATCCCTAGCGTAGGACAAACTTCAGGGTTCCACAGTATGTCAGTTGGTAATCCCAGCTATCACCAGAGAGGAATTAATGGTATAAATGTAGGCTTCGTCTACACTACGCAGCTTTTAGCAACACGGCTGTGCTGCTACAGCTGTGCCGCTAAAAGGTGGGCAGCGTAGCTGCTGTTTGTCAGGAGGAGAAAGCTCTCCTGCCGACAACAAACTTCCACCCCCAACGAGCGGCATTAGTGTTGTCGGCAGGAGAGTGCTTCTGCTGACAAATCACTGTTCATACCAGAGCTTTTCATTGACAAAACTTTTGTCTTCCGTGTGTGTGTGTGTGTGTGTGTGTGTGTGCGCGCGCGCGCAGTTTTCTTTTTTAAACACCTCTGAACGACAAAAGTTTTGTCATTCACCTGCCAATGTAGACAAAGCCTTAGTGCCCAATCATGTCTGTAGTACAACGGGGCATAGTGTACTCCCAAGTTCTTGCAAAACAGAATCCTATGGGTCCAAGACATGGTCCTTCAAAATGCAGTCTGACGTCCTTTTAAGGTAGAGCAAGGCAACAGCTTGTTAGAAAGTTGCTCTGGGGATGACTCAGGGTTGTGTAGTGAAGGAAATTGTTGTCTGTAGGACCCCTGCTTCATCCAATTGAAAGGCGTGTAATGAATGAGGCAGGAGATGGAAGGAAGAGAAAAGATGGTGTCATGGTTAACACAGTTGAATGCTGACCTACAGAATTGGATTCTATCCCTGCCTGAGTCAGAGTTCCTATAAATCAGACTTGCTCGTGGTTTTAGGTTTCACAGCTCCTAATTGTGTGTTCCTCATTTTCTGGGTGCCTAACTTGAGCCCTTGAGGTCTGATAAGATCTCTGGAAAAAATGAGGTCCTGGGCATCTCAGATTGGGCGTCCAAAATTAGTGAAAACTTTGAGCTTAATCTCTGTGTGCCTAAATCCCCATCTGTAATATTACCTCTCATCTCACAGGCGTGAAAATACATTAATAAATATTTGTGAAGCGCTTGAATACTAGAGTGATGAGCATGACAGAAAAAGCCAAGAGGAAATTAATAATTGTATATTCAGAGTACGGTTTGAATAGTGTGCAGTAAGTAAGGGATAGAGCCACCCATTGAAAACACTGAGCAGAAAACAAAACATTGAGTAACTGCTCATTACATGAGCACCATCCATTCTGTGAACTGAATGAGGAAGGGGTGCTGTGGAAAAAATATGTGATCATGTAATTAAAGACTATCATAATGCACGTGCACAAGGGGACTGAATTAAGGTGCACAGACAAGCTTATCTGGGCCTAATGCATTGGAACACTTGTTCATGAAGAATTCGTCTTGTGAAAACATGGTTTCAGTAATGATTACAGCTGGTCAAAACTTGGAATTTCTATTTGGTGGGAAATTTTGACATTTCAAAATTTTTCATTCCAAATTGGAAAGAGAACAAATATATATTTAATTTCAAAAATTTTTGATTTGGGATTTTGGAGTTTGACTTCAAATTTTACATACTATGCATTACTACTATAAAAATGAAAAAAAACCTTGATAGAATAAAATTCAAACAAAATTCTGAAACAAAACTTCAAAATTTTCCAAAATACAAAATTTCCAAAATGCAAATTTTTTTCCTTCAGGTTTTTCTTTTTCAGGAAATTTTGTTGAAAACAATACAGTTTAGTAAAAAATTTCAGTTTAGTCAAAATAGCTTTTTTCTGACAAAAGACGGGATGAAAATTTTCTGACCAGCTGTAGTAATAATTCCATGGGTCTCTGTGCTCCTCCTCTTTCTGTACTGAGCAGGAAAGAGCAAAAGTGCCAGAGGGCCCACATGTAAAGGAACTGCAGCTACATGGGATGCTCCTGCTTTCCTTTTGCAAAATAGTTGATACAGCCCTGCAGCTGTGCAGGAAAGGGGTGTTGTTGATGTAGCTCTTTAATCTCTACCTACAAGATGATTAACAGGGTACCTTTTTTTTAAACAGACAAATATTTCTTTCCATTATTGTTACACAGACCATGGAGTCAAATATTTGGTGTGGGGTAAAGATGTGATATTTCTATGCATCCGAAGAAGTGAGGTTTTTACTCACGAAAGCTTATGCCCAAATAAATCTGTTAGTCTTTAAGGTGCCACCAGACTCTTTGTTGTTTTTGTAGATACAGACTAACACGGCTACCCCCTGATACTTGAATGATGTTCATGATGGATCTTCATGCTGTACTGCATTTAGGGCAGATACTTGAAACTGCCATATGATTAGCTAGATAATTGTTGACATTACTTCTGCAATGAACTAATTGGCTACACACCTGTTAATCGAAAATTTCATGAATTCCCTTCCCCCCTCCCCATATTTTAAAATACAATCCTGCTACCCCTAAATATTTGGTTAAAATGATAATTGTTTCTTTGTAGATGGAGATGGCAGAGGAAGATAATAGTGGGGAAGAATACCCAAATGAAATTCATGATTATCTGTCAGCATTTGAAAAGTCTCTTGGTTCTGTAGATGACATGCTGAAGACTATGATGTCTGTTTCTAGGAGTGAGCTTCTTGAAAAGGTAAACAACCGCCCCCACCAGCAACCTTTATTATTCTTGTTTTGTTGTTAATTTGTATTACAGTAGCACTTGGGACCCGAGCCTTGATTGGGTTCCTAACTGTGCTAGGCACTGTACAGACACATAATAGACAGTCCCTGCCCCAGAGACCTAGTATTTAAATAAATATTTTCACGTTTATAGAACACTTCTTATTTCAAAGTGATTCACAAGCTATATACATACAAAATAACACTGAAATGTAGCCAATGCATTAGCCAGCTAGCACAGAGTAGTGGGTCAGTAGGGTCATTTAGGCCAAGGATGTGAGGGCTTATCCCCACCCCTATGAAAAAGGCCATAGAATCTTTAATGTCCCCCAAGAGTACAGAGGCGAGCCATTTTTCAATAGTTTTATGTGAAAGACCTTCACGCAGTAAACTTCCTTGTTCTCAATTTATATATTCAGGAAGAATGAGTTGACGCTGGGATTTGAACTTTTGGTTCCAAGGAATAGAAAACTTGATGCTTAGTCTACTGCGCTATCCCTTCCAGCACTATTAAGAGCAGATCTAAGGGAGTCTATAAAACATTTTTTTTTCTGCATGTAGATTCAGTGCAAGGAGTACTGCCAGAGGACTTCATACAAGCAGCTATATATTTTTAACATTTAAAACTGAATTTGTAATTTTTCTTTGGGGCAAAAAAGCTCATACGTGAGAGGACTTGTTTATCCATTAAGGATTCCTAACATGAATAAATTATGAAGAAATCAGTCCTGACAACACCAGTCTTTCGACAGTATCCATGTTAGAGCTGGTGGTCTGTATGATGTTATCAGAGTTCCTGGAAATCCTATAGGACTAAAACAATAAATTGACTTTGACAGTCCAAAAAAAAAAACAAAAAACCTCATTACCCGTTTTTTCTTCCTTCGGTGTATAGCCTAAAGTGTTCCAACATACCTAGAACACATCATCTAATGTGTACAGTGTTCGTGTTTGTTAATTGTCTGTGGCATACTAACCTTCTATTATAACTTTAAATGGATTTCAATAACTTTTTCTTGCATTCTAAATTTCTGTGCTGTTTTATTTTGGGGATAGGGAGAGTTATTTTGAGGAAAAATCCTGGTGATGAAATGTGAGCTTTATCCTGAGAGGTCGGCATAGCAGGTGCTCAGTGCCTCTCAGCAACCAGACCCATCACCTTTTATTAGCCTGTGGCATTTAATGTTAAACTGGATAAAAAGTGAATAAATATACACTGAGGAACAATCCTGCAGAGAGAGACTTTGATGATTTAGGCATGGTCTACACACACTTTTTGTCTGATGTAACTATTTCTGTTGTGGGTGTGAATTTCTCTACCAAAATTAAATCCCTAGTTGTATCAGTATAAAGGTGCTTTATACCACTATAGCTTAAAAAAAATAGGTATATCTTCTAGAACTGGAAGGGACCCTGAAAGGTCAAGTCCAGCCGCCTACCTTCACTAGCAGGACCAAGTACTGATTTTGCCCAGAACCCTAATTGGCCCCCTCAAAGATTGAACTCACAACCCTGGGTTTAGCAAGCGAATGCTCAAACCACTGAGCTATCTCTCCCTCCAACTTATTTCCCCTTCTCTTATGGGAATAAGCCATCCTGGTTAAAACACACTATATTACTTTAAATGTCCCAGTAAATTTAAAGTAGTACAATTCTTGTGTGTAGGCAAGCCCTGAAAAATATTTTCCATCTCTAGTTTCTGTGATAAAAGTTCTCCTCGTAGCTAAATTGCCTGTATTAACAGCATATTTAAGGACAATTGATTGCAAAACAATGTACCATTGGTTCTTTGTCACAAATATATTCATATGGAATTATACTGTGTATATTACTGAAAGCTACTATACATCTTAGTTAAAAACAATGCAGAAGCAAATGATCACCTTTGTTTGTTTTTAAGTTGGACCCTCTTGAACAAGCAAAATTGGATTTGGTTTCTGCATACACGTTAAATTCGATGTTTTGGGGTAAGTATGCTGGAGGAGGGCGATAAGAGGAAGCAGAGTTTATGGTGGCCATTTTAACTCTTTTTTGATGGCTGTAAATTTTAAATAATCAAATTCTGCAGTCAAATATCTATCCAGTATTCTTTCAGTTATCCTAAGAACCCAAGTTTGCTAATGTCCTTCAATCAGGGTAAGCAATGCTGAAATTCTAAATTAAAATTGGTAATTACATAGGCTAGCCTCAGATATGTAAATGAGGATATTGGTTTTTTTTGGCAGCCTCTTTTGGTTAACCATATTAGATTGGTACTGGAGTACTTGATTAGAATATTTTTAAATTAGATATTTGAACAGAGCAGCTAGGCTCTAATCCTGCAAATTTAATCAATTCATCTGTGTATTGTCAGCTACAGGATTGGGACCTTAATCATTCCTGCCCTTATGTTCAACAGAACGCATTTTCTTCTTGCAGTATACCTGGCCACTCAAGGAATCAATCCCAAGGAACATCCAGTGAAACAAGAGCTGGTAAGATTTCAATATAAAATGCATTGCAAAATCAGACTTGCCTAGGGCAAGTAATTCTTACATAATTTTAACTCTGCATTTAAAAATGTAATTTCAGTCTCCATGCACTGGTGTAGTGTATGCACAGCATTGTATAACTGTTGATATAAGCTGCTTAGCTCTCCAAATTAAGAAAGTCATGATATTTTTAGTTCAAAACAGTATCATCTGTGGAAAGCAAAGTTGTCAAGCCTGGTAAAATTGGAAAAGCAGAATAAGATTAATGGTCTCATCCTACCTTCCCCTTCTCTCCCCCCCCCCCCCTTTTGTTTGAGAATTGGATTCTGAGCAGACCAGCTTTTCACTGTATCTGTTGAACAGAAAAATGTTACATGTCTAATAGTAATTTATAGTTTCCAGTATGGTGTTTTTTCCTATAAATACTTGGAATCATGTTAATCTCCGAGACTGCCTTTTCTGACTCTTGTATGACTAAAAGAATAGTGTGGTTGATTTACTAGCAAAGACGGGAAAGATGCCCCCCCCCTTTTCCAGTTCCTCCATTAATTCATTTTCTCAGCAGTAAAGAATCCAGTTCAGCAACAAAGCTAAAAGCTTTTTTGGCATCAGTTGTATGTGTACTGTCCAGTAATTCTGCATTAGTGACATATTTACAACCTATAATAAATCTTTTAGGTTTGTCTTTATATTCCATTTAGATACATGAGTACAGTATATAAGGTCTGCTATCTTGGAAATTCTGCTGACTTCAAAAATCAAATCATTTAGTTTGAAGAAAATAATAGAAATATTATACTAATACCAATATTAAAAATAGAAATTATGCCCATTAGAAATGCTTATGTAAATAATAATAATAGATCGCTGCTGTATGAATATATTTTACTTATATGTATTATTAGAATACACATAAAGGTAATTCTACATAATCAAGGTAATAGTGCTTATGGTTGAAGAATACAGAAAACTACTCTGAATATCAAAAGAACGTGTTCTATTTATAATTTGGATTTTGCAGTGTGTAGTGGATCATGGAACAAAAATTGGATTGCTAATTTTTCATGGTGATTCAATTTCTGCTCCCTCTTACGCTATATTGGTACAAAAGCATTGCACTATTTTAATCTATTCTTTAAAAATATACAGCATAAAAATCTAAAGCAAGTGATATACTGGTATTTACTTAACAATTGCTGATGATTTTAGTTGAAAGTAGATTATCTTCTAGTTTCTCATCCAATTTCTTTTTACAAGTAGCAATGTGAATGAATAAATCTTTCTTGTGTCCATGAGTAATGTGATGATCTTATCACTCATGTGGAAAGGGCAATCAGAAAAAGTTACTCTCCCACCATTTGTTTTGTTTTTAGAACTCTGCTCAACATGTACCTATCGGTAATACTTGGGGTTTCAAGTGATATTAATAAAACTCTCCTTCCGGCTGTCAGAGTTCATTTTTTCTGTCACCTTGTTGCGATGTTTCTGTCAACTCCTTTCCCTTGCTGATTTGTGTTGGATTGCCATCTGTTCTGATTAGCAATCTCAATCATACTAGAGAAATATTACAGCGTACCATAAATTCATACCCTGTAAAGCTTAACGAGTTAAAACTACACCTTTTACATTGGAATATTGGCCAACATTTTCAGAGATCAGTTTTGAGATGTGGGTTCTGATCATCCTTGAAAAACAGGTAAATGATGTAGGTGTCTGACTTTAGAGACCCAAGGTAGAAAATGTTGGCCATGTGCATATATAACACATACGCTGTATGTTGATATATGTATTATCTGTGTACACGAAATGTATATATTTTATTTATTGTCTATAATTCAGGGAATATGTAAAGTGCTACATAATAGCTGTTCATTAACTCTTTGTCTAAGGTCTCATGGGATGCCTGTGGGAGAGCTGTCAATTGAACTAGATCTCCTGAGTCCCACAGGACCATACTTCCTCTGTGTGTGTTTGTATAAAATACACATCACAGAATAATCGAGAGTTTCTTAAAAAAAAAAAATGCTTTCTTGGTTTTGGTTGGGCAGATTAATATTTTGGAAGTAGTGAGATTTGAATTTCAGCAGATATATATTTTATATGTATATAATGCACATATGGCTTAATTTTGCAGGCTTTACTTGTGCAAAATTCCTATTGACTTCAGTGGGTGTATGACCTTTTTAAGGATTGGAAGAGTAGGCCCCTAGGTTGTAATAGTATTAGACAAAATACTATGGGAATGAGGACCATACGTATGCCTAGATATATAAAGATGTTTGAAGTTGTACTACTAATGGCCTCATACACTTATTGGTACAATCACCATGTGTTGCAGAAAATCTGCTAAAAGGGCAGTCTTGAGTTTGCAAAGAATCCACTGGAGTTTGAACAGAGATGAAATATTTTATTCTGCTGTATATTATGGAATGCGTCATGTTCCGTATGCTTTGTTCTCACTGATCTCAATTTTAATAGTACATGTCTTCACAGAATAATATTGGGTGTGCTTTTTATTTAATATCTTCCAGGAGAGAATAAGAACGTACATGAACAGAGTCAAAGAAATAACTGACAAGAAAATGGCGTCCAAACTGGATAAAGGAGCTGCAGCAAGATTTGTAAGAAACGCATTATGGGAACCAAAACCTGAAAATAATCCTAAAGTGAAAGCTTCTGCTAAGACAAAAAAGAGGAAAACAAACTAGTTTTTTATTTTCTTTTGGTTGTATTTTTGTTTATCAGGTAGGGAGATAACTAGAAAATTATTTTTTAAATTGTGTTTTGTATATATATTTTGCATCACATAAATGATGAAGTAAAACGACAATTCGGTGAATATATCTTTAGCAAAGATCTAAACTGTAGGGTCACGTTGAACAGCTGCTACTGAGATCACACCTGTATATACACATGTATATCTGAAAGTGAAAGTTGGTCCTTGGAGATTAACTTTAAAGCTTGGCTCTTTAAATGAGAACAAACTAATCATTTTTGCCAGCTCTTTGTAATAATGTGCTATTTCATGATTTGCTTCTAATTCTAATAATTTTTTGGGATAATTCTGGCTGCTTGGAACTCTGTTTTCTTAGTTACTGCTAAATTTAATCTCTGAATATTCAGACAGTCACAAGCGATGGACATCTAGTCTGTGTGAATTGTTTATGTAGGAGCCACTGGTTTTCAAGTACATCTGTGTATGTAATGCTTAATTTGTAGGGCATACTATCCTTTGTATTGCTTGTATTAAATATACATGATGCCTCTTTTTTTTTTCCTCCAATCTCTCAACTTGAATTAAGAGCTGTTTATGGTCTTTAATGTTTCCATGGCCTTTAAGTATGGATGAGAGCTTAGTGCTGGCACTGCGAGATGGACAGTTTAGCAGGGATTCGCTCTGGGAATGGTGTGTTTTGCTGTTCCCTTTGATACTGAGTGTGGAAAGTATTCTCTAGTACGGTAAAAAGTATTGAAATACTGGGCAAATACCCTGCTTCATATATGATTAATTTGTACTCTTTTAAGGAGCATATGCATTCTTAATCTGTTGGGAATTTGTTCAGGAGAACCTGTTAGTTGATGTTTCAGTACACTGCAAGCTCACAAATTAATAATACAAATTTGGTTTTTTTGGTGGAGAAGGTTTGCTGTGTTGAAGGTGGCGAGAAAATGCCTGTGATTAGGCGTGCTCTGATTTGAAAGATGGAAGTGCTGGTATTAGTGATGGGATGAATATAAGGGCTTGTCTATACTTACGCGCTGGTTCGGCGGCAGGCAATCGAACTTCTGGGTTCGATTTATCACGTCTTGTCTGGACGTGATAAATCGAACCCAGAAGTGCTCCCCATCGACTCCGGTAATCCTGCTTGGCGCGAGGAGTACGCGGAGTCGACGGGGGAGCCTGCCTGCCGCGTCTGGACTGCGGTAAGTTCGAACTAAGGTACGTCGACTTCAGCTACATTATTCACGTAGCTGAAGTTGCGTACCTTAGTTTGAATTGGGGGGTTAGTGTAGACCAGGCCTAAGTGAAGTATCACTACCTGCTTGTAAATGGAGAACCCAGTATCAGACATACTGGGTTAAATTTACTGTTGCCCTGCACCTTGTATAATTAAATTGCAAGATTGAGGTCTTACAATGTACAGGCATTAGGGGCATTCCTGCACAGAGTCCATTGCCTTAAATGGGGGCTTCTTGGGCATACAGGAGTCTGCCCTTACGTTGTAAATTGCAGGATTGGGGCCTCGAACTGGGGCAAAGTGAGTGTAAAATTCCATCAAATCAGAATGGGTAGCATTTTACACTTGCTTTTTACCAGTGTAAATGACAATGCAAGGTACAGTGCAATGGTGAATTGGGCTCACTGAACCAATCCTAACAATCTGAGATTCACCTGTAATTTGCATTAGGTCTCTCACCTGTTAATGTGAATAAACAAGATTCTACTGAATTGTTCATTTGGAGTTGAGATACATTGAATTTCTCTGTTACGCATAATTGAAAGCTATTGGATATGATATGGAAAGTTATTGTTCACCTAGTTATTCCGAAGAATTACACCACCATGTGCTTACATGTAGTCTAGACTGAGTAGAATGAGATGCTGTAACTGAAGCTATATCACCGTTGACCATTCAGAAATGTATTTTTAAAGAGATGTTTTGATAAACTGTCCAGTTGTTCATTAAGCACAAATGTTAATAGCTTTGTATGTTTAGAAAATGGCTCTGTGAATGTTATGATGAAGAATAAACAAGCCTAAGCTAATATGTAAATATATTTTACGCTGATTTCTGGAATAATTGCTACTCTTTGTTCTAACAAAGGATTTTCCTCCTCCAAATGCTCATTCGCGGGCATAATTTTACTGCCACAAGTAGTCTCGTCGATTTGTCCATGGGGCCACTCACATGAGTTATGTATGTTAAAAGTGCATAAGTGTTTGCTGGATCAGGGCCAAAATAAGGACACTCAATTCCCTGTGGAAACAGGTATACTTATGTATAACTGAAGAACTCAAAGTTGCATGACTCATCTTTGGGCTTAGTTTTATTTTTAATCTTAAAATATTTTCCCAACTATTTAAGCTAACATATAATACAAATCGATGGTGTAAATCAGTACTGTTTGTGATAGGTGTGGGGGGGAACTTACTCCCTTTGGAAGTCTGTTTGTCCTTTTGAGGGCCTCTTAGGTCCTGGTCCTGCAATGTCCTCCATGTGGGTGGACCACTCTGCAGGGACCCATTGACTTCAGTGGGGTTCTGTGTGGGTGCAGAGCTCAGTATGTACAGAATTTATTGCAGGATCAAGTGTTAGTCTAAAAACGTAAGTTCTAACGCTGGCCTGAGGTGTTATAAAATATGCTTAACATATTGATATTGTGTGCTTAATGCATATTAATATATGTGGTATCAATAATACATACTGATAGTGATTTTTATATATACACATTTAAAAATCCTATCGGTATGTATTATTGATACCACACATACTAATATGCATTAAGCACATAATAGCAAAATAACATTACATTGTACATATATTTCTAGCAGTTACATGGCTAATTCAGGCCATAGTTAATTGAGACTATTCAGCAGTTACATAACTAATTCAGGCCACTCAAGCCAAATACTGTGTGCTTAATGTAGATTAATATATGTGGTGTCAATAATACATACTGATGATGTGATTTTATATGCATATAAAATCACATCACTATATATATGTACATAAAATCACATCAGCAATATGTATTATTGATACCACATTAATATGCATTAAGTGCACAATATCAAAATAATATGTGCATATATATTTCTAGCTGTTACATAGCCTGAATTAGCCTATGTCTTTTTATATCCCATGATGCTTCACAAAGCTGAAGTTCAGCTCTGGCATTAGAAAATAAGAAACTTGTCAAAAGGCAAAATAGCTTAATGTTCTACCCAGATATAAGCTGAGGAGAAACCTTCATGGACTGTACCTCAAATGTTAGTATCCAAAACAAAGATAAGGAAGGAGCAGAACAAGAAATTAAGGAACTGGGCCAAACTGGTGGACTGGATTTTAGTGACGGGTAAAGCATTTCATAATTTGTAAAATTGTCCGTCCTATAAATACTCCTAGCTAAAATGTGTAACTTTGGGAGCACACCTTCTATGCAAGGTGAATGTAACAACTGTGCACAAGACAACTTCCTGGAAATCGGTATCATATTGAACCTTTCCTCCTGTACTATATTATTATTGACTTTTAGCAGTAATCCTGACATTGGTTTTTAGGCTCTTGAATGTATTTCATACGAAACCAAAGTGTGGTCAAGCAATTGACTATACAGTTTATCAACAGAGACATGGGATAGTCATGCAGGAGATCAGATTTCTGGGCCAGACCAATAGTCCTAAGCACAGAAACTAGGCCTATGGTACAGTGCACACAGCCTTCAAAGGGGATGATCATTAATGCTCTGTTTATTCAATTTTCACCTCTAGTCAGCCTGTGTACAGTAGTACTTCTGGGGGAATTCTGTGCCATTGCACATGCACAGAATTCATGTCTGGTGCAGAATGTTTTTTCTGCAGAAAATACATTCTGCCCAAGAAGTGCTTGCGCGGTGGCACAGAATTCCCCCAGGAGTATAAGTTCTTCACAGCACAGTCGAGCCAGGATAGAACAGGCAGAGTAGGGCACACAGGGCTGCTGGGGGTGTGTGTGTGTGTCACAGACTGGGGTTCAGAATGGTTAGTGCAGGGGACAGACTGGTGCAGATTCAGGAGCTAGTGGGATAACACCATTGAGCCAGAGGCTGAATGGGAATGGGGGGTGCAAGGTCACATGAGGGTGGGAGCGGGTGGGCTGCAAGGACACATGGGGATGGGGGGCGGCATACAGACAGGGGCAGATGTGCCTGACTCAATGGGAGAGGCTTGGGATCAGCCAGGGTCTGCATGGGGGAGGCTCCCAAACTTCCTAACAATCTCTTCTCCTCCTCCCTTCCCCCCCCCCCCCCCCCGAAAAAAAAGAAACTTCCATACTTCTCCCAGCCACACCCAACAACCCTTCAGGTTCACTCCAGGCTCCTTCCCTCTCCCTCAGCTCCTCTGTTACCCCTCACTCCCCCAAGCTTTTGCATTGCTTCTGATGGGTGCAGGAAATATGTTTCTGTATTGTAACTTAAATGAATTACTCAAAGTTCTGTATTAATATGCCTAGTAAGGAATCTATTTGTAAAAAAAAATTACTAGAATCTTTTTTAGTCTGTATTGTTGCTAACAAGTATTTTGAAATAAATTACCAAAATAATTGAAACTGGCTTGATTATATTGTTGTTTTGCCAAATATGCAGAATTTTGCTGAATTTTTAATTTTTGTATGCAAAATTCCCCCAGGAGTAACAGTAGGGAGCCAGACGTTCTTTTCAATCACAGGGAAAACAGCAGGATAGCAGCATTCTGAAAGGGGCGTGGGGGCGCGCAGGGGAAGAATTAGCTAGAGAAAGTTTTGAGAAGAAGCCTCCTGAAGTTTCAGCTATCTAGTAAAAGCAAGAGCGGAATAGTCTTGGGAAAACAGGATTGGTTAGCTAAGCACTTGGCAGCAATTGCTTAATAATGGCTTAGAACCATAGACGCATAGGATTGGAAGTGACCCCAAGAGGTCATCTAGTCCATTCTCCTGCCCTGAGACCATAGTCCCTGAAGAGTGTCTAACCTGTTCTTAAAAACCTCCAATGACAGAGATTTCAACCCCCCTTAGTAATTTGTACCAGTGCTTAATTACCCTAACAGTAGGAAGTTTTTTCTAATCTGTAACCTAAGTCTCCCTTGCTGCAGTTTAAGCCCACTACATCTTGTTCTGTCCTCAGTGGTTAAGGAGAACAATTTTTATCACCCTCTTTATAATAATCTTCTATGTATTTGAAGACTGCTATCATGACCCCCTCTCTGGCTTCTCTTCTCCAAACTAAACAAACCCATTATTTCAATATTTGCTCATAGGTCATATTTTCTAGATCTTTAATCATTTTTGTTGCTCTCCTCTGGACTTTCTCCAATTTGTCCACATCTTTCCTGAAGTGTGGTGCCCAAAACTGGACAGACAACTACAGACAAGGCTTTAACACTGCTGAGTAGAGTGGAATAATTACTTTTCATGGCTTGTTTACAACACTGTTAAAACATCCCAGAATGATGTTCACTATTTTATTTTATTTTTTTTAACAGTGTTACATTGTTGACTTACATTTAGTTTGTGATGGCTATAACCCCTGGGCCCTTTTCTCTCTCTAGTACTCCTTCCTATGTCATTTCCCATTTTTGTATTTGTGTAATTAATTATTCCTTCCTAAGTGAAGTACTTTGCATTTGTCCTTATTGAATTTCATCCTATTTATTTCAGACGATTTTTCTAATTTTATCAAGATCATTTTGAATTCTAGTCCTGTCTTCCAAAGCGATCGTAACCCCTCCTAGCTTGGTATTGTCTGCAAACTTTATAAATGTACTCTCCATGTCATTACCCAGATCATTTGTGAATATATTGAATAGAACTGAGGACAATATAAAATACTACCTGTAGGCCCTGGTAATCACAGTAGGGTTTATAGTTTCATACGCAAGTTTAGCAGGGAGATTTCACTTGAATACTGAAGTATTCAAAAATATCCCAGTGAAGTGTTAATCACTACTGAACATTCCTGAAGGTTAAATATCTCCACAGATAAAATGTAAGCTCTGTACCTTCCCAGGCAATAGATGGTTGTAATAATTTCATTATCAAGAAACTCACAAATTACCCTTGGAAAGAACAGAACAGGCATTTTAAAATGAACTTTTCTGTGTAAAGGCTTAGTAACGTCATTAAAAACTGAAGGACACTTCATTCCTCTAGAGTTATGTTGTGGACATTTTCTTAAACTCCTCTTACAACATGATTTTCTGAATTTTCCTTTAACCCTTTTATTATAACTCTCTGTGTTATAAAGGGATAATTACAGGTAGGGACCATAATTCAACCTTCAGCTAGGTGCACAGTGTGTACAGATAAATGTTTAATAGGAAGTAACAGGACTACTAACTGCCAACTCCTGCATGGGTAGCAGATAGTCAAGTCAGTTCTTGGTGCAGTAAATCACCTTTGTAGACCAGTAGTTGACAGTCAAGCACATGTGCCATGGTAAGTGATGTTGCCTTATTATATATGGGTAGGAACCTACAAAGTTTTGTGTAGGTCTGTAATACTCCCCCCTGGAGGCTGAGATTGGTTTGTGTGGATGTTTTAAAGTTGCCAGCTGTGGGTTTTTTAATCTGTTGAGTATTGGACCTGCAGAAGTGCATCTTTCCTCACATTTTCTGTAAGTAGGACTTAAGGAGTAGCATTACAGACAGCGTACATTTCACTCTTGTGAAATAGGCTGTGACATGCAAGACAATAAAAAGACTTTTTACTCATGGCACCAAGGATCTCAAAGCAGTTGAGCCTCAAAATAGGTAGTTAAATTTACTGGAGGGTAAACCTGAGGCAGGAAGTGTTAAATGACTTGCCCACATTCATCTATTCTGTTAATGATGGTGACAGAAGAGAAACTGAGAATTCTGGGTCCCATCCACCATAATCAGGTATTCTGATCCTCCTCGCACAGCCCAGTTAAAGGGGCCTTAAAGGGGAAAACTACAGGGGTACTGAAGGTAAGAGACTCTTCACCCTTCTCCCTTCCCAAAACAGGAGGCAGGGCTAGAAGAACATGCAGACTTGCTGTAGCTGAAATAATAGCCCCTAAGGTGTAGTTGAAGATACAGCGTGTTTGTGGACCCAGTAGTCATTCAGCTGGAACTGCCCACAAACCATCTCTTCCTTCCCCACAAGCTCCTTTGGAGTGAGTATGTCTAGGATGCTGCACAGTTTCAAGAAGGCTGCTAAGTTCCACTGCATCTCCTCTCAGAAACCCCTGTCCTGCATGTACAGTAGAAATACAGCACTTACATGGCAGGTTAATGGCTGCCAGATTTTGCTCTCTAATTTCACTGGGTGTAACTCTGGAGTAACACCATTGACTCAGTGGAATTCCTCTAGATTTATGCCCGTGTAATGCAGAGAAAACTGGCGCTGTGTCTCAGGATTGGTCCTTTTGTCTCCCCCTGACCTGCTAATAACAGGCAATAACTACTATCTCAATTGTCATATTGGGCAATCCAAACAAGTAAACTGCTGCCAGTTTAAAAATCTATTTGTAATACTTATTAGTGGACTAGTGTTAATTATCTGTTTTTTAAACTATTAACACTAAATACTGGAAACATTGTGGTGCACTGACTTTTGAGCATCCTGAGAGGTTAATAACAAATAGCAGTAACTTACGGCTAACCTGTTCCCAGATGCTACAAATGTAGGATGAGCTTAATTAACTTTAAGTGGGAATAGAGATGTTTCTGCTCTTAATTTACTGTGCTGTAATTACTTGCCTTCCACACAATCTGCTGTGATTGGCAGGGTCTACACCAAATAATTGTTGCAGTTAACACAGAGTTAGACTTGGTCTGTCAGAATAGGTCTATCCTGAAAGTCTGAATGATTGTAGAATTTAAAGAGACAGCAGACAGCCAAACCTACCTCTTGTTACTGTCCAAGGCAAAGAAAGCATTTAATTCAGTAAGTAGTATACAGAATTGATATTCGGTTTAAAATCAAACACTAAGACTTTGTTACATTAACTGTATTTAAATGCCTTTGTTACCTCTGCTGCAGGATAAGGAATTGCCATTCATAGTGACTACAAATGAAATGGTTTATTCTTGATACACACCAGTTTTTATTCATTCCGAACAGGAAAATTGTCAGGTATTAATTTTGCTTATTTATTTAAATTAGAATGGGTTCCACTGAAATCAATGGCAACTCGCCCTTTAGTAAGTATTCCAAAACCTGAAACAATTGATTTCTGAAACCAATTAGGATTGCTAAATGGCAAACCATATACTTCGCTATGGTGTTATCTACAAAAACAAGCACTTAACAGCAAGGACATTGCTAATTAAGGTATCATAAATCTTATACCGCCCACATAATAAACACACACATTTACGCAGTATAAAGAAATGCATGTTTTATCTCAATACAACAATCTTAACTATGGCGCATGGGTGTTTTTCTTTGTGTTATTTTGTGGAGTGTTTTTTCTTTTTAATCTTGATTTTGCTATTCAAATATTTACTTTTTAGGAGTAGTATTAAGTGTTAAGTATAAGTGTAAGATTACTTAAGTGTTAAGTATAAGTACTTTTTAGGGATAGTATTAAGTATAAATATA
The DNA here is from genome assembly GCF_011386835.1 of Chrysemys picta bellii. Classification (NCBI taxonomy): domain Eukaryota; kingdom Metazoa; phylum Chordata; order Testudines; family Emydidae; genus Chrysemys; species Chrysemys picta. Next base: position 191,344,150 of record NC_088793.1, read on the forward strand.
GTTCCCAACAAGTTCTGCTATCAGTTGATAAAGTACTTATAACTGCTCTTTCTTGATGATATTTTTTATGTAGTGTAGTAGGAAAAGTGTGTAACACTATTGATTTATGGTAAAATTATGTATGTTTATGGACTTATCATTAACATGCATATATATTCTCTTTCAGTGAGTTTTGTGTTTATATTCCGAAGTTACTGATGAGAGAATAGTACTATTATTTATTTTGTGTCAGTTAAGATTGTGTTGTGATAAAAGATGTATTTAATGTATACTTGATAAGAATGTGTTTGTTATGTGGGCAGTGTAAGATTTAGGATCCTTCATTAGGAATGTCCATGCTTTTTAAGTGTTTGTATTATGAAGATTATGTGATAGTTTAGTATGTAGTAGGTTAGCATCTATAACTTGTTTTGAAATTAAGTTGTTTGGAAATTTTAAAAAACAAAACCTTTGCTTTTTCATTTGTGTAGATAAATGAAAATGCAGCTTTTAAATTAATGGGGTGGATGAGTCACCAGATTATTAAATTAAAGGAATTGAGTGGTAGGTATATCTCCATATATTATCACTATCTCATAGAGTTGGAAGGGACCTTGAAAGGTCATCAAGTCCAGCCCCCTGCCTTCACTAGCAGGACCAAGTACTGATTTTGCTCCAGATCCCCAGGTGGCCCTCTCAAGGATTGAACTCACAACCCTAAGTTTAGCAGGCCAATGCTCAAACCACACCCTGCTTTTTCACCATGTGCCTGACATAATACCATGTCCAGTATGTATCTAAGGACCTGATTCAAAGCTCACTGAAATCTATGGGAAACTTTTCATTGATGTCGGTGGTCTTGGGATTGGGCCCACTATTAGCCAGGCACACTACAGCCTTCTTTCTCTCCAAACTTTGGTAAAAAGAAATAACTATTCAAGTATTGGACCCAAGTCTGAAAGCTAGGTCTCTTGATTTCACAGTGATGGGTTCCTCACGGAGTGCCACCTGGAACTAGGGTACCACTCAGCCTCCTGACCCAACAGCCTGGGCTCCCTCTCACACTGTACTGCAGTGACAAGCTGCAAAGTCCTCCCAGCTCCTCAGGCATGCACCCCCCTCTGGAGTATAAACCCAAAATTATACCGTCTTGCACTGCACAGGGTACTGTACAGCGTAAGCTCATAAAATGTGCCCCCTTCCTCAATGTGGAGAGGAATATGCAACAGCCTTTTGCCCCTGAGTTATGATTCCCACACACTTCACTCCAACTCACTGGTTTAGATAAAGCAAAAACAAGTTTATTAACTACAAAAGATAGATGTTAAGTTGTTATAAGGGGTAGCAAACAGATCAAAGCAGATTACTTGGCAAATAAACAAAAAATCCCAAACTAAGCTTAACATACTAAATAGATTGGATATGAATAGCAGATTCTCACCTTAAGAGATGATATAAGCAGGTTGCAGATTCTTAAGGGGCAAGTTGCACTTGCTTTACAGCTTGGAATCCTCAGGTGTTTCATTCACCTGCTAAAAATCCCCTCCCCCCAGCACTTCCCCCAGTTCAGTCTTTGTTCCTCAGGTGTTTCCAGGAGTCTTATTGTGTGGGTAGCGGGGAACACCAGATGATGTCACTCCCTGCCTTATATAGCTTTTGCATAGGGCGGGAATCTTTTGTTCCCAAAGTTTGGTTCCCAGACCAGTCTGTGGAAAAATATTGATATACCAAGATGGAGCCTAGAGACATATGATCTCATCACATGTCCTTGTAGAGTCATAGCAGCCATTACTTAGAAGCTGTCTGTAGCGTTTTCAGGAAGGCTCAGCAGGTGTGGCATAAGCTACTCCTAAGGACTATTGTTCTTCCTAATGGCCCATTGCCCTGATAGGCCCTTCCCCACCCACTATCTAGACTGACAGCATCTTGTCTAGTGGGCATTACCCACGTGTAACTACATTGGAAGTATAGACACAGTCAATATTTATAATTTCAGAAACAAAAAGGATACATGCATACAAATAGTATAATCATTCAGCAAATCATAACCTTTCCAATGACCCCTCACATGACTTATCTTGCATAAAATACATCATAATTAGGTCATAATCATATAATAATATCACTATGAAGAATATGGGGTACAGTGTCACAGTGACTAACCTACTAGGCCAGAGTATATTTCAGCCAAGTCATAGTACCTTTCTGTCTTTTAGATATTCCACCTGAAAAGATGTATTTAATAAAGATTTTTTTTATTATCTGTAGATCTCAAAGCACCTTACAAGAGTGGATAGCCCAATTTCATAACTGGTTTAACTAACTAAAGAGATTTTGATCAACTCAAGATAAGCTGCAGAGTCTAGCACCTCAGATATGAGGGCTCTGTTTCCAGCTGTACCACAAACTTGCTGTATAACTTTTGGCAAGATACTTAAAGTCAGTTCCTGGAAAATGGACCTGTGTGCAAACCCTGAAGGCCAAGAGAAATGTAGGAGGAATAAATTGATCAGCACCTGGAATTTGCCTTCTCTTTTGAACAGTAGCCCTGACTACTTGGGTGGCCAACCTAGAAAATCTTCTCTTATCAACATGGGTTTTCTTTCCCTCCATTAGCTTTAATGTCAGAAAATACCTATAGTTTACTCCAATAGGAATTTTCATAGGGCTTGTCTTCACTACTGTGCTACATCGGTGCCTCTGCATCAGTGCAGCGATGCTGATGTAGCACGTCTGGTGAAGACACGCTATGTTGACGGGAGAGTGCTCTCCCATCGACATAATTACTCCACTTCAACGAGAGGTGAAAGCTATGTCAGTGGGAGAGCGTTTCACCCCGCCATAGCACAATGTAGACACCACTTTAAGTTGATGTAACTTACATCGCTCAGGGGTGTTTTGTTTTTTTTCATAACCCTGAGCGACATAAGTTACATCAAAGTAAGCGGTAGTGTAGACAAGCCCTTACATTCTTTTTATTCTTCCTGCCCTTGAACGCTGCCTTTTTCATGTGCCAAAGTCAAAAATCTACTCACCTGACATGTTTTTTGGTGTAATGTAATTAAATTTGATGCTCAGAAACATTAGACACCAATCTCAAAAATACTTACCCCATTTAATCAAAATTCTCAAAAAATGTTCTAATTGTCCATGAGACACTTACCCTCAAAAAAGGCAAAGATTTTCCTTTTTCTTGGAATTACAAGGGGGATCAAAATCAGTTTTATAATGGCAATTTTAACTACGGAGAGGCTACCCACTTTCCATAGTAAACTACACCCACTGCAGAAGTAGGATGAGAACCCTGGTTATACAGCTCCAGCAACAAAGGCTTCTGCCACTTGGACAGAAGTAGGTGCTTTATTAGCTATAGAAGGGCTTCATGGTCATTGTAAGTTGCACCCAGTCACTAGAGAACAGCAGACTCACATAAGCCCCTATCCTGCAATTGGATAAGCATGCACAAACTCTTATTGACTGAAGTGATGCTCTTTGTGGGCACAAGGGGCTCTCTGTGCACATCTGATTATAGAATCTGGCCCATAGTTCCTGCTTCCCCTGAAGCCAATGGCAAAAATGAAAACCAAACTTTCTATTGACATCAGTGGGAGCTGGATTGGGCCCCAAAATATCCATCGCAAAAGTAATTTGTAACTTTGCTTAATTACAATATTTTTTTCCAACATGGCTGGTGCACAAACCCCTCATCCCCAGCCTGCTCTCCCAGCCCAGAACCCTGACCCCCTCCTGCACCCCAACCCCTGCCCCAGCTCTGAGCCCCCTCCCACACCCTGAACCCCTCATTCCAACCCTCTGCCCAGCTCTGAGCCCCTCCCACACCCCAAACCCCTCATCCCGTTGGGTCGCAGGCATCAACAATTTTCTTCAACCGCGTCGCCAGAAAAAAAGTTTGAAAACCACTGACCTAAAGTATGGAAGTACTATACCAACTGCAAAACCGAGATACTGAAATAGGTCATTTGCAAAAAAGATACTTTATAGCATCGCACACCCTTGGTTACTCTGCAGTTTACCTGCTATGCTAAGCCTTTTTCTAAAACAAAAATTATTCTTGTTCAGACTTTAGCAGCTTAGGGGACCAAAGTCTTGTTTGCTTTTTATATTCTCATTTTATAGTCATCAATGATAAGTGTATTAGAAAAAAACACATTAGGCTTCTGCAATTTCACATTGTAGGTTTTCCTCTTTTTGCTTAATTTGCTCTGAATAATATTGCTTACAAGAAGAGTTCCAATGTAAGGGTCTGCCTGAGCGCTCCTCCTTGACAGAGCACTTTCAATCCCTCTACCAGGGCAAGAACAGTGTACAGTACTCATTTTTTGGTTTCATTTCCGCTTTTCAACCAGACACACTTGTAGAGAATGCTTCAAGCTACCACTAAAATGATGCCTCCCTGCTGAATTACATCCCCTCTGTAGGGGTGGGTCACAGAGACGTGGAATAGTTATTGGTGGTGATGTAAAAAGCAGAGCTTATGTTGCTCAGTTTTCATTAGCTGTGCTGAAGAGGAAAGAGCAAAGCCTTATGTTTACTACTAAGCTGCATGAATGTGTCATGAAAATCTTGGAGGAATAACTGCTATATGCAATGGCAAGGCCTCAATTTTGTTAAGTGATATATTTCGGAGTCTAGGATACTAAATATTCAACTGTGGATAAAAAGCTTTATAAAAGGAACATTTAAGAGGCTATCTTTTACTTTTCAGTGTAGTGTTGCCTTGTCATGCTTCATTTCAATTTGGCAGCCTCCAGGGAATGGAGGAAGAGATTTCAGTATGATGATTCAGCGCTCCAAGAGGCTTCTCTTCAATCTAGTGTGGACAGATTCTGTGGTAGACTTTGAAGCCTGTATTAAACTCTAGCAAGTCGGCCTGGTTCACCTTTCTGTTTCTCCAGGTTTACGCCAACAGAACAGCCTTGATTTCAAGGGAATCATGTAAATATGCAAGAGTGAAAAAAATCTTGGTTCTGATGCAATCTATGAACATCGTCAAATCTGAAATAATGTGCTTCAGAAGAGAGAGAGACATGAATAATGCTCACCGGCGGACACTTGCAAACAGACAATATTAAATACACAAAAATGATAAGGCCAGATCCTCAGCTGATGTTAATTGGTGCAACTCCATTGATTTCAAAGGAGATATACTGACTTACACCAGTTAAAGATCTGGCCCATAATGAAATGAACGTGGATGGTGGCCATTGTGGTATTAATTACATTTTTCCTGAACATGTTTAAGCTTGTGTTTTCTCCCAACTTTTTTCTTTATCAAGTTTCTGTCCCCTTAGGAACGAATTAGTCATTGTTTAAAACCACACAGTTACCTCCCCCTTATTAAAGCTGAAAGATACAGTGAACAGTGTTTATACTATCTCACTTGACAATCTGTTTAATTTGTTGCCTTGAGCTGATGAAACCTACTCCCCAAGCACAAGCAAGAGAGAAAACATGTAATGTTTCCATGGAAAGGGATTTTCATGAAGGCTGTTACACAGAGCGCGCCTTATGATGCTAAGAAACATATATCCTGGTAGTATATTGCGGTAAACTCCTCCCTCAACATAGATCGAAATCAGAGAGTGTATTAATGAAATGTTTGTTTGGGAGATAGTTTGGATAGGACCAGTTCTCCCCTCCTTTATGCCAGTTTAACTCCTTTGATTTCAATGTAGGTACATTGGAAAAAACAGAGTATAAAAGAGTGGAGAAGCAGGCCCAATGTATGTATGTACCTGCATATATAATCAGCTAGTATTTGGTGGCCTTTGGTGGTGTTTAAATCAGATTTCCTTTTATTATAGGTGGAACCAGTGGCAACACCTATATTAAGGTTGCCTAACAATTTCCATTGTAACACTCTGTTTTCAGTTGCTTATACCTTTGTCAAACTTTAACTACTCGGACTGAAATTTTCCATGCTTGAACTGAGAGAGGCGACTTCCACTGTCCTTGTGAAAATCTGTCTAGATTTGGGCCACACGTAATCCCTGAAAATTGCCATGTGCACGTGCACAGTAGAAATTGTCCTTATTTCACTGAACATTCCAATTGCACTGTGCATGCTCTCAAGCCCCCCTGAGCCTCCTGCAGAGTTTTGAAAAGCCCCACACAAAAGTGGGGGAAAAAATCAGTTTCATAGATACCAAGGCCAGAAGGGACCATTGTGATCATCTAGTTTGACATCCTGTATAACACAGGCTATAGAACTTCCCCAGAATAATTCCTAGAGCAGATCTTTTAGAAAAACATCCAAACTTAATGTAAAAATGTTCAGTGAGGGCGAATCCACCACAACCCTTGGTAAATTGTTCCAGTAGTTAATTCCCCTCCCTGTCAAAAATGTATGCCTTATGTCCAGTCTGAATTTGTCTAGCTTCAGGTTCTAGCCTTGGGTTGTGTTATACCTTTCTCTGTTAGAGTGAAGAGCCCATTATTAAATATTTGTTCCCCAAAATAGTGTGGGATCTAGTAATTGAGGACAGATTTATGCTCTGCTCTTTGTGCATGTGGCACAGGGCCAGATCTACAGCTGGTGTCAATCAATGTAAACCTCAATGGAACTGCAGCGATTTATACTTGCTGAGGATCTGGCCCTGTATCATAGGCACGAAGAGCAGAGCCATAAATCTGGCATTACCTAACTTTTGATGCTTGACTTTGCAATCTTAATAGCCTTCTTTTACCATATTATTTTGGAATATAATTGTTTCTACTTCATACTTTTAAAATGTACTGGACTGCTTTATGCCCTTAGATGCATCTGTGCAGCTCTCACTGGTCTCAGTGACACTGGTCTCAGGTTGGAATAACTTTTATATCAAATTTACGCTGGCCTCACTAAAATCCAAATCTACCCTACTGGATCCCCTTTGTTGCAACTGAAGCCTAATGATTGCCACGGGTTGGTCTTTTGCATACATTAAAGAGATGCAGAATCTTTTAAGTATTTTGCCACAGCTCAAAACGCAGAGCTCCTACACATGCCAGAGTCTAATGATCTCTACTCCAGATTCATAATGCTATAACTGAGACCAGTAGTAAGCTGAGTGGTACTCAGCAATACAAAAAGAAGTGTTCTCATAGAGTATGCCCAACCCATTAACAAAGATCCCAAACTCAACTTCCTAATTCCAATAGGATTAAATGAAAGATCGTGGTAGATAAGTGAGTCACTTCTGGGAAGAACTTAGTATTTCTAGATATACCTGTTCCCTATAGTGTAATTTTTTAAAAAATCATGGCAAACTTCCCAGATCCAGACCAGATCCACTTATTTTGTTCTTCTTAAACATTCTAAGCATGCAAAAACCTTTTCTTCTTTGCCTTATGTCCCCAAATCTCAGGAAAAATTGTACAGTCAGCAAATTAAGGGCCAGATCCTGCCCTCAGATATGCATACACTGACTACAATGTAATGAGAGTTGGACCCAGATGGTCACACAATGAGAGTGGGGGACAGAACCTTGCAATGCCCACTTCCTGTTGCTTGCTCTAACCACGAAACCACACTGAACCAAGCAAGGTTGTGGACACCAGGCATGTTTTCCTTCCAATATATCCCACTATAGGCTCAGTCCTGGCATCCTTACAAAGGCAAAAAGTCCCATTCACTTCCATGGGAGTTTTAGGTACAAAGGGAAGATAAGAACAGGTCTTACATTATCCACCAGGGGCTCGTCTCTGCAATGCAATAGGGTGCCAACGTGACAAAAATTTAAATGGGAACCTCTGTATTTAGATTTGCTACAGCGTATGCTACAAAAATAAATATTAATACCGAGAGCAAATGCTTAACGAAGCACTTCCCCAATCAAAGGTACCATGTGGTAATGTTGGGCGCTTTGTTATTCAGGACTCCATGCTGTGTCTTTTTCCAATACAATTTCCCAACAGGACAAATCTATCATTGGTAGCATCACCGGAAGCTACAGTGTAGACAGGCTTCTGGCATTTTAACCATGTCGTCTCCCCTTGCTCAGAACAGGTGTAGACCGTACAGTGGTTAAAATGGCAGCAGCTGCCAATGCCTCATCTACACTAGAACTCCCACGAGAGGTAGCACTAGTTGGACCTTTTCAGGAAGGAAGGCTACGATAGACAAGGCCTTTTAGTTCCATCTTGGATCAGCTCTCCTTATTTCTGGCTCTGTTAGACATTCTATTTCCAAGCCTCAGTCTATTTATATTTCTCTACCACTGGGTGGCAGCAAAGGAACACTGAAAATTCAGTAGCCAACAGTGAGGCCTTATGCATTTTTAAAGCATTAAAAGAGATTCTCTTTTAAAAATAGAGGGAGTTAAAAATACAAAACTATTACGTGCATAGGGTAGGTGAGATCCCTACCGCTACCTTTCCCACCTACTAGGTAGTCATAATTGCAAATCCAACTTCTTTACCAAATTCTTTCTTTTTAACAAGGCCACGGTTATTGTAGTAGACAGTACTATGGCTGGTAAACTTCAGCAGATTTTAGCAGCTTTTATGAGCAAACAGTTATACACCTCTACCTCGATATAACGCTGTCCTCGGGAGCCAAAAAATCTTACCGCGTTATAGGTGAAACCGCGTTATATCAAACTTGCTTTCATCCACCGGAGTGTGCAGCCCCGCCCCCCCGGAGCACTGCTTTACCGTGTTATATCCGAATTCGTGTTATATCGGGTTGCGTTATATCGAGGTAGGGGTGTATTTCCATATGCTCTGCTTACTTTCTCTCCAATGTCTGAGAGGCTTTAAAAATGTGTATGTGTTGGTATCTAATCAGCGCATAGTTTGAAGGTAATACATTGATTGGTAAATTCATCTGAGATCATGGGTCTGTTTCTCCCCTCACCTACACCAGTTTTATGCCAGTTCAATGCTATTGACTGGATTTGCTCTTAACCTACATTGGTGTAAGTGAGAAGAGGATCAGGCCCTATCTGTTCATTCATTTTTACTCCTTCACTTGGTGTTCTATTTGACCAGACATAAACACTAGCAAAAATGCAGAATTTCCCTGCTACAGACTTTGAGACCTTAGATCCTCAGCTGGTGTAAATTGGCGTAGTTCCATTGACTTCATGGAGATGTAACATGTTACTTCATGGAGTAACATCAGCTGAGGATCTTGCCCTGTTTGTGGGGGTGCATGAGAGGAAAACAGTCAAGCACCAAATCCCGAGCTAGTATAAACTGTTATAGCTCTGCTAAGGTCAACGGAGAGACACTGATTTATAACAGCTGAGGATCTGGCCCCAAATGTCTCCAGGCCTCTGTTTCTCTTCCTACCTCTGTCCTGAGGATGTAGATGGCAAGCTGTTCAGAACAGGTGCTGTCTCTTACTCTGTGTTTGAACAGTGCCTAGTGCAACAGAGCCCACTCATGGCGAGAGCCTCTAGGCACTGATATATTAATTATTATTTATTTTGATTATTACTTGTATAGGACCATGGGTGCACTTGGCATTTAACAAACAGCTAGTCCTGACCTGAGGAACTTACATTCTAAGGCTCAAATTCTGCTTTCATGTATACCACTGTAAATCTAAAATAGCTCCTTTGATCCCAGTGGATTTATTCCAGGTTTACACTGGCATAAATGTGAATAGATTCTTGGCCTCAGTTAAGCCCTGTTTTAAGGGCTTCTCTGGAACGTAGGCCTGCGGGTCTGATTCTGCTCTCAGCTACCCTGGTGTAAATCAGGAGTGACTCCACTGAAATCAGTGGAATTATGCTATTGTGAAACCTATGTGGGGAGGAGAATCAGGCCCTATTTTGTGTCCTACCCTGCATTCCTTGTGCACCCAAAACTCCCAGTGACTTCAGTAGGTGTGGAAGGAATGCAGGGTCAAGTCCTTTATTTTTCAGAGGCACAGTCCATTGACAAATGCAGTCAGATGACTATCGGTGATTTTATCCCCTCAGATTTTCAGTAGAATGAGTCATTCATATAAAGTTACAATGGCTTAGTTCCAAGCCAAGTACCCTATTATAATGCAACTCCTCAAAGTGAAAATGCAAAATACTCAGCTCCCAAAGACAACCCAACAGAGACTGAACTCTGGTTTCCGGTCTCTCCAGTGGGAATCTCAGCACCTTTTGGAAAAATCTAAGGGACAAAATAGGTTATTATGCACACACAATTTTTTATTCTATTTCATTCTCAGTTTTTAGATAGAATACGTTACTGACTTTTTCTTTTCCTTCCCCTTTTCTGTTAACTCCTATGGTGCTCAGATACCACAGTGATGGGAGAAGTGTCCGAACCAGAATAGAAGAGAGAAGTGAATTTAGAATATAGGAGAGAATAGAATAGAAGGGCTGCTTCTCCTGCTCCAGTTGAAGTCAATGTGAGTTTTGCCATTGGCTTATATAATTCATTCATTCCCCTATGTATTCATTCTAGACTTGCCTTCTGGTGCGAGATGACATTCTGAACACACAAGGCAATGGGCAGAATCTTAGAACTGGAAGGGACCTCGAGAGGTCATCTAGTCCAGTCCCCTGCACTCAAGGCAGGACTAAGTATTATAAAGCTACAGGAGCATGAAGCTACTGTAAACAGTACTTTCCCATTCTATGAGATATTGCACAAGGGTTCTGAAAGTGCAATGAGAGGATTTTCCTTGTTCCCACTGAGGGCCTCAGCAAAGTTTCCATTGACTTTGATGGGTGCACGCTTGCAGTGATGTTAATTTCAAAATCTTCCTGTTCTCTGGACCGGAGTCTCTTCTTTGAACATAGACCCTTGTGTGTGACAGCTCAGCATTCTGCTTGATGGGATTTTTGGCTGGTGGAAGCTAAAGTTGTTGGCCCTTCCCATGTCAATGGAAAGATTCCTATTGACTTCAGTGTGGGTTGGATTGGGCCCATTGTCATAAATGATTGGAAGTAAGGGGCCTTACAAAGCAGATGTTTCTCATGAGGGAAACAGCCAAAGGGGGATAGCAGTTTACCTTTCCATGAGTGTTGCAAAGTGAGACATACAAACATTATCTACAGGTGCAGAAACCTGGAACCCACATCTGAAACTACAGCAATCAGTCCTCTTGGGCTTGGCTTTCAGCCAGTGGCATATGCTGCAAAGAAAACAGAAGGGGGGGGCAAAGAAAAATTAATTATTTTGTACTTTATTTCCCTTAGAACAAGTAGGCCTGGATCCTGTACGAGATTCCCCTGAGTTAGACCCCTTGATCTGTAGGGAACCCCATTGACTCCCCGTGGGCACGGTTGTCCACCTGGATGGAGCAGCTTGCAGGACTGGAGCCTTATTTTGTCTTTTCTTACCCCAAAGTGTCCATTGTTACTACTGCTGTCCACAAAGGATTTGTATGGAGCTATTGCAGAACAAAAAGAGTTTATTAAATTAAATCTGTTGAGGACAGACTGGCAGCAAAAGTTGAAGTTCTATCATTTTGATTATAGGTTTATTATGTCTTGATGATGGATGAGTGGAGGAAATTTACAAATTTTTCACAATGACACAAGGTTAGTTTGCTGGTTGTGGCTAAATATAATTTTCTGGCTGTCTTTATTGATTATGGAGATAAGTCCTTTAAGATTTAGGCCAGATCTTCAGCTGGTATATATCAGCGTCTCCCTCTTGACTTTGGTAGAGCTATGCTGATGTACGCTAGCTGAGTATATGACCCTTAGCATTTAATGTTTCGTCACAGATATGATATTTTTATGGCTATTCTAGGTTTTACAGCACGTAATTTAGAAATGTCACTTAAAAAAGACAAGCACTTAAATCCCCAGGAAGCTTAAATCATCTCATCAAAATAAACAGAACATCTTGCTGAATTATGCAGTACATTCAAGATTGTTTGACACGTGCATCATGTCATATGCTAATGGGACCCATGCAATCTGAAAAAAAAGATGGCAGATCTGCCATTGTAAGTGGGAATACAGTAGATGCCAGATGTGGTTTATTTGCCATTGGGACCTTGTCTAGACTAGGATTTTAGGGTTTGTTTTTAGAATATGTTATGTAATGCTTGCTAAAGGTCTAGCGTAAACAAAGCAGGGTGTAGACTTTGAAATGGGTTAAGCTGTTTGAGTTAAAACCTAGGTTCCCCACTAGGGTTTAACTCGACCAGTGTGGAACGTGTCAAAGGCTCACTGCCTTGTCTATACTAGGCTTTAAAAAGTGTTAGGGTTTGTCTACACTACAGAGCCTTTGCTGATTCAGCTATGCCAGCAAAGCCCCCTAGTGGAGGAACAGCGTATGCTGGCAAAAGGAGTTCTGGCATAGCTACAGCGCTTCCCTGAATGACTTCAGCTATGCCAACAAAAGCACGCTTCTGTTGGTATGGTTGTGTCCACACCAGGAGTTTTGCTGGGAAAGGTATGTCACTTTGGGGTGTTATTTCCCCCCCCACACTCCTAGCCAACATAGCTATGCTGGTAAAACTTTGTAGTGTAGAGCAAGCATTAGTGTAACCCACTGGGCAGTGTGTGTTATGGCCCCCCCTCTGTGTCTGATCAACAGATGATATGTGTCAGTCACAGTTCTAGCTAGAGAGTTTTAGCTCAAGCTGTAACAGCTCATTCTTTTAGCTCTGGAGATCCTCCATTCACTCACTGGCATATTGGCCAGCATAGTGGCTAACATATTCTAACCACACACCTTTATATCTTAGTTTAGACAAGGTCTGCAATGTAAGAATTGCTTCTGAGGGCCTCAGAACTCATGTATCTCTCCATGATGTCCCAGGGATGCAGGTTCTATAAGCATTTTTGGGGGTAGAATCTAAGTATCTGATTCTATGGGACACTGAGCGCGTCTTGAGAGGTGCTGAGTGCCTGCAATTTTCCGTGAAGTCAACGGGAGCTGATAATGCTCAGTGTCTTGCAGGAGGCACACAGCACCTTTCCAGATCAGGCCCTCACTGCTTGCAGGCAGTGCAGAGCTGGGATCCTTACATGGAGGTTGGCTGTGGGGTCACAGATTCTGTGTCTGGAGACAAGTGGTGAAAACCATACTGGAAAGGAATGTGCTGTGCTTTGACTTACTGGTTGGAATCTATGCTGGAAGCCAGACCAAAGCGTGCTTTGGTTGTCCTATCGCTCTGAGGCAGGCAGTAGAAGAGACCAAAGATAAAGAAAAGGGTTTCCTGAAGATTCTCAGTCCCGTCATTGCTGAAGGACTGAAAGGGTGAGAGTTCAGATATCACCCTACCTACAGGAAGTCATGCCCAGTGGCTGATTGCGGGAAGATCTAGTTCTAGAGGAGGCTGTTGTCAAATCCTCTGGTAGACAAAGTTGCAGAGAAGGACTGGTGATCTCTGTAATCTAATTAATGTTATTTTTGAGGGATTTACTTGTATGTACAATCACAATGTTTGTTCTCTTGTATTAGTGTATGCTGAATCTGACTCTTGTTTTCTGATCCCTGTCTGTCTTAGGGTTATATCCTGCCACTGCCCATCTCTGTTAGTATCTGAGTGCCTTCCAGGTAAAATCGATAGCAATAGTGAAGTTCTTTGTGGGCTTCATGGAGTAGCAGGCTCTTCTCCCTTATCGGGGTAAAAATTCCGCTTGGGTAAGGAGATTGTGGTTTAGATTTGATTAATTTTGTTTGTTTTTTTCTTTTGCTTTGGGTTTCTTTCATCGTTGTTTGCTAGGGGTTTAGGGGTAGCAGGGTGTATCATTGCTGAGGTTTAAGGGTGGGTCATTGTTGAGGTTTATAGGTAGAAGGGTGGGTCAGTGTTATGAGTGTCATGCTTATCCAGGAAAGGCTTTTTTCCAGACACTACTGAGTCTGCAGCTTTGTGCCAGTCCTTATGAATAAATGTTTGTTTTCTTTCACTTTCGCTCACCTTGGCGTTTGCTTTCTGTAATTCCTTAGATGGGGAGGGAAGAGGTCTACCATGTCTGCCTTTGAAGCAGGCTACTGTGTCATCCCAAAGGGGTCAAGGAGGTACCAGTCCCTGAGCTCTATATCCACATAATGAAAAGGTTCACTGGGTAGCAGCAGAATGCAAATGAAATGGTAAAAGTAAACCACCAGCATTTCCTTATTGTTCCCCATTGTTAATGAAGCTAATAGGACTGCTGGGCTGAGCCCTGCTTTTCTAACAGTTCCAATTTTTACATACAATACATTGGGAAAAAGCTAATGAACAGTGTAACTGACAGGAATTCCTCAGTCTAGAGTCTCTTTTTGCCTCATTATCCTCACTGTAACAAACGCAAAGCCCACTACGGCTTCTTTCTAAAATCCAATGGAATAAGGCAGAATCAAACAGGAAAAGAGATTGGCCTAAGTCTTTAACTGGTGTAAACTTGTGTACTTTTATTCCCTTCAAGAGCTATGCCAATTTGCCTCATTGAGGATATGGCCCACCATGGGCAGATGTCACCACCTACAGCACTACAAACCTCAGGACCCTTGGGAAGAGAGCTGGTAAGTCAGGAGTTGTGTTTTCTGGCTTGTGTGTGTCTCCTACAATTATGAGTTCCATGCAAGCAAACTTTTGGAAAATCATAGTTCTAATACTTCAGTACTTTGCATTTTAATAACACCTTCCATCTGAAGGTCTAAAAACATTTTGGACTGAATTCTGCTGCCCTTACTCAGACTGTGAAGTACTCACACCAGGAGTTTCACTGAGTTAGTAGGAGTAGTGGCGTAAGTGCGAGTAAGGGTTGCAGAATTGGACTCTTTATAAACAGTCATTCTGTGACAGCACTTCTTAGTGAGCAGGGCACTGAGAACAAGAGGTCATCTGCTGCCAGCAAACTCCCTGACTTTCTCCCCCACACCATAGGCATATGTGCATACCTAGCTTCCTACCCCACCATGACTCTGCTAGTAGCAGATCATTTGCTGTTGTGCCTTGGGGACAAACTGTGCATGCAGCTAACTGCATCGAGAGCCGCTTGCATGGAAATACTAACGAAGTATTTCCTTGATAGGTAGATGAATTACAATACCATTTTAGAGATGGGGAGGCTGAGGCTCAGAGAGATTAGTTGATTTGCTGAGATCACATGGCAAGTCTGTGACAGATGCAGGATTAGAACCCAGATCTCCTGTCTGCCAGTCTTACACTTTAACTCCTACACAATGCTTTCTCTCCTCAGTTGGCGGGTGTGGTTATTATTTTCTGGTTTAAAGCTCTAAAAAGCCTCATTATGGTTTAAAAAAAACTAAACCTGGGACCATAAAGAAAACTAGAGAGAGAGACCTTTGATCAGCCACCACTTTACTTAGCTCTCCTTCCCAGAAAACACGGTGGCCTAGTTTCATCTGTGGGTGAAACTCCATTGGTTGAATTTGACCTATCATGGGAGGTAATTCAGTGCAGTGAGTGGGCAATAATCTTACATATAAGATCTCTTTCAGGAAGTCTCAGTGAGACTGTTTCTTATCAATTCCAACCCAGTGCACCACACACAGACGTGTCGCTCTTTGTCTTCATCCTCCATGATAATTTGTTATTCAGAAAAGTGTGCTGGGCATTTTACAAACCTAGCACTAAAGGTACTTACAATCTCAATTCTTATTGTTGTTACTTATATACACCTAGCAACCCCAACTGAGACTGGGCACCACCGTAGAAGCACACAGAAATAGCCAGCCCCATCCTAAAGGGATTACAATCTCAACAGAGACAACAGACAAAGGGTGTGAGAGAAAACAGAGACATAGAGAATAGGGCTGGACAAAAATATTCCCTCAAAACTGTATTTCAATGGAAAATTAGGGTTTTGAAGAAATGAAATTTTTCACCAAAATGTGTCTGTTTTCTGTGGAAAATTTCAATAGTTTCTTGAGAAACCTAAAAAGTAGATATTTGCCAAAATGTCAAAAAAATTCTCATAAAATGTTGATAAAATGAAAAAAAGTTTATTTTTGTCAACATTTTCTGTGGAAAAACCTCCTGTTTGCTGACCAGCGCTAAAGGAGGGATGAAGTGGCTTGGCCACGGTGATGCAGCAGGGCTGTGGCAAAGCCAGGGATCCCCTTCTCAGTTCAGGGCCCTCGCCACTGGCCCACTCTCATTCATTTGCTTAGCGTTCATATTGACACTTTGTTTAGATCAGCTTCCAGACCTGGCCTCAGTGGAGTTCTCCAGATATTTATCACTTAAGTCTACCAGTGTTGCAATTGTTAGCCCCATCATGCAAAGCTCTATATCTGGGATGTTGCCCAGACACCACAAGAAACTTAGTCATAATAATGAAGATATTTTGTGACAGGACAAAAAAGAAAAAAATAAATAAAGAATTTAGCTTGGAATACAGAGGAAGAAAATGCATAACCCCTCCTTCCGCACGCACACTTATCCTGGAGCCTTCCCCTCTGAGCCTCCTATAATGTCAACTCTGTTTACTCCTTGAGTAAATGTCTGGTGTCACTTTAATAAATCAAATGAACTGTGTTCAAAGAGATATGAAGTCTGTCATTTGATCATTTGCATTATTTCCTGTACGGTACATGATGGAAATGTAGTTCATCCCCACCCCAACAATACGGTAATACATCTTAAAACTTGCACGCCTCAAAAAGGAAGCTGTTGGTTCAGAACTATGTGGGTGCCGTTTGTAGAAAGCTGGCATACATTGTGAGGTAAAGGGGCATTTTCGTTGGGTCAAATTTTCAAAAGTGCCTAAGTGATTTAGGGGCTTACAGCCCAGAATTTTAAAGGCATTTAGGTGCCTAGCTCCCATTGATTTCAATGGGAATTAGGTGCCTAAATACCTTTGATTCTGTGGGTCCTAAGAGCTTAAGTCTTGACAGTTCTAAGTGCCTTCTAAGTCATTTAAAAATTTCACCCCTTGTCTACTCACAAAAATTGTACCTGTTTAACTAAAATCATGTTTTAACCATGAGACGACAGACTTAAGTCAGTTTACACCTGGCTTAAATCAGTTTAGCTGAATTCAGTAAGGCAAGCTAAATGAATCAAAATCAGCTGTAAACTTATTTAAGTAGGTTCCTAGAGGGGTTGGCGCCAGTTGAACAAAATCAATTAAAAACCCAGTTGTAGTTAAATCATTGCAGCTTGTGTGCATAGACCAGCCCTTAGGCCAGGTCTACTCTAGAGACATCTGCCGGCATAGCTATGTTGGTTGGGGAGAAGAGGTATGATCTCTGACTGACATAGTTGTGCAGGTAGTAGCCCTTAGAGTAGATGCATCTATATGGGCAAAACTGGTATGGCTTGTTTTGGTTTAGTTTTTTTGGTGGGGGCTGGTTGGAAAAGGCTGTACCAGCAAAAATGCAGTTTTCAAGGTATAAAGTTGTATCATGCTAGGAGTGCTTTGCCAATACCGTGTACCAGTATTCCTATATCAGCAAAGCACTCTGGTGTAGCCATAGCCAGCTATGGGGGGAGAACTGGGACGGGGGCAAATGAGACACTAACCAGGCTCTCTTTCAGGCTGCAAATAGTTCTCAAGTGCACCGTAGTATAGGCCGGCAGTATTCTCTTCTGCGTATCCAGCAAACATAGCTGCAGATTGGGTTGTTACAGGGATTTTGTAATTTACACACTGACCTCTGGACAAAATTCCTGGACGGCTGGGCATGATACAAGACAATGGAGGAAGGATCCGATGCCTGCACATGTAATGGGAGCAAGGGAAGATATCTCTAAGCAGTCTGAGCACGGTACAAAGATATTTTCTGGTCTATTCTTTCTTTAAACCATTTATCTTTTTTTGTGTGGGGGGGGGGGAAGAAGGGAGGGCTGTTAGCTACAATGGTTTATTTAGCTCCATCACTAGAGACCCGTAGGGGCAGATCCTGAAGCTCCTGCCCAGTTCTCAGGAGCGTGCGTGAGTAAAGACTGATCAAGCACTGAGGAAATATTAACAGTCAGATTGTGCCTCATATAGTCTCCTCCAGGTGCAGATCCACCACCAGTCACACAGACGCAGGGATCAGCTGCATCTGTAGCACTTTCGTGCTCATCCCTGGAGTAGGGGAAGGCTCTGAGTAGGTCTCAGGATCCATGAGTGGTGTGAGTATGGCTGCAGCTGCGGGGCAAGAAAGGAGCTGGGGTGAATGTGCATCATCCTCCCTGGCATTCTGGGTGGGATTTTGTTAATTCTCTGTAAGCCCCAATCATGTTGTTGGATTTATGCAGGTGGATCCTCAGTCCCATGTGGATCTGATTGCAGGACTGAAGCCTTAAATTGGATTAAGTTTCCCGTGGAGCTCCTTCCGTGCTGGGGAACCCACTTCCTTTTAGGCTTGTGCCCTGACCAAGCAAATCACTTAAGCATGTGCTTAACTTGATGCACATGAGTAATCCCCCTGTAGTCTTGCAAGAGAAGAGGTGGAAGCTCCATCATTTGGGACATTTAAAAAGTGGTGTGAACAAAGAACTGGAAAATATACTGCAAAGAACTATTTTGCACCATCGTGGGGATGGATTTAGATTATAAACTGTTTGTGGCAGGAATAATCTTTGTGTTCTGTGTTCGTACAGCATCTAGCACAGTGTGGTACTGTTCCATTACAATCTGGTAATATAAATAAATAATAATAACTAGTGTCCTAATGCATTGTTTACATCTCTAATTTCTATCATTTAAACAACGCTGGTTGTTGTTACTAAGCTAAGGCAAGTTGGGGGAAGAATCCTGTTTGAAAAGGAAGCAGCGGAGGAGTTACATCTTATGTTCTTCTGTTGACATTTTCATGTTTGCAAAGTCTCACAGCTTGATTTGTTGATCCCATGAAATCATCAAGGGAATGAAATAAAAATACCTGGAAGATTGTTTGACATGAAAGCACATTGTGTGAAATGCACTAGTCCACTCTGCTCGGCACGTGAAGCATTAATAAAAAAGGAAAGGGGAGTGGGGAATGATACAGCGGGCAATGGGAAATACCATTCTAAATCTGTGTGGCCTAGGGTCTCTAATGATAGGCTTTTATCCTGTTATGTCTAATTGCCACGGAACTAATCATTAATAAATGGAGACATATTTACTCCCTGAAATGTTTTGGACAGTATACCAACTTTTCCTGTTGGGCTGTTGAAAGCACTGTTATTCCCTACTCACATATAACCTGGGAAAATGATATGTCTTCAAAGTTAATGAAATGTCATTTGTCATAGGATTTGCAGGTGTGACTCGGTTCCTACATTATAATACATGATGAAAGTAAGTGGCTGGATTGCAGGCCTGTTGCCAACCCTAATGTACATTCTGTAAGTGTCACTAGTGCAGCGTTCCATAAATCTTGCTAATAGTGTGAAGTCTTGAAATGCGTGATCTTTCTATTCTAAGGTCAAGTGAGACTACTTCACAACTTAATTTTAGCTTTGCTGTCTCTGCAGATGGTAATTTACAAGGAGGCTTCATTGTTCTGTGCCCCATTTTGAAGATGTGGCTCAAAGTAGATATTTTCTGATATGGACAGAACTGTGTGTGTAAAAGGCCACTTGTACCATGCTGCTCATTGTGAGGTTCCGTTGGACTCCTCACACACCACGTAGAGCAGCATGTTGAAGTTGGAGAAGTGTGGTTTATCCTCGCAGCGTAAACACTAATGACAGCCAACAGTAGCATCAACCTGAGATTTTTGCTAGGATACTGTGAAGGTTAGGACATGAAAGCTGCTAAAGTTGTTTGTTTGCAGGAGTGTGTTGTTTTGAAGAGTCCTAATTGCAATACATTCAGCTGCACTCTTGCGTTCCTTTCAGGTGCCAGATGTTTAGCTGACAAAAAAGCCAGCAACTGTTCAGCTCAGAGAGAAACAAGAAATAAAGACTTAGGGCTGATCTACGCTACTGCTTAAGTCGATCTTATGTGTGTCACTCAGGAGTGTGAAAAAGACAGTCCCCAGAGCGACGTAAGTTACATTGACCTAAGTGCTGTCCACACTGGTGCTATGTTGGTGTGAGATGCTCTCCCACTGACATAGCTTCCGCCTGTCATGGAGGTGGAATAATTATGCTGACAGAAGAGTACTCTCCTGTCGGCGTAGAGTGTCTTTGCCAGATGTGTTACAGCGATGCAGCTGCGCCAATGTAGCGCTTCTAATGTAGACCTGCCCTCAGTCTCACTGTCTTTGCGGACAGTTCATCCTGCCTCCTCCTAATCTGTTACTCAGTCATACCCACAGCTTTGTACCTTACAAGGCGGAAGGGTCTCAATATATAAATGTATGTTGAACACCCAAAATCATAGAATCATAGGACTGCAAGGGATCTTGAGAGGTCATCTAGTGCAGGCCTCTGCACTCATGGCAGGACAAAGTATTATCTAGACCAGTGGTTCCCAAACTTGTTCCGCCGCTTGTGCAGGGAAAGCCCCTGGCGGGCTGGGCTGGTTTGTTTACCTGCCGCATATGCAGGTCTGGCCAATCGTGGCTCCCACTGGCCGCGGTTCGCTGCTCCAGGCCAATGGGAGCTGCTGGAATCGGAGCGGGCCGAGGGACGTACTGGCCGCCGCTTCCAGCCGCTCCCATTGGCCTGGAGCAGCGAACTGCGGCCACTGGGAGCCGCGATTGGCCGAACCTGCGGACGCAGCAGGTAAACAAACCAGCCCAGTCTGCCAGGGGCTTTCCCTGCACATGCGGCGGAACAAGTTTGGGAACCACTGATCTAGACCATCCCTAACAGGTGTTTGTCTAACCTGCTCTTAAAAATCTCCAATGATGGAGATCCCACAACCTCCCTAGGCAATTTATTCCAGTGCTTAACCACCATGACAGGAAGTTTTTCCTAATGTCCAACCTGAACTGCCCTTGCTGCAATTTAAGTCCATTGCTTCTTTTCCTATCCTCAGAGGTGAAGGAGAACAATTTTCACCCTCCTTCTTATGACAACCTTTTATGTACTTGAAAACTGTTATCATGTCCCCTCTCGGTCTTTTCTTCTCCAGACTAAACAAATCCAATTGTTTCAATCTTCCCTCCAACATCATGTTTTCTAGACCTTAAATCATTTTCGTTGCTCTTCTCTGGACTTTCTCCAATTTGTCCACATCTTTCCTGAATTGTGGCGCCCAAAACTGGGCACAATACTTCAGTTGCAGCCCAATCAGTGGGGAGTAGAGCAGAAGAATTACTTCTCGCGTCTTGCTTACAAATAGATCCCAGAATGATGTTTGCTTTTTTTGCAACAGTGTTACATTGTTGACTCATATTTAACTTGTGATCCACTATGAGTAGGGCTACGATTTTGTCATGGAGGTCATAGAAGTCACGGATTCCGTGACTTCCAGAGACCTCCGTGACTTGAGCCCCCAGTGCCTGGGAGCTGTAGGGTCCCCTGCTACCCCTGGTGGCTGGGAACTGCGGGAGCCAAGCTCCCAGCTGCAGAGGACAGCAGGGGTGCCCCACAGCTCACAGCTGGGGTGGGGGGGCAGGGATGCCCTGGAGCTCCTGGCCATTGCGGGCAGGCGGGCTGCCCTGGAGCTCCCAGCTGCCGCGGGACACCTGGGTGCCCTGGAGCTCTGAGCCACCGTGGGCAGTGGAGGGACCCTGCAGCTCCAAGCCAGGCCCCCTGGGTGGTGTGGGGAACCTGCAGCTCCCCATTTTGTCATGCATATTTTTAGTAAAAGTCACAGAAAGGTCACGGGCAATAAAGAAAAATTCATGGAAGCCCGTGACCTTTCTGTGACTTTTACTAAAAATATGCATGATAAAATCTTAGCCTTAACTATGACCCCCAGATCCCTTTCTGCAGTACTCCTTCCTAGGCAGTCCTTTCCCATTTTGTATGTGTGCAACTGATTGTTCCTTCCTAAGTGGAGTACTTTGCTTTTGTCTTTATTGAATTTTATCCTGTTTACTTCAGACCATTTCTTCAGTTTGTCCAGATCATTTTGAATTATAATCCTATCCTCCAAAGCACTTGCAACCCCTCCCAACTTGGTATCATCCACAAACTTTATAAGTGTACTCTCTATGCCATTACCTAAATCACTGATGAAGAGATTGAACAGAACCGGATCCAGAACTGATCCCTGAGAGACCCCACTTGATATGCTCTTCCAGCTTGTCTGTGAACACTACTCTCTGGGAATGGTTTTCCAACCAGTTATGCACCCACCTTATAGTAGTTCAGTCTAGGTTGTATTTCCCTAGTTTGTTTACGAGAAGGTCATGTGAGACAGTATGAAAAGCCTTACTAAAGTCAAGATATACCACATCTACTGCTTCCCCCCTTCCACAAGGCTTGTTACCCTGTCAAAGAAAGCTATTAGGTTGGTTTGACACGATTTGTTCTTGACAAATCCATGTTGACTGTTACTTCTCATCTTATTATCTTCTAGGTGTTTGCAAATTGATTGCTTAGTTATTTGCTTCATTATCTTTCCGGGTACTGAAGTTAAGCTGACTGGTCTGTAATTCCTTGGTTGTCTTTATTTCCCTTTTTATATATTGGCACTATATACGTCCTTTTCCAGTCCTCCGGAATCTCTCCTGTCTTCCATGACTTTTAGAAGATAATTGCTAATGGCTCAGATATCTCCTCAGTCAGCTCCTTGAGTATTCTAGGATATAGTTCTTCAGGCCCTGGTGACTTGAAGACATCTAACTTGTTTTAAGTAATTTTTAACTTGTTCTTTCCCTATTTTACCCTCTGATCCTACCTCATTTTCATGGACATCCACTATGTTAGACAACCAATCGCTACTAAACTTTCTGGTGAAAACAGAAACAAAAAAGTCATTTGACACATCTGCCATTTCCACATTTTCTGTTATTGTCCCCACCCTCACACTTCATTGAGTAATGGGCCTACTCTGTCCTTGGTCTTCCTCTTGTTTCTAATGTATTTGTAGAATGTTTTCTTGTTACCCTTTATGTCTCTAGCTAGTTTAATCTTGTTTTGTGCCTTGGCCTTTCTAATTTTGTCCCTACATACTTGTGCTATTTGTTTATTTTCATCCTTTGTCATTTGACGCAGTTTCCACTTTTTGTAGGAAAGTGAGGCACACAATAAAAATCAGTTCAGAAGGAAACGTGACAAATTCATTACTATAATATGCATAAAGGATTCTGCCACCACAAATTCATTTCCCTATATATGAGGTCACAAACAGGAGGTGCAATTCTTCCCTGTGCAGAGAACCATTACAATACATGCCCCACCTAAGCCCTATTTGGAAGACTTAAGTGGTGTATGGATCTTGGTGCTGTTCCCTTCCATATCATATTATTATTTATTAAGTCTTTCTGTTTCAGTAGCACTGAGACCCCAGTGAAGACCAAAGCCTCCTTCTGGTAAGTTCTGTATTCGCACATAATGAGTATGTCTACACTGCAATTAAAAACCCATGGCTGGTCCATGCCAGCTGACTCAGGCTTGCAGGGCTCAGGCTAAGGGTCTGTTTAATTGCTTTTGGGCTTGGGCTAGAGGTGGGAGGGTCCCAGAGCTGGGGCTGTAGCCTGAGCTGGAACGTCTACATGGCAATTAAACAGCCCCTTAGCCCGAGCCCCGCAAGCCTGAGTCAGCTGACATGGCTTAGCCATGGGTGTCTAATTGCAGTGTAGACATACCCAATAAAAGACAATCCTTGCCCCCAAACTGCTATTGAGGAAGGAAAGATGAAGTGAGTTCCCAAGATCACGCAGCAGGACAGTGGCAGAGCTCGGAAGAGAATGCCCAGATTTCCTCTAGTCCTACTCTGGTGCCCTATTCACTGGACCACACTGCCTCGTCCATACAGCTGGGTAAATGTCACCCACTGGGAATACAACAGGGGCGCTGTCTGACAGACTTTTCTCTTGCAAATGATCCTTACATGAGAGTGCTCATTCCTTGCCTACAGCGTGACTAGTCACAAGACTAAGGATTACCCTCTGTATTGAAGGTGTAGCCTGATCAAGCTCTGTGTCAAGGTATAGTTGAGAGTCCTGATTGGCTCATGCTGTCATTTCAATCACATTAGGGTGTGATAATAAACAGATGAAATATACACAGAAATACACACAATTAGTATATATTAATGTTACATTTTATGTTAATTTGGCAAGTTCAAGAAGGCCACACATTCTGTTATCTTCGATTGTGTTGAAAAAGGGCTGAAAGGAATCTCTGAAGCTATGTATTAATTCCCTCTGCTTTGAAAGTTCCATGATAGATATCTCTGAATTTTATAGCATTGTATATTTCATAAGGTTCATTCGTTCGCCAAGTATTTGTTTAAAGGTTTCCGCGTTGTAGTCAGATCTTAAGTAATACAGTTGTATACATTAGATGGAGACAAATGAACTGAAACATTTTGCTCTCAAGTGCTATTTCACCTCCTCTCTAAGAACCTTGTGCTGAAAATAAAATTCACAAAGTTTCAAAATATGTTCCTCCTGAAACAGTGCTGTGATTTGATTTCAAAGGGATTTTCAGAAGGATATTGAATTTCAGGTTTTGTTTTCCCATAGCAGTGATTCTGGCCAAAAACTTTTTAATCAAAAGAACCAACTGTAACCTTGTTAATAACTAAGAAAACAATGGCCAATATGAAAAGGCCTGCCAAGAACCACAAGTCACCGCTGTTGGCAGAATAATTGGTAGATCGTTATTTTGGTTGAAAACAATATAATTTGTATTTCTAATTTTGTAAAATTACTTAATTAATAACACATGCTTGCAGGGATGCTGGAACAATTTGTATAGTGGGGGTGCTGAGAGCCATTGAACCATTTGTGGGAGTATTAGGGGGAGAGAGTGCCAGGGTAACAACAGTGGACCATGAAGTACTTTTGGTGATGAGAATTCTAAATTCTTTGCTGTTGTGTAAACTGGTAATTCTTAAACATGTCAATTTCAAATGGATTTGTTTCCTGCATTCAGCATTTTCTGTTACGGTATATAAATTAATACACCACTTCCTCGGCTTCTTTTTGTTCTCTCTCTCTCTCTCGCTCGCTTTCCCCCCCCTCAAAGGAGAACTGCTTCAAGGTGGGGCAGGTCCTTCAAGAGTCTAATTTCGTTAAGTTGTGCAGCCACAGGGAAACTTGATGTAGTATCCCACAAGCCACTGTGCTCTGGTAATGTGAGAGTGTTTCACCCGCTACATTATGTCCAGTACTTGATTAACCATTGTTTCACACTGATGAAGTAGTCTGTTCTCTTCATGATTCAGATCCTCTTCATAATCCCTTTTCTGTAAATCTCTTCTTTTCATTATACGGCCATAATTATTTCTTTCTGTAGAGTGCATAACCTAACACCTATGTACATTGAGTGCCAAGGTTTGAAACTATAATAAGCTGAATGCTCACCTTAGAAGCCATTATTTCAATCATTAGAACACAGTTTATTCCTCTAGAGAACATTAACATTTGAAAATGTGTCAACTAGAGTATGAAATTTATCATGATCATGGACCACCTGCCAACTAATTAGAATACAACATTCTGATTTCCTGTACTCCAGTATTAATCTAACATTTGACATCAGTTTATATTTTTAAGTTGTTTCAGTTCAGTGCCTGGCAAATCGCTCGTGAAGGCCAAAGAAATGTGATTTGAAACTGGAAAGAAACAGCAATCAGGAGGAGGTGAAGAGCCAAATACAAGTTCAAAGTGCTGCTTCAAAAGACCCAATTTGCCATGCAAACAATGACAAAATCTTATGGCAGCAGCAGGGGCAAAGGAAGCTAAAAATTGCTATTGTTGGGTTAATCTGTAGTTGTTTAAAAAAAGTAATCTCCCATTCTTGAGCTAAAAAATCTTTTAAAGGTAAATTGTACTGCAAATATGAAAAAAATGAGTTATGCCTAGAAATATTTGCTGGGTGTCCCCACTAACTATAATAATATGTTTACTTTAAGTACATATTCAGCCACTAGGTGTCTCTGTGTGCTGTTTATAGTTCCATATAGGGTGTGGTTGCTGGTAAACAAGGGAATCCAAGCTGGAGCTTAAGCAGTTCATTTGTGGTTGTAGTTGTTTTCTTTGAGAAATTCTTTGAGACCTGTTTTATTCTATATGTTATTAAAGTAATCATGCTGCTGGGTGCCAGAGAGAGGAGGCTTTCAGCACAAAAATAAGTGTTAATGTGTCTTTTATTTTCTATATAATACACACACACACACACACACTTTTGTGAAATAGTCTGACACCCTAAAGACATTCCAGAATGCAACATTCTCTAACATCATTATTAACTGAAGTCCGATGGAACTCATGGTATCAATAATGTCACAAAATGATGCATTCTGGGTTGCTGCCAGTGAACTCGTAAGTCTCAGATGATTTCATTTCATAGATGAAAGGAAAAGAATTTTTAAAATGGTAAATTGAAGCTTGTTTCTCTGCTGAATGCCTCTTCCTTTCAGAGCCAAGTTAGTGGGTACATTGTATCACATATTTCAGGGTTTAACATGCGTCTCAATTTGCCAAAGCCAAAATATGGGACACAGTGTGTGGCAAAGACCCCAAATAAGAGATGTACAAATATGATTTGGGCAGGAAATGTAAAATGCTTTGAATTGATTCCTTTGGTGCAAATAGCTCTTTCTGTAAGCTCAGTTGTATCCTTCTTTGTTTCTGATCAGAGTCATTTGCTGCAATAAAAGGGAGAGGGCACTAGATTTCTATAGAATGTAGGTAACTTTGGAACCAGAACAAATTTCGCCCCTCCAAATTAAGCACACTTAAGATCTATGCAGGGCCGTAACTCTGGTTTCATTTGAGCTTTTCAGTTCACCTTGAGGGGCATGTTCCAACATTTCAACAAGAAATTCGGGACTGGGCCCTAAATGCCTACATTGAATTAAGCAACAACAAACAATAGGGGAACTCAAGTAACGTTGCAGTCTTGGTCAAAGTTGGTGAGTAGCACATGACAGTATATGGTACAATAATAGAGCAATGCTGAACTTTGGGTCAGGTCTTTGAGACTAAAATATTTCTTCCTTCCTTTCTTTCTTAGGTGAAAGTGCAAGAGATCTTATTTATTAATAATGAATGACTAACGGATTCATTATTTGATTTAATTGAGAGTGCTGTGACTCAGCTACTCCTCGCTCTAAGCACTGTTTGGACAGGTTCTCCCTCACAGCGCTGCTTATTCTTCTATTGTAATTTGGACTGTATGCTTTTCATGTGCTTGGCTCACAAAGTACCCTCCAGAGATACAGTGCACTTACGAGAGGAATACAGGAAGCTTTGAAGTGTGTTTTCCATCCTGAACATTTGGCAGTATGAGATTTCAGAGACTGTTTGGGCTTTTCACCAGTTGTGCTATTAAGAGTTAAACTAGGTATTAAGAGAGCAACTTCAAAGGTAGGGCCCAACGTACTGGAAAAACTCTCAGTATGGAGCCTCTACAAACTTCTGCTCAAGCCCAATTTTTTCCCCCCCAAACATATTTGAAAATTATTCTCCAATTTTCTTTTCCCTGAATAATGAAACAAAAGGAGCAGAGCCTTGCAGAAGAATTAGTGGAATAGTAATGGCAGCAAATAGCAATAGCTAGAGAGACCTCTCAATGTTACAGCTGGAGGCTAAAACTTCTCCAAAGAGAAAGGGTGGTAATACTTTATCTTAAAGTTCCATTTAAGAAGATTTTATAAAGCATTAATTAAAGGGGAGTACTAGATGTTATAAGCGTGTTATAAACATGAGTACATGGTTATAAGCACATCAGTAGAATAAGTTTATACAAATCATTGTCCTGCTGGACTTTGTAACAATCTATAGCAATTGACTAACCACTTATTAAAACATCTATTAACCTGTTAGACTGTTTATAACTGGAACCTTTATACGAAGTATGACCCAGAAAATGAAAGATGATCATGTAAGCCAGTCACTTTACAGCTGAGTTTAGGAATAGGAGTGCTCTTCTTAGAGCTCACTTGGGAGGCTGTACCTAGCAGGCATCATTGGAGGCAATGTGGAGCAATGTTGCCCCAGGAGGAGATCATGACTCAGAGAAACACAATCCCTCCTGGGGTGAGCTCAGGGGCTGCAAAGATGGCTGGGTCCTGCAAAAAAGAGTGAAATGGAGAGGAAGGTTCTTTATAACCTGCCCACCCCGGGGCACCACACTAGAGCCAGCCATGACCTGGCCGTAATGGATGGGGCACATGGCAGGGTGGGAAGCAATAATACCTGGAGATCTGCTATCATCGCAAAATAAGAAGACAAAAACAGACTCCAACGGCTAAATGGTAAGGGCTGGACTGTGACTAGCCTGGAACGAATGCACTTGGAGGGATGAGGGAAGGAACAAGAAGTCCTCTCCCATTGGGCCCCCATTAAGGGGTAGGTTGCTGGAGTGCGTGCCAGTTAGCACAGTGCTGGTGCTCTCAGAATACTGTTTGGCACTAATTTTGCTTGTTGGGATTTTTCTTCCCACAGCGGGCAGTGAGTGATGAGGCGAGGGTTATAAGCAAAACATGTTCCTTATGTCTGCATGTGATGGGGTATCTCAACCCCACACTGGGTCAGAAAGAGTTCATGAGAGCCTGTGGGCTCAACCAGTCCCACCCTGCTACACCTGTGGTAGGTGTCAAGCCTGGAGGGAAGAGTTAACAGGGCTGAATCTAGCTGAGGTGGGTGTAGAGATATGTTTGTAGAAGATTATAATTTAGAGATGCTCCCTCATAAGGAAACAACGAGGAGTCTGGTGGCACCTTAAAGTCTAACAGATTTATTTAGGCATAAGCTTTCGTGGGTAAAAAACATCTGAAGAAGTGGGTTTTTTACCCACAAAAGCTTATGCCCAAATAAATCTGTTAGTCTTCAAGGTGCCACTGGATTCCTTGTTGTTTTTGTGGATACAGACTAACACGGCTATCCCCTGATACTTTCCTTCATAAGGGACAGTATTATGAACATAAGGATTTGGAGATGTGCTCTGGAAGCAGGGATTGGGAACACCGCATGGCTGGGTGCAGCAGTTCACGAGAGATGCTTGCCAGTTTGTCTTATTAAAGTTTTCCTTTCTCATTCCCTGGTGTGTTAGTTAATGAACGCCAAGATCATCACCATGGGGGCTGGTCAGGAAGGCGCGCGGACTGCTGGCTCTCAAACAGAGGCGCCGACTTTGTGATTTCCCTGGAGGTGCTGGACCCCTGCTCCACCCCTCCCTCCCCTGCCTCTTCTTGCCCCCCTCCTCCCTCTCCCCTGAGCGCCTCCTGCACGCCACTGAACAGCTGATTGCAGCAGGCGGGAGTTACTGTGGGGAGGGGGAGGAGCTGATCGGCAGGGCTGCCGGTGGGTGCTGGTGCCATGGAGTCAGGGCTTGTGCTCTCCCATGGTGAGAGAACCCTGGCTGGTGCCTGGGAGCTGACCTGGCCTGCTGGCAGACAGAGCTTGCTTGAAGGAAGGTAGACCTGCCACAGGGAGGGGTGAGGAAAGCTCAAGGAAGTGAGTCTCTCTTCAGGATTCTCTGCAGGGAGCAGGAAGATGCTTGCAGGATCAGGGACTGCCCTGTAGGTCACAACCCAAAATTGGGTCACCAGAATGTGCAAAGAATTGTGTGGGAGGCCCTGCACTCACCTCACGGGGCTGGGCTCCAGTCCCCAGCTCCAGGCATTGCGACTTGGTGCACAAGGTTGCAGGGTCACTCAGGTTTGGCCCAGCTACTCATCCTTCATGATGACAGGGGCCCGGCTAGGCCAAATTTCATTGAGTGGTGCTGTGACCCATATACCCGGTCTGAATGCCTCTCACACAGATTTGGCCCAGCTGTCCCCCCCCCCCCCCCCCCCTCCCCGTGAGGGCGACCAGGCCAAACCTGAGCAGTGCTGCCACCCCCTGGAGGTTACAACGCTTGAAGCGGGGAGTTGAGCCCAGCGAGACCCACCGGACAGGAGCTGCAGGAGCCACTGCTACGGTACACGCAGTGTACTTACTCCGTTAATGTGTACAGTAGATATCACATTAGTATATATTTAGTGAGCCAGATGCTTTTTTCATTAGGACTATTTTTTGGGTCACAACACGCCATCAAGATTTACAAATGGGTCCTGAGCCCTAAAAGGTTGAGAATCCCTGGTCTAGAGAGAGTGACGCTGCTACACAGTAAGCCTGGGAAGAGGCTGTGGGAAAGGCCTACAACAGGTCAAGGTAGGAAGTGGTCCAGGGAGGCAGCAAGGGATCAACGTAGTCAGGCCTTGACTGGTTATTAAAGGGTCATAGTGAAAGAAAAAAGGCCGTGGGGCTCAATCCTGCTCTCAACTACAGTAGAGTCAATCCGGAGAAACCTCACTGAAGTCAATTACATTACACCGAGTGTAAGTGAGAGGAGGATCAGGCTCAGCGTGTAGGAGGGGTAGTTTGGGAAGGCGTTTCCCCCTTTCACTTCTTTGGAAGGAATGAGGAAGCAGAGCCCTCCTGTTCACGAATGCTATCCGAATCCTACTAAATTAGATCTTGTTCTGAGTGCAACAGTAAGGATTCATTCTTGCCTGGTGTAATAACTAGAAATGAATGATCTAAGCCGCATAAGTCGTCATGGAGACTACTGTATCTTCCTGTCACAAGTCTCTAATTGGAGCTGAACCTTTTCTGTGTTTGCTCCAAGAGGAAGATGAATCTCCATGGCCTTACGCCTTTTGGAGTTCTGTGCACCTGAGGAAAGTGGGTGCAAATCAAAAAGGCAGCACTTTGCACCAGTGCCAATAATGATCACAGTGGGGACAAGATCATGGAGAATCGGGTTCACTATCTGCTTCTAAGGCTGTACTGGAGGTGTTTGTTTTTATGACTCGTCCAGTTCACTAGGAGCTTTGGTTTTGTATTTTTCTGACGGGTCATGAGATGAACTGAATGAAGGGTGCTGTATTAAGGCAGATGGTGTTATACAGTGTCGCTGATATGGCGTCTTAGCTGTGTTTGCACAAAGTACATGGGACTGTAGGTACCAAATCCTGTTTTTAAGAGCTGCCAAGATGCACTTCACATAGATGCAAACCCTAGTAAACAAAGTGAATGACAAGGACATGCTACTGATCGCTCTCACCCCTCAGCAGCTTTGCCGATGAGATATGCTGGCTCAATACCAGTTAAACGAACTAAGTCAAACAGAAGAATCCCACCAAAATATCTGGAAGGGGCTTCTGACATTCTTTCACTGTTACCAAGTCTAGTGAGGGGTGGAAAATTTCTTCAGCTCAGAAGAAAGGCATTGTGTAATGTGATAAGCCCACTAAAGGTTATCAGTGATATTATCAAATCTATTGGTTGGACAAAGAACCTCACTGTAGAGCTAATTAAAACTCCTTTCTTCCCCTCTCATTCCTGTTTTATGGCCACTATTCAGAACCGAGCTGCAAAGCACTGGAGCGGAAACTTGGCTCGCAATATTTTAAGGCAAGCTCTTTCCAAAACATCTTAGTGAAAGATACTGCAGACAATTTTGTAGGCGGTATGAATGGCAGATCATGA
The DNA here is from genome assembly GCF_011386835.1 of Chrysemys picta bellii. Classification (NCBI taxonomy): domain Eukaryota; kingdom Metazoa; phylum Chordata; order Testudines; family Emydidae; genus Chrysemys; species Chrysemys picta. The sequence continues at coordinate 191,375,461 of NC_088793.1, forward strand.
AGTCATTTGCAGGCAATTGCTGTCTGCCCATAAGGTCAGCTGGAAGAGAGAGAAAGAGAGAAGGAAAAAAAAAATCTGTCCTTTTAGTTTCCTCTGAGCTGGTCAGATTCCTGCAGTGGAAGCATTTAAACACTCCTCTCCCCTTGATGTCATCCACATCTGGATCCCAGATCAGCCTACGATGCTCTTTTCTTGACCTTGGGAGATTTGCTTTTTGTAAAATTCAAGATTTTTTTTTTTGCTGCAACTTTCAAATTACCTGCCTAAAAACGAGGCCTTATGTGGAGTGGGGTTTTGCCCAATTCTGTGCTAGCGTAACCTCATTGGTTTCAGTGGAGCTACAGAACAGAGATCTTGGCCCACTATTACCTAGATTTGCTGTAAAGCTGAAATGAACAAATCACTAGCATATGGTAGGGTGGTCACTTGTGCAGCCCCAGAATACTGGACATTTCGGCACTTCTGAGAATGGTGTGGGCCCGTGACTCTACCACTGCCAAAAGGTCCTTGCATGCATGAGGCGTGCAAGGTCGTACCAGCGGGGGTGGGGTGGCGAGCTCTTCAAAATGGTGTCCCTCTCTGTGATACCAGACACAATCACATCCAGTTTTGTCGTTGTACCAGGCAGGGGACAACTCATTTGAAAACAGGACTGTCCGGCTTAATACCAGACAAACGGCCTGCCTAGTATGTTGGCAGGCCTCCCTGGTACAATTAGGGCCTGGATCCTGCTTCCAGGACTTAAGGCTGTGCAACCCTTTTGAGGTCAATAGCATTGCATGGCTGTCAGGAAGGGTAAGCTATGGTCTCTGTCCCGGCTCTTTGAGCTGTGGTCAAGTGAAAAATTCTCTTAGTTGTATTGAGGTAGTGCCTAGGGCCCCATCCCTGTTGTGCTAAGTTCTGTACACAAACAGAGCAAGAGACAGTCTCTGCACTTTAAATGGGCAATACAGACAGGAGGGGAAACAGAGGCACAGAGAGAGAGGAAGTGGCTTGTCTGAGGTCACAGAGCAGGTCAGTGGCAGAACTGGAGTCCAGGTGTGAAATTTTGGCCCCACAGAAATCCTGACAAAACTCCCATTGACTCCAGTGGGGCCAGGATTTCACCCCAGACTTACCAGTCGCAGGCCTTATTTCGCTCATTTAACTGCTTGAGTGCCAGGGCTGTTTGGGAAGCTGCTGTGTATTTCCCATTCCACCTACAATACTATGTTATTTATCTGCCATGTGCATGAACTGGATCCATTAGTCTCTGTTTTATGCCACCCTGTTATTTCCCGGCCATATACCACAACCATTAACTCCAGAGACTAGTGCTGTGCTATTTGCACAAGGTGATGCTATTGTTTGTATTGCAGTAGTGTCGAGGCGCCCCAGCGGTGGACCTGGACCCCACTGTGCTAGCCTCTGTACAAACGCAGAAGAGAAATGCTCACAGTCTAAATACAGACAAGAGATGACAGCTGGACACAGACAGACAGGGGAGTACAAGGAAACAATAAGACAAGCATGACAGGCAGTGGTCTCAGCACACCAGGCTGTAGTAAGGGAAGGGTGGAATCGACATCAACAGAGAGCAGTTAAACCATCTCAGGTTCGTGGATGATATTGTGTTGATCGCCGAAAATACCATCAAACTACAGAAAATGCTGCGAGAACTTAACACAAACAGCAGCCAAGTCAGACTGAAAATTAACCGCTCCAAAACGAAATTGATGCGGTCTGATACCTTGCCAAAAGCCCAAACAACAATCAAGGGAGAACAAATAGAAGAAATTGAGCAATATGTCTATTTGGGCCAAGAAATTAACTCTGATCAAAAACAAAGAAGGATCAGGAAGGTGAACTCTTGCGAAGAAAGAAAGCACGTTGGTGCGCATTCAGTTCTATCAAGGATGTCCTCCAAGAAAAAATCAACAAAGCAACATGCGCCAGCCTCTTCAACTCAACAGTACTGCCAACAATGTTGAACAGCAGCAAAACATGGGCACTGACGAAGACAGAGGAGCAGCAACTGTCTGTCACGGAGAGGGCGATAGAAGAATTCTGGGAATTTCAATCCGCGACCGAGTCCCCAATGAAGTGATCAGACAGCAGAGTGGAGTGCAGGACGTTGTTGAGAGCAGGCAGAGTAAAATGCGATGGGCCGGGCATATAGTGAGTCTCACTGACAATCGATGGACTGCAGCTGTCGCCGAGTGTTACCCACGGGAACTGAAACGACCACTCGGCCGACCTCCAAAGAGATGGGAAGATTTTATCATGAAAAGACATGGTCGCACATGGAGAAGGAAGGCCCAGATACGAAAAGAATGGAAGACGTGTTGTGATTGGCGCAATCTATATGAGGGCTGAAGGACTGATCGATCAAGGTGGTGATCAAGTGGTTAATTACCCTCACTATTAAAAATGTGAACTTTGTTTCTGAATTTGTCTCACTTCAGCTTCTTGCTATTCGATCACCGTATGCCCTTTCTGTTAGATTAAAGAGCCTTTCACTATCAGAAATCTCCTCTCCCTAAAGGTGCTTTATAGACATAGTTAATTCAGTCAAATAGATCTAGGCTCAATTCTGCTGCCACAGAATTATTTTGGGACCGTTGCTATGTGACTTAATCTCCTTGTAGCTCAGTTCCCCCTCTACAAACTGGGGATAATGGTACTTCCTTTCTCCTACACTTTCTGTCTTGTCTGTTTATTTTGTAAGTTATCTGGGGCAGGGATTGTCTCTTTTTATGTTTTTGTACAGTGAGGTCCTGATGTCAGTTGGGACCTTTATGCCATTATTAAGATACAAATAATGAACTCAAAATAAATAAATTCTAGCTTGTTAAATACTTGTAATATAATGCCTAGCTCTTATATAGCATTTTTTATCAGTAGATATCAAAGCATTTTACAAAGGAGGACAATATCATTATCCCCATTCTACAGCTGGGGAAACTGAGGCAGAGAGCAGTGAAGAGATTTACCCAAGGTCACCCAACAGGCTAGTGGCAGACCTGAGAATATAACCCAGGTCCTAAGTCCCAGTCCAGTGCTGGACAATATAGCACTAGGGTTATAACATCATACTGCTGAGGAAATAGCACAATTAACTTCAATGCAGGGGTCTGGATTAGATTATCTATTGAGGACCCTTCCAGTGCTACATTTCTATGATTCTGATTCCGCCACAATACTGCTAAACTCAAATTTAATTCCTAGGAAATGTATTAAGGGAAATCCTTCCAGATAAGAGTCAAAATTTGCCATAGTGCAGATCTGAGAGGAAGAGATGGTTAGCCATGAAGTCTGCGGTGACCAGCATTCGTTTAAGAGCAAAATAACCTTTTCTGTCTCAAATAAATAAAGATTACAACACAAGAGCGATTTACCTGCTAGGTTGTATGCTCTGTGATTGGCACACAGCTTCCACTAGCTCTTCTTAAACACGGCTGATGATGGTTTGGCTAAGAATGGAGACAGATCTGACCTGTATTTAGCTGTAGAAAGTGTGATTGGCAGGTTATAGACACCAGCAGCCAAATTCTGTTGAATCAGGATTGAACAGGGGCCAGAGGAGTTATATTAGACATTAGTAGCTGGATACCCAGCAGCTCCCATTGAGAAAAATGATTTGGTCACTATGTCTATAGTACATTTTCTGCATCAAGATTGGAATGCAGTCAGGCCTTGCCTACACCATGGCTGGACCATATTCAGCTATAGCTGAGAAGAGCTAGCCAGGACCAACTGTCACTCACAGCTCTTTTCTAGAGTAGACAGAGCCTATGAGCTGAGTGGTTGTTTTGCTGCCATCAGCATTGTCTGCTGGAGAGGCTGGTTGTGGATTTCTTTGGAGAATTTTGCCATTTTACTTTGGTGTCTAGGTATTATTGGAAGTCTTGATGTCCCTTTCTGCACTTCTATAGGATGGGCTCTTCTGAAAGTCTGGTTTCAACTTCTCATGCATGGTTCCATTCCCAGTGTGGTCACAGCCTTAATTCCAAATCCACCTTCTCTCTCGGCCCCTAACTTCTACCACACTCTGCATTAGCATCTAGGACAGCTGCCTTGCATAAAGCAGTCAGTGGATGGTGGGTCTGTGGGAGATGACCACTATCTTGGCCAGTGCCAGAGACTGATGTGAAGACCTCCAGAGCTAAAAGCAGGAGTCAATACAGCTGCAGAATGAGGCTGTCAGTTTGACAGCTGTAAAAGACCAAAATCCTCTCTGCACTCGTAGAGGAGGAGGGCCAGGATTTGGCCCTTGGAATATTCACTTTACATCTGGAACTGTATAATACTAATATTCCTATAGATTATGGGCTAGATTCTGATACCATTACTCACCAGGACTGGTACCTTACTCCTTGAGAAGTCCCATTGGGTCTATTAGCTGAGGAAGGTATCTGTTAAAGTAAATGAGACCTAAACGATCTCACCCCCTTTAATGTAATATACAGTGTTCTCTTGTGCTTTCTTTGCAGTGCAATGCACAGTATATTTCCTGGAACACGTTGATCAGTGATCATGCAAATGCTTTTCCCTTCCCATCATACCCAATGATGTGCTAGCAGGGCAATGAAATTCGTTTAGTGAATTTCTCGTGTCAGTTTTCCATAGTGTCGTCACTTGTTTGCCAGTTGCTTTCCATATATAAACTCATGTGTCTAAGGTGTGTCTTCAGTAAATGAAATTGTGAGACCAGTTGCTGGCCTGCAATGAGCACTTTACAACAAAGCGCGTATTGCCAAGGTCTGTCGGTCTAGTCCTTTGCTCAGAGTGCGTAAGAAGTCCTGAGCGCAACTGCATGTGCTTTGTCTCAGATTTGATTATCAGGTTCCAGCTCTGTAGGAAGTCCTGTTCTGCCCCTACGGTCCAGGTGCTACTGCTTTTGATTGTGCTCTGGTCTCTGGAAGGGTAGTAGGTCTGCCTCACTCCCACTGTATATTCCTTGCACTAAGGAATGCCCCACTTTGAAATGCTGTGAAGGAGCAATGGGGGTTTCTTTGAGATGAGAGCTGTGTGTGTGACTCTCCAGTGCTCCCCCCCCCCCAGAAATATTCTGCCTTGTAGACTTGCTGGGTTGGGTTTAAGTGGAGCAAAAATTTGATGGTTTGAAGCCAATAAATGCTGCTTCAATTTACTTAAACATTACGGGCTAGATCGTCAGCTGGTGTAAATGAGCATAGGTCTAGTGACTTCGCTGGAGACGAGCTGATTTACACTAGCTAAAGATCTGCCCCAAGCTATTTATAATCCCATTGGTATAATTGGTATTATAACAAGGTACTGCACTACACTACAAAGCTGTCTCCCCGGAGATGGTGTTAACCTTACGGTATCTCAGCGAAGGGTCCAGTGTAAAGCTCTTTGTAACAGATTGTCAGCTGTTCCCAGGGAGTGCTATGTGCAGCTGAGGAGGGGGGAGCACAAGGCCCTTTTGTGCCACACGCATCTCCCAAATCCTGAGGCTGGTTCTGAATCTCCCTGGTCCCCAGCATAAATTTGGGCAGCCTCAAGGGTGCTCTAAATAACACTGGCTGCCAGCAGCCCCCAGGTGCCATTCCAGCAGCCAGGGATCACCTGGGACTAGTGATAACCCAGCTACATTCCCTTTTTTCTGGTATGCCCCCTGTTCCAGAGCCTGGAAAGAAGCCTGGGAGCACATTGGAACAGTTAATGTAGGGATATAAAAGAAGGTACTAACAGTGATTCCCCCAAGTGACAGTGACCCCCTCATAATTTGTCTCCCACATTTTAAAATCCAACAGTTTCACCAAGTACAAAAATCTCTTGGGTCTTGTCTTAAAACTTGTAAGCTACTGTCTGTAGAAACCATTGATTATATCTATCCTGTGAAAGATACTTTATTACTATGTAAAACTTACAAACAAGTTAATTGACTTTGTTCTTGAAGTAATTGATACAAAGTAAACAAACACTGTAAGCTGTTAAGTGATTTTCACTTCATTCAAGGGCTCCTAGGACAGACCCCCACCCTCTGTGATTAAAGGGCCGGGAGTCTCAAATGAATTAGCACACATCCCGAAAGTGGTGGAGACAGTAAATTAAAATATGGGTAAGATATGGAACGTATGTTGATGAATGCTTGATGTACATAAATGGTTAGGGAGGTGCCAGCCTAGAAAGGGAGTCTCCATCGGCCGAATAATGTGTCAAGTAGGACCACCAAACAACCCCCGGAGGGTAAACTGGGATCCACCCCATCACCTGGAAGGATGAGAAACAACAAACTTTGGACAGTGTGGAACCACCTGGAATGTGCCACTTTGGACAGGAATGTGCCATCTGCTGATTGAGTCAGCAACAGCAGGATAAAACAGCTCCCATAGACTAACATAGGAACTAATTCCTATAAGAATGGACTCTAAAGACTGATGACTTTGAGTCTCTGGTTCTGCTGCCAGCCTCCAGGAGCATCAGGTGCACCTGACACAGACTCGGCTCCATCCTCATGACCAAGATACCTGGCCAGTAACTTGGCATGAGCAACTTCTAGGCTGGTAACTATAACACCTATACAGAACTTGAATGAATGATTGTGTGAATGAACCTCTCTCTCTCTCTCTATATATATATATATGTGTGTGTGTGTATAAGAAATAAGTAGTCAAACAACGCTGTTTACTTTTATCTTTTGCTTTATCAGTATATTTACAATAAATGTGGCATCTTTGCCTTATCCCTCTTAATAAGATCCTGCTGGTTTTTATTCTATTGGTATAACACTAAGGCAGCTCTATGCTACTTGTGTTGGGGGAATCTACCACTGACTGGATCTGTTCACTTTTGACCAGTTTTGCTGAGGCAAGGGGTGTCTATTAGATACTGGGCTCTTTTTGTGGCCTTAGTTTTTGGAATGGAAGGGGAAGGGTTCTAGTCATAGCACCCTCAGGTGCAACTTAACGCAGCACTGAGGTTTACAGCCCCCTCTGAAATGCCACCTGCTGCCAGCTAGCTCACCCTGAGGACCTGACCACTTGTGTCTGTTGCATCACAATGATTAATCACAGACATTCAATCCCTGGCCCCCGTGCACTCCATCTCTAGTTTCAGTTCTGGGTCAGCTCCAAACCCAGAAAGGGCTTACTTTGCAGGCCAATCCTATGCAGCGTGAGCTGGCTTCTGTGAACAGCCGAGCTTGTGCCATCATCTGACAATTTAGCTGAAATCTCACAGGAACAATTCATGCAATTTCAGTGCTATCTAACTTGAACTGGATCCATGGGCCCAAATCCAAACCACACCTTTCAACCTATCTCCAAATTCTACCGTAAAAACAAGGCAACCCAATAAAACATCTCAAAGGAAATAAATACAAACCCCTCCATTTCACCTATGTGTGTGATGCTGTGATATAAAATATAAGCCAGGAAAGTAAACTTCGAAATTAAGGTTGTGGCTTCATCTTCCTTTGTCTCAACGTCTGCCTTGATTTCAGATGTGTGTGTGATGTTACTTAATGCATATGCTGCAATATTTAGGCACAATTAGGCAAGTTAAGAATGGAATTTCCTTTCATTTATTGTTCAGTGTTACAGCCATTAATGCTCAGAGGCTAAACAAAGTATGGAACCATTCCTGTGGCCCAGTTTTATGAGTTCACTGGAATCATGTTTGGGGAATTCTCTGGCCAAAAACCAAAGCTAAAGCTGGAAGGAATCCCTTGAAGGAGCACAATAACAAATCTGGATGGGGTAACCTTTCATCTGAAGGGCTTGTTCCAGACCATGTGATCCCTCGTTCCTTCCCTGCTCATGCCCCTTCCAGCCCTGATCTGAAACTGTCCAAATGAACAGCAGACAGCAGTCACCATTCCAAATGCATCTCACCCGTGAACACTAGATCCCTAGTGTCTTTAAGAAAAATATCAGTACAGGGGGGAAAAAAGTTTGTATGCTTATCCTCTTTGTTGTTGCCTAGTGTGCTATGTATATGCTAGGCAAAGCAGGACCATTCCTGTTGGACTTTTGGCAGCAGCGAAGCTAGAATAGAGCACGAGCAGCAAAGCAATGAAGGATTCCTGCAAGCTCAGCTGAAATACTTTTTAAAAGCTGCCTGCCTCATCTTCTGTGATGGAAAGCAAAGTGATCAGCCAGACCCATTTACAGTCAAGCACTGGAGGAGGGATTGACAGTCAGGTATACTCCTATTCATCCAAAACCCTATTATCCAAATCTCCACATTATCCGAATCCTTTCCTCATCCCCCAGCATGAGATACATGCCCTCTGCAACAATCTCATGCTGGGAGATGAGGAAGGGATTCGGATAATGCAGAGGTTCCCAGCCAGGACTGCAAGGAGGAGGCAGATGAGCTCCTGGCTCATGCACGGGAGTGAGTGAGCGGGGCCATGACAGTGGAGCTGAAGAATCTCCCCGCTCTGCGGCAGGGCCAGTGACACCCCATCCCTGCAGGCGCAAGGGGGGAGGAGAAGGAGGAGGATGACAAGCCCCCTGCTGCAGGAGAGGCCACCCTACCGCTGAATGGCTGAACAGCTCCAGCCCTCTTGATTATCCAAACTCTGGATTATCTGAATAAGCCCCCCATGGTATTCGAACAATCAGGAGTAGGCTGTACTGATACATCTAGGAGGCCTATATAGACTGCGAGAGGCAGAGTGGTCTAGTGCTCCAAGCACAGGGCTAGGAAGCAGGAACTCCGACATTCGATTCCAGCCCTGCTACTGACTTTTTGCATGGCTTTGGGCAAATCACGTGGGCCAACATTTTCAAACTTGGTTGCTAAAGTCAGGCATCTAAATCCATATTTAAGGCACTTCAATAGTTGGTTTGACTTTTAGAGGTGCTGAGCAACCCAAAGTCCATTGACTTCAGTAAGGAAGCAGAGTGTTCAGACCTTAGAAAATCACAGCTAGAGTCTCGCCATTGACTGCAATAGGGCCAAGATTTCATCCCAGGTGTTTTATTTAGGTGAATAAATATGCATGTAAGTGCCTGACTTTAGGCCTTCTCAGTTTCCCCACACAGGACAATGATGCAAGTAATGCTGGTCAGGAATTTTTTTTTTCCTGTGGAAAATATCAATGGAAACAACATTTCTGTTTGTTTACAATGACATTTTTTCAGGCTTTCTTCAGCAACCTAAAAACGGAACTAAAAAATAAAATAAAATAAATTTGAAACGTTTTCATGAAAACTTTCATTTCATTGGAAAAACCTTTCAAAAGGAAATTTTCATCCAGCTCCAGTTGTGAGGATCCAATATTTTACTGAATGAAAACGCAGAGTGCTATATGGGTGCTGACAACGAATTAATTCTGGAGGAAGATTTGCAAAAGTGTGTGAGGGATTTAGGAGCATTGAAAGTCATTGTGTTCCTAAATCCCTTAGATTCTTCTGACAATTCCCCCAACTAATACAACATCACATTTTGGCCTCTTCTGATCCACGGAGGCTTAGATTGTTACAGTTATATGTTGACACACAATGGTGGCGAAGGGTAATGTGTAGAAGTGGGCAAATAATTAATTTTTTTCAGCTCAGTGGCCAAACTGAAAAATAATAATTACCCCCCCCCCCCCCCGTATTTCTGGCCAACCCCCAAATGTTCAGTTTTTCTCATCATAATGAAAACCAATCCCCTCCACCCCTCCCCCCGCAAAAAAAACCCAAAATTCATTTTGGGTTGAACAAAATGTTTTGTACAATCTGAAGGGGATTCATTTGGTTTAATTTATGAATGTTTTTTACCCTTTTTTTTTAGTTAAATCTATCTAAATTTCAAAACTATGTAATTTTGAAATGAAAAATTGAAATGTTTAATTTTGAAAACATTAAAATGAAATGTTTTGACTTTTTTGGAAATTCTCCTTCTCTTCCCTTCCCCCCTCCATTTTTTTTCAGTCAAACCTATTTACTCAATTTGAACCAAATTTGAAAATGCTTTTGGTTGACTCAAAACTGCATTTTTAGGCTGATAAACTATTTGCCAAAACACAACAAAACAAACTCCCAGTTCTAATAAGGTGAAGCACATTGCTCTCCAGCACCCTCTAGTGGAAAGCCAACATGTGGTATTTTTAGCTTAGCTGCAGGGTTAATAGTACCGTGACATAAGTGCTAATTAATTAATTAATTAATTGGTTAATTAATGGAGATATCCCATCTCCTAGAACTGGAAGGGACCTTGAAAGGTCATCGAGTCCAGCCCCCTGCCTTCACTAGCAGGACCAAGTACTGATTTTGCCCCAGATCCCCAAGTGGCCCCCCTCAAGGATTGAACTCACAACCCTGGGTTTAGCAGGCCAATAACATAAAAGCAGATAGAAACCGATTATTTAAAAAGGGAAAGGGGAAACCTGGAGTGTGGGGAAAAAAGTCAAATGGGTAATGAAGCCCTGGTTAGTAAAGATGGACGATCCCAACGGGTGGACTTAAAAAAGAATCATTTTCTTGGAATCTCTTTTTACAGGAAAACATGATTTTTGATCTTTCATTATACTTGGTTGATGCCAGCAGGCTCCTGCCATTTGCAGCCTTCCTGCTATTTTTCACGGGAATTACATATTCAAAGTCCGTTGTGCAAAATGGACCACAAAGTATAGTCGGCTTTAGATGGCAGAGCGAGTGATTCTTAAGTGTAGTTTTAAAATCGTAGTGTTACAAAGGAGCAATCGGTGTGATGACCTGTCTTTTGATATTATGCTTTGTATTATAGATACGAAAATCTGAAATAGACGTACTGAAAACGGAGTTCAGCAGACATGGAGGCAACAGTATTTTCATGTATGGAATGACTGGGCTTAGCTTAACATTCATAGAATCGTAGACTATCAGGGTTGGAAGGGACCTCAGGAGGTCATCTAGTCCAACCCCCTGCTCAAAGCAGGACCAATTCCCAGCTAAATCATCCCAGCCAGGGCTTTGTCAAGCCTGATCTTAAAAACGTCATTCTTAAGACATAAGATGCCCCTTCCCCACATTAACATTCAAGCAAATCAGCCTTGCAAAATCTTACTTGCCCAAGGCGAGTGGGCAAGTAGGTTTTTTGATGGGTGGATATCATTTATTTTTTCATTGCCATTACCCTGATGAGAGAGGCGGGCTGAGTAGATTTTATGCCTGGTCTGGTTAAGTTTCATAACAATTGTGCAAGGCTGAACAAGTGTAATTATAGGCTTTTAAAAACTCCTTTTCGGGTTTGAGTCTGGAACAGTGTCAGCCCTAATGGTAGCACTGCAAGGAAGAGATCTACGTTTGGAAATGATCCCAGGACTCCCATGCCTAAGCAGGATGGAGGTCAGACCTGTTATGTAGGTGCCTAGATTGGTCTCTGTGGTAGTGTATGATTTCACTCTGCATAAAATATTGTATTTTTAGTACTACTGCTGCCTTCATTCTGTAAGTATACTGAAACTTACAGGTGACTGTACCTCAGGCCTGAATTAATTATATTGGCACCAAAATGGCAAAGATATGAAATACTTATTGGTTTCTCTAAATTGTATTTGAGATAAGGAGTCTATGAAATGATTTAACAGGCACAGCACATCCACCCAGATTAGTTTTCAGTTAACTCCCATTGATTTCGAAACTCCCAAAGACTTGAGGAGTGGGCCCCTTTGGTACAGGCACTGTAAATTATACAGTATCCGCTGGTGAGATGACTCGCTTCCAAATGAGGAAATAGTTTGCTCCTGGCGTCCAAAACTTCCTGACCACTCAGCACTCATAGACTATTGTCCCAAGGAATTAATCAGTCTTACTACAGTGAGAATAGAATGCAAATTATATTCCAAGACAACCCTTTACATTCTTCCCAGTTACAAGAATAACTTATTTTCTTATCACCTGCAGTTCTAAGCAGGCAGGCTGGGGGAAACCTTAGGTGCTTGTCTACACTTAAGATTTTGCTATTTAAACTGTACTGGTATAGTTAACACAACTGGTTAACTGGTATAGTCACAAACCCCTACTGTAGATGGATTATACAAATAGAAAAATGCTTATACTGCTCTAGTTTATTTTGGTTTGAGAACTGAAATAAACTACGCTGCTATAAGGCACATTTATACTCGTGAAGCTTGAAAGCTTGTCCCTTCCACCAACAGAAGTACTATCTTTTATTGGACCAATCTCACCTGCCTTGTATCTCTCATATCCTGGAACCAACATAGCTACAAAATACTGCAAACATTTGTTTAAAATGACAGACAGCTTCCTGGTAACTGATGCCCAATTTTTCAGGTATCAAAAGAAGTTAAAGAAAATAGGTCTGCTTCTGAGATTCATGCAAGTTTCTATTATGTCCTGTTTGCTTTTGATAGTGATCTCTATTATTGTACTCTGAAATTTCCCTTGCATTTTGCAGGCACTAAAAGCCTATGTGTAGGTTCTGACAGGAATGTTTCTAGAACTGGTCAATTTTTTTGGTTAAATTATTTCTTTTTGAAAAATGATGTCTCTTCAGAAGTGAACATTTTCTGTGGCAAGTTTCCTTTCTCTTGAAATGTTCTGGTTTTTTAATGAAAACCTGAAACTTTTCAGCTTTTTCAAAAACCAAAAGTAACCAAAAACTGTGAAATGTTTAGTTTTCATGTTGTTGTTGTTGAAAAATAGAAAATCTCCACCTTAAATTTAGGGGAGGGGAAATGCAGAACATTTTTCATTTCTTTTGAAATTATTCACAGAAAAGACTTCCATTTTATGACCAGATGTAGCCAGTCCTACTAGTATTGTGTTTTAAAATGAATACTGCCTTTATACAAGGAGGCTGCATCTGTATTTGCTTTAAAGGGCCCGAGTGTGAATATCTTACTTATATAGATAAGCAGTTTCTCAACCAATAAGTTCTATTGACTTCTGTGGGATTTCTTGACTAACTGATCACCACTGTGAGTAAATCTGCCCTAAAATAGATTAACAACTGAGTCATGTATACACAAATAAGGATCATAATATTTAGGGGAAAGGGCTAGGCTATTGTTACTCTACCATTCTTCCTTTGTATGCCTGTTGTTTCCAAAATAATTAGGAAATAGAGACAGTAAAAAAGGGCTTATACCATTGGTGGGCAACCTGCGGCATGCAGGTCACATGCAGCCCGTCAGGGTAATCCGCTGGCGGGCCACCAGTTTGTTTACATTTGCACGGCTGCCCGCAGCTCCCAGTGGCTCCAGTTCGCTGTTCCCAGCCAATGGGAGCTGTGGGAAGCGGTGCAGGCTGCAGGGACAAATGTAAACAGTCTGGCGGCCCGCCAGAGGATTACCCTCACAGGCCGCAGGTTGCCCAACACTGGCTTATACAGTGAGCCAAAAGTGTATAGAAAGTGAGTTGATGTAGGTGCTTGGGAAACAGCCTGTATGGGAATGCAGGATGGTCTATATATCTTCTAATGGTAAGACAGCAGACTGAACAGCACTCACTGCAGGAGTGAAAATCTGATTACAGTGAGAATAAGAAAAATTGCTCTGCAGAGTGGCCTGCTCATACAGAAAGGGGAAAGCAATACCTGTGCGGTAAATGTTTGCAGGGGAGGAATCGAAACCTATCCTGAAAAAAACACAAACAAATGAGCCCCATATTGAAGTCTAAGCTATAACAAGATTTCTCTCTCTCTCTCTCTCTCTCTCTCACACACACACACACCATGCTAAATTTCAGACAATGAGATTATGCAAAGCTGATAATAGTAACACCCTTTGTAATACCCTTACTTCAAATACAGAATAAGAACCGCCATGCTGTCTCAGACCAATGGTCCATCGAACCCAGTATGCTGTCTCCAGTAGTGACCAGTACCAGAGCCTCAGGGGGAGTGAACAGATAGGAGGCATACACACACGTGAACTGTACCTTGAAGGTGTTCATTTTTTATCATCCAGTTTTCTAAACACACTCCAACTGATTGGTAGCCAAGAGGAAATCGTGTGTTTAAAACAAAAATGATGGAGGTAGATCAAGAAGATGACAGAGAATGTGAAGAAGAAAATGAGTGTTTCCACATGTTTGACACCTCACCCCCAACCCCACCGCCTCCCGATGTTAGTCTGCTTGGATGAGCAAAAGCGAGAGAAGAAAGACAATTACAGCGCTTGCCAAACACAGAAATAAAAACTTGGCAAGGCGAGTGACAACCTTAGCAAAAAGCCAACAGTTAGCCTGTGGCATTTGGGCAGGTTTTGTGCGCTTTTGTCTACGCCTGGCTTCAAAAACAATAACTAAACCAGTCCTTTTAACAAGTAATAGAAAGCTGGTGGTTGTAATAATATCCAGCCTCACCTAGAGCCGGCTTCTTTTCTATTTTCTTTTGCGTATGTGGCAAAGGTCAGCTATTGAGAGAGACTTGTCGTTGCTGCTGCTGCTGTGGGCGTCTGTGTTACTCTATTAGCTGCTACTATTTAAGTCCCGGGTTTTATTTTTAAAAGCTTTAGAATCCCAAGCTATTGGGAGATGAAATATAAAAAAGTAACCTGGAAACAAGGTTAGACACAAAAATAGAGAGGTTTAAAAAATAGAAAAGTGAAAGGAAAAAAAAAACCAGGGGATCAATCCAATTTTCTTTGGAGACATAGTGCATTGTTGGGGCTGTCTGGCAGCGCTCCAATGCTTCAATTGAAAGTGAATTTCTTTTATTGAATTCTATCCAGAGATATCATAACCTCAAAAGGCTACTATTACCCAGAGGGTTTCAGATGACACCATCTGAGCGTGACTTTTGAAATGCAAGGAGTCACAATTGTCATTTGACAACATGGGACTTGTCAAGACCCCCTCTTTTCAGACAGACAAGTTGTTTACATAATCTGGTCTCCCCAGCCCACCCTGAGGTAAAAGCCCCTTCAGTGCTGGAGCTTTCTTTCTCAGCAGGTGCAGATGCCAGGAAAAAAAAAATCGGTGAGCTCCACAAACCATCCCATACTTCATCATGCAAGATTTAAACATCAAATGTTTGAATTCACAATTAGAGGGGGTCACAGGTCACTGCAAGATTTCTAGATTCCTGCAGACCAGGTTTCCCATCTACAGCTAGAACTCAGACTTAAAACAGCAAAGCAAAGGGCAAAATATTAGGCAAAGCAAGAACGCTGTGCAAGTTAAAGGAGATTTGTGAGAAAACCCCAATGTTTTGGGGGGAACATTAAAAGGGAAAATTATGATACGGCATGGTCCTGGGAAGTGCTGAGAATCACTGAGCACTTTCAGCTTCCAGAGGTGTTAGTGGGAGGGCAGAGCAGCTCGTCTTTACCTCTCAAGAGGTGCAAAGCACCTCGCAGGATTAGTCCCATTGCCTGCTCTTCAGTCAACATTAACTTTCCATTTGCTGAAAGTTGCCCTATCTCTAGGGAGAGATGGAATCTCTTCCCAAATGCTGAGGGGCACCCTTTCTCCAGTTTACATAAAAGTAATGCATTGTATTAGGTACTGAATGTCCTGGTGGGCCCCGTCCAGGGCTATCTATCCATGGCAGGGCTGGTAAGGAAGGGGATGAAGGTGTGCCTTACTCACACGCTCCTGATCACCAGCACCACCTCGATCTGGGCCCCCTGAACAGACCAGTCTGTATCAAATGCCATAGCTGTCTCCCACATGATGGCTATCCTGACATCTCTACATCACCTCAGTCCCAGGCTGTCCCTCCCACAAGTTTTCTGATGAGAGGGACACAAAGGGGCTGTGTGTGTGTGTGGGAGAACGCCTTGAGGTTCCTCCTGTGGAGTTCTTTTGAATTCTCCTGTCAGGTAAGGGGATGCTACGTGCCACATGAACTCTGCCATAGGAAAAGCAGGGAGGTTGTCTTGAGGGATCTGCTTTGGCTAGGCCCATCCGCGTGGAGTGCCTGAGCCGGACACTCCATTGCTCTCCACCTTGTGTTGTCATTTACACCTGCGCAAGGTGAGCGGTGCAAAATGCTACATGAACAGAATTCTCTGCTCACTTAAGCTAGGGGAACTTGAGCCACTTAACGTGCACAGGTGGGCATGGCGTGTAAGGAAGTAGAAAGTCAGGCCCCTGGTGCCTTCATGCTGCTTCCTGTGTGGCTCTCTCCCAACTCCCTGTCTTCATAGTCCCAGTGAATATGTGCTGACAGGGCTTCCCTTGCTGGCTGCTGCCCCAGGTATGTCACTGAAGTAAGTGCCATTGCTCCAGAGCTGCACTGGTCCGACTGAGCACAGAACCTGGCCTGCTGACTACACTGGGAGCTGCAGGAGTTCAGCAAATGCCCAGCACCTCTCAGGAACTATATATGCTAAGTCATATATATTATAACAGGTGCCTAGTGGCCCCTGCTGCAGCTAAGTGTCTATTAGAGTAATCCCCTGTTTTCACACCCTCATTCTGACACATTTGCCGTTCAGGCTGAGACTTTTAATACTAGTGTTTGTCTCAAGGTAACCTACAAGCAAAATCCATTTTGTCCTCTCTCCACCTCCTCTTAAGAGCAGAGCTCTGCTTTCTCGAGGTCGGGGGAGCAGTCACTGCCTTCACTAGAACAGAGGGTGTACAATGATGCTGTCCTTGTTCCAGTGCACAAGTGGAAAATCAATCTCTTTGTGTCTTCATGTTCCTTCCTGGTTCCTGGAGTCGGAACTGGGAATTGCTCGCAGTCACTCACAATCTGGGCCTTAGCTAACAATGCTGAAGTCATATGTAGCTGTTGTGAATCTATCCTGTTAGTCTACTGGTATAAGGATGGAGGTGTAGCCAGATCTCTAGGGAGCTGTAAGTTTTGTGCTATTTGAATGCAAGTTTTGAAAGGGATGAGAGGGTGCAAGGAGCCCCTCCTTGTGAACCTGTGCAAGGGACAGACACAATCTCTGTCCTTGCAGACCAGGAGCACAGGGTAGATCACCACAGTGGTGATGGTAGGCTCTCCAGAAGGGATGGGTCTGAGTGGGCCAGTGCACTGGCCAGCAAACCGAGGCGTGCGTGTGTGTGGTGTGTGTGTAGGGGGGAGCACAGGCTACACACTTTGAAAGGGAGCTGTTGGTTGTGGTCTGGACTTGGAAATCCAAAATGACAAGCTGGATTTGGTTTGGTTGCACTATGTGGGTGAGGAGGCAAATGTCATTTATGATTCCCTGCCCAACAAAACCCCTGGCAGAGATGAAGAGCCTCTAGTTTCTTGCTTCTGCAGAAAAAGAATGTGGTACATGAAACATTTGTCTCCAGGCAAGCAAGACAATAAACAGGTGAGGCAGTGATCAATTTGAATTCCTGGCTATGCCCACTGGCACTTATATGTAATTTTGCTGTTATGGAATATAAGAGCAAGATGAAAAGTGTTATGAACAAAGCTTCCCAGGACAGTTCTTAGTAAATCGGAGTTCACATTGGACAGGCTGTTGGATGTTGGACAAACTATGGAACTGGTAGAGTCACCAGATTTGACCATGGAAAACAATGTCAAATCTATGTGTATAATGGGGTCGGCAACCTTTCAGAAGTGGTGTGCCGAGTCTTCATTTATTCACGTTAATTTAAGGTTTTGCGTGCCAGTAATACATTTAAACATTTTTAGAAGGTCTCTTTCTATAAGTCTATAATATATAACTAAACTATTGTTGTACGTAAAGTAAATAAGGTTTTTAAAATGTTTAAGAAGCTTCATTTAAAATTAAATTAAAATGCAGAGCCCCCTGGACCTGTGGCCAAGACCCGGGCAGCGTGAGTGCCACTGAAAATCAGCTTGTGTGCCACCTTCGGCACGCGTGCCATAGGTTGCCTACTCCTGGTGTATAACATGCAAGCCTGTAGTCCTATAAGGTCAAAATCCATCGGTTATGCACTAGGCAGATGTCAAACAAAGTATAACTGTTGGACAGACAGTGCCTCCAAGAGAAGATAATACAGAATTAAAGAAAGATGAACATATGACTGCAGACCTATCAGAACTGCAGAGCCGTGAAAGTAGAACTAGAAGAGAAAGAGATCTCTCAAGGGTACACCTGCAGCATTATTTGGAACGTGCTCACAGAAAAGAAGAATTCACAAATGGTGATGCTGTGAAATTGAAAAGCTGAAGTGAAGAAGCTGGAAGACAAAGTCAAATCAAGATTTCAAGCTGTTGCAAACTGAAAAGAAAGTGCTTGAAAAGGAACTTCTGAAGGTTCAGGAAATTCTTAATGGATTTTCACAAGGGAAAAGTATAAAAACTCATTCAAACAGGCAGAGACTCATTGTGCAAGTAAAATTCTGGTGGTAAACATAGACAAAATAAAAACAGAACTGCTGTTAGAGGTACTCTTGAGGGGCATAATCAGAGAATCACAGAACCAGCCTTCTATTTTGGGTCATATTAGAGATGCCAGCAAAGAAAACAAGCAAGAATATTATGCAAGAAAAAGATGCCCAAAGCCACAAAAGATTGCTGATGGTAAAACGCCTCCAAATCATAGCAGTCTACTTAATACCTTTGAAACAAAGACTTTTTTAGCACCATTGCAAAAACATAGTGGGAAAACAGTCTTTTGAACGTGACCAGAGAAATGAGAAGGCAACCAGGGGTGAAAGTCTGCAGGACTGTAATAGTGACAGACTTTTCATCAGAAAAAAAAAATATAGAGAGGTTTATGTTTATCTGCCCAGGATAGGCTTGTGAATCATTTGGGAAGAAATGTAATGATGTGTCCCTTTAAGGCCACCATATTATAACCTGCAAATGTCTAAAATAGCTGGGAGTCAGTCTTGTGCACAGGATGTATGAGAGTATGTAGCAATTGCGGGAGTCCTGCTAGTAAAAGAGAAATAACTCTGCACCTGTGCCAGATTTAGTTCCACAAGACACTACACAACAGCCATGGCATTAAAAGCCATGACAGATCCTGAAAAATAATAAAACATGGCAACAGCAAAATACATATTCACAAAACAGGTAAACTTAAAGGACCTGATTCTCCTCCCACTTACTCCTGCGTTACGTTAATATAACACTATTGAAATCAGTGGAATTACGCTCACTTTCCATTAGTATAAGAGGAGATCAGGCTCAGAGTGTACTTTTCTTTTCTACCTATTGAAAAAAAATTGCAGATTCTAATTACAATTCACATTTACTCACCTGAGATCGTCAGGCAGCAGAGCTGGGAGTGCTAGAAAAGCTTGGGATTTGTCTACATGGCACGGCAGTGCACACTGGAGGGGTGTGATTTCTACAGCGCACCAACATCTTGTGCACTACCTGGCCCATGTAGACCCTGCAGGTGAACACTAAAAGTTCCCTATGTTAACATGTCCTAGGGAACTTTGAGTGCACATCATCAGGGTCCACAAAGGCCAGTTAGAACGCGACATATTGGTGCGCTTTAGAAATCACACCCCTTTAGTACACATGGCCACGCCACATAGACCAGCCATTAGAGAGAGAGATCTTAAGAGCACCCCTGAATAACTATTTCTGTCTATCCATGGAGAGGACCAGCATCTCTATTTATGGCCTGTTTTCTGGGTCTTAGGTGGTTTTGCAATGTAAGGGGTTATGGTTTAATTTACAATTTACATTTAAGCATGTGCTTATCTACACTGGGAAAGTGCATCATGTTAAAAATGTGTCAGCTAGCACAATGTTAAACACAATTTTGCCCTTAGTGCCTGGGATTTTCAAAGGAGCTCAAGGGAGTTAGGCACCTAAATCCAATTCAAATTCCCTGAGGTTCTTTGGACAATCTGAGCTAGTGTGGACAAGGATTGTCAGATTAAAAATGTGCTAACTGATTAATCTTAACCCCGTTCCCCTGAGGTTGACCCTAAATATGAACATGACTGGCTAATACATTTTTAAACACAACTTGTCCCCAACTGCACTGGATGCTAAGTTATATTTCACCTCATACTATTCACAGTATTAATGTATTAGTTAACACATTAGCTAATGTAATACATTTTCCGTTGTGGACATGGCCTGTGAATAGAACTGGTTGAAAATTGGAAATTCCAGTGTTTCAAAATTTGTTTTCTTCTCAAATTGGCATGAAAAGTCAAAATATCGAAATATTTTGCAGAATTGCAGCAAAGTTCAGTTTTGTACTATCAAAATCTTTCATTTCAGCTTGGTTTGATATTAATTTGTGTCCTGCTGAACTATCCAAGTGCCTTATGGGATCTGTAGTTCTGGTGTTTCATTCCCCCATTCTCCTTTATGGGAGGGTTACCTAGCTGGGCCACACCTCCTATGATGCAACATGGTCATGTGACTCCCATGATGCACCACATCAATTTAACCAGTAAGGAACCACAATGCATCAGGGAGCTATAGCCCAACCATGGAGCCTGGCCCATAGAGGAGAATTTGGCATGTGCTAACCAAACTACAGCTCCCATGAGGCACAACAGCAGACTAAAGTTCACCCAATCTGAAACAAGTATTTTGTTCTGATTATCCCGATAGAAAATAAAATAATAACAATAAAAAAGAAATCAGCAAAATTGAAATTTTCCTATGGAAAAATTCATTTTTGTGGGAACTACATTTTTAATCAAAAAAAATAGTTTGAGGGAAAATTCCCAGCCAGCTGTAGCTCAGAGTGTTACATGATTTAGTTCTAAATACTCTTAGATTCATAGCCTTTAAGGCCAGAATGAATCATTATGTTTGTCGTCTGAACTCCTGAATAACTCAGTTATAGACTTTCACCAAGTGACTCCTGCATCATGCCCATAACTTTTGGCTGACTGAGAGCATAGTTCAGTTCTTAGAAACATTATTTTTCTTAAGTTGGCTTTGCACCTTGGAGAGTGGTGAGTAAAACAAGGTAGAAATAACAATTTTGTTGTCAATTTATATTTCAAATAAAGAATGTATCTGAAGGATTCAGTAAAATCTAGTAGCTCCGAATGTTGGGGTAACAGTACATTCCAGACTAGTGGGCTCATGATATGTTAGCATGTATATTCTACTCCTGGGGGGATTCTGCATGACGGCGCACCTGCAGAAAATGTCCCCCTCCAGAATTCCTGTGCTTCCCTGCAGAAAATGGCAAGGAAGCCACATGGGGGAGGGCTGAGCCTGGGTGCAGTTTTTGGGGGGGATTGGCCCCTCCAAACAGAGGTGAGGCCGGGAGTAGTAGTATTCTGCTTGCCTATGGAAAGAAAAAATGTGGCAATAAATAAAACTTCTGTGGAAATCTTTTTGAGGAAGAAAAATTAAATGTATCCATGCAAGTGTAAGCCATCTGATTAGCGTGAAACACAAAACACAAATGGCACAGGAGTTTACATATTTACCAGGGAGATTCTCTTCTTTATAAAAAGTTAATGGCTATATTCTGCCATCTCACCATCTCAATGGGGATTCTCAAAAAAAAAAAAAAACAATGGCAGTGTATGGCCTTGAATACCTTGGCCCATATAATTACAGCAGGACATATTTCTATAAAAATACTGTAACATGAGGGGGGAGGGATAGCTCAGTGGTTTGAGCATTGGCCTGCTAAACCCAGGGTTGTGGGTTCTATCCTTGAGGGGGTCATTTAGGGATCTGGGGCAAAAATCTGTCTGAGGATTATTGGTCCTGCTTTGAGCAGGGGGTTAGACTAGATGATCTCCTAAGGTCCCTTCCAACTCTGATATTCTATGACATTGGGAATAATGCTGTATGCAGACAATAGTTTATGGCAGTCACAATATATGTAATGTGTATTAACACAGCTCACTAAACATGGGTTAGCATGAAATGACAGTAGCATTCCTGTTCTGATTAGATTATAAAATACAACTGCCATTGACATAATTCTTGTGCAGAAGAACAGTCTGTTTTTTCCTGTAGATGTTCATATATGGGACTCCAGCACCAGTTTTGATGTTCAGAATAAACAGACCTTTTTTTATTCAAGGAAACTTGATAATGAGGAAAGCTGAAAGGGCTAGTTTCACTGAGGTTTTACTGCTCAGATTGGTCCCAGAACGTCACCCGCTCAGGAATTGACAATATACCATCTCTGTTTTATACAGCGTCTCACATGAAAATCATGCCCAGTGGTGAAGTATGCCCTGATATGACACACAACAATTTCCACTTGGATTGTTCCATCCCGGCCAGATAGCTCCCCTCACAGGTCATCACATTCAGCTACAGCTACTGCTCCTGTGGCATCAAATGAGGTGCAGTTTTTCTCCATTTCTTTATATATACTATTAGCCACGACTTTTCCAGACAACCCACTGTGTAGTGGCTGGTTAGAACTTTTCTATCATGTTTGAAGGAGTATGGATATGCTTGCGTATCATTACAAAATTAGTGGATGAAAGTAACAGCGCTGGCATTTTGCACTTGGCCATTTAAGGTTCCCTCTTTGGGGAAAATTTAATTTTGAGAAGTGGCTGGGTGCTCTGAAAGCCCTTGAGTTCCAGAGATAGCACCACTGACAGATGTCCAAGAAGAGACAGAATAATCCACTCTTCCTCACCTAGTTTATCTGTCCTAGGTGCCTCCATTTGCATTTTATTAATTGGCATATAAGCCAGTTTTTTGTGACGTTTAATTTGTAGTTGCATTTTAAAAAAAGAGTAGGCCCTACAGTCCTCAAACAGAGAAGTGGTAGTAAGCCTGCATGCCATAGCAGTGTTGCCAACTCACTCAATATTATTGCAAATCCTGCTGTTTTTGGTCTGTTTCTTAAAGCCCCAGCTCTGCAGGCAAGAGATTGCATGAGAATCTCAGTTTTCACCTTTTTAAAAAGTCAGTCTCTGGCCCTCATTGTTGTGGAGAAAAGCTTGCAAATGTGATGCGAATGTGACCTAAAGGCTCCGAAACCAGAAGGCAAATGAAAAAGAACCCAAAATGTATTATTTTAAGAAAATCTCATGATTTTTAAGCCAATCTCCTGATTTTCTGGGAGGCCTGAATCATGATTTTTAAATGCTTGAGGTTGGCAATATTGTGACCCACTATAACCTTTTGTAACTCTGGCCTGTGTGTAGCTGCGGCGGACCATTAAAAACAACTTGTCATGTTAACCAGCCAGGAGGAAGTCAGGTCTTGCCTACACCAATTGCTTGGAAACACAAGGACGTCAGAGCAGAATTGGAACAAACCAACACAAAACAACAAAAACTACTATAAGGGCAGGTCCTGATTTTTTTTTCTATGGGAGACTGAAGTTCTGCATTTGTAGCACCAGATGGTGCTACATGAGGCTATACATAACAGCAGGCACAACCGCCACAAAATGGCATCTGCCAGCAAAGCCCTGCTGGGTCCAGAGGAAACTCAGAACAGGGGCAAATGAAAATACTCCCCTGAGGTGAAAGTGTGGCGTCTGCTCTCATGATGGAAGGGCAATAAGAAAGGAGGAACCAGCTCTATGGTTAGTTTTCCCTTGGGGGTTCACACAGTCTTTCAATACTGAGAGCTCCATGCCAGCCAGGGGTAACTCCCTTCTGGCAACTAAGGGGGGCAGTTACCATACCCTGGCAGGGTTTCCTGCCTAGCAGCCCCTCACATGGAAGGGGTGCGAGGTCCTGAGGAGTTGCAAAGAGCAAGGCCTTCCTGGTGCTTTGTGGGGAAGGGCCTCCACTCCTTCGATCTGTAGTGGCAGGAGCCTTATGTATAAGAGAGCTCCCCCTTTCCCCTGGGAGCATGCCTCCAGCAGCTACACTTGCCACTAGTAGCAGCAGTGGGGGTACCGAGCCTCTGCCCTGCAAGGCACCTGCACAGGGACCTCCTCATAGTGCAAGGAAGGGTAGGGGTGTTCCAGAGGGCCCATTCGGTGTTTCGATCCAGGGAAGACAGTCCAGCCCTAATTTACCAAAGCCACAAAATGATACCTTTAATCCCCCTGCATCACCGTAGGGCAAGCCATGTTCCCCTCCATACTACACCATCCATGGTAAATGTGTGCCCTGTAGGCTTCTGCATTGCGTGCATGGTTTCCATAGTGCAGCCTAGTCACATAGTGAAGAGGTTGATGTATGTGACCAGAATGCCAATGTGGTCTACTCTTCTGAACCAGCTCCTTTCTCCAGTGCCTCCTCCAGCTGCGTGGCTATTGACTGTGTTACGGACACACTCTGAGCCTGCTTAGCTTGTTGCCAAACTCTGGAATATGTCTTGAGAGTCTGAAACTGGCTCTCTGGCTAGTGTCCCTGATTTATGTCCCTGTTGGCTGCAGGAATGTCTTTGGAGGCTGCCTTAGTTTATCAGGCTTCACTGAAAGAGTTTGTTTGTTTGTTTTGTATCCTAGAAAACATTTTATTGCCCAGTTCATTTAGGACTGTGCAAATTTTGGCCATTTCACAAGAGGGTACAGAGGGGAGAAAGCTGGTGTGTATTGCTGGTGGTTTATCTGTAAACTGGTAGGGGCACTTTCCCAGATACTTTTTCACACGATACTTTCTGGGGAACTTGTATAAAATATCACTGTGGTGTGCCAAAGGATGAAACCTGACAGCATCTCTGTGGTATGAGCAGCAGTGTATTTTCTCCACATTGCTTTTGTGTACGGCATTCTCCTGAGAACGGAGTCCCTAGCTACGTATTCATATAATGCTTCACAGATCAGAACATAAATAAAGTTCAGGCAGACAGCATCCTAGATATCTGATGTCCTGGGCTTGGGATTAGTGAGAGGCATCTTATTTTCTGGACCAGCAGAGGTCAGCTATCTGGAAGAGACATACTTGAATGGGCCTCGTGGTATGCGGAGGCAAGGAAAGGCTTTGCCCATTGCACAAGAATCTCCTGTGGCTAGAGTGTGGAGCTGTAACCACCCCCGGGCTTTGCACCTGGCACAGCAGTTGTTGGCTGACCTGCAATATGTAAATTGGTCAGGGCTCAAGTCATGCTAGAATACTCTGGACTGCTGTTCTGGTCCTTTTTTGGCAGTCAGAACAGCGTTCCAGTATTTCACTATGATTGAAGTGCATTCTGGGGGCAATAAGGGAGGAGGGCAGGAGGCCCAGCCCCTACTCCCACCGGGGGTGGCTCTGAGAGGAGACCCAGCAGCCACCATTTCCCCTCCCAGCCATGCCCGAGACTGCAGTGAGGGGTGTCCCCATGGCCAGGAGCCTGTCGCCCACACAATAGGTAACAGGCTGTGGTGCCTGCATCCACCCCCAATAGTGGAGCCCCTGCTGGAGTCATGGTGCTGTGGTCTGGGCAGGGAGGCCCTGGCACTTCCCCAAGTTTCCTGCCCTGGATGGGACAGTACCAGGGAGGGGAGCTGCAATCTGGATGACAGGGCTTTCCACGGGAACAGTGGCCCTGGTGGTCTGCGGGGTTGCAAGATACCTTCTCCTGTGCAGTGCAGGTTGTGCCCTGCCCTGGCACTGTGTGTCTGGGCTTTTTACATCCAAGCGCTTCCTTCATTGGCTATAGTCCTGCAAACAACCTGTGGTTGGCTCTGACTAAAGTGAGCTGTGCCCCAAGCCGAGCTGTGCCCACAGGTCACTCTGCCAACATCTCTGAACCAGGACTGGCGCCCTACTGAAGGAGGTGATCTCCCTGGGCCCCTTCCTTAGGAAAATTCTGGTTCTGTGTCTGCAGGCACTTCCTTTTTTTTTTTTAAAGATTCGAACACTGGACATGAGGAATAGAAAACAAGGGTTCTGCTTCAAAGCACAGTTATCTACTGCTTGATCAAAAGGAGATAATTTACTATCAATAGTTAGAGCTACTGTTTCTTATAGAACAGCTACTAGTGGACAAATTTCAAACACCAGAGCTAGTCTGATTTCATCCAGCTGAGGGCAGTGGTTCACATACATGCCAGCCAGCATACCTTGACAAGCAATGCCAGATGAGGCCGGGAGACCTGCTGTTTTTACCCTGTCTTCTATCAAGAGGAAGTGTATCCCAATGTGATCTAGAGGTAGAAGAATTCAGGAGAAAAAATGGTTCCCGGGATGCAAAAGAAGATGATTCTGAAGCCCTTGCTTGGACCGGCTTTCAGATGGAGCTAGGAGACATGGCCTCTCACTGAGTAACACGTGTTGAGATCTGATAAAACAGGATTCACATGGAGTTTCATGGCAGCAGGTTTTTCAGTTCACTTGATCAAAATTCAAGCCATTTGTATAACTAATCATGTCCTCAGATGTCTGGCAGAATTAACTAATCAGCCATTTAACAGCAGCATAGCTTCTCTGTGCCCTGTCTCTGATCCAAAGAATTCTGCTAGATTCAGAGATGGAGCATTTATATTTAAAGGACTTCAGTGTTTTAGCCATGTCAGTCACAATATATTAGAGAGACAAGGTGGGTGAGGTAATATCTTTTATTGGACTAACTTCTGCTGGTGAGAAAGACAAGACTGCTAGCCACACAGAGCTCTTCTTCAGGTCTGTGTGGCTCGAAAGCTTGTGTCTCTCACCAACAGAAGTTGGCCCAATAAAAGGTATTACGCTGAAGAGACAAGGTGGGTGAGGTATTTCATAAGCTTCAGATCAGAGTACAGTAACCTTTTACTAGTTATACCCTTAAAACAGACAGCATCGTGGGAGGGTAGCACTGTGTTTACTAAGCTCCAGAGTGGAAAAAAGAGTTGCTGGCACAGATTCATCTCTGGTGTGAATCTGGATTAACTCCATTGACCTCTGTGCAGTAATGATGCATGTTAGGTAAATACATATTCTGATACCTGTGTGAATTCTGAAAATGGGTTAACAAAAATATAATGCTTTCTGACAGAAACTCATGGATTATTGACCCAATAGCTTTTTTGCAATTGTTGTGGGTCTATCATGTTAATCTAAGCACACTTGAGGCTAAAAATCCATATACAATGATGACATAATCACTGTAGCTTGTTTCAAGCCTTCATATTTTAGCCTTTTCAAAACAAATGGAAAATGATTGGACTAAATCTGGGATTCTCAAACTTCATTGCACTGTGACCCTCTTCTAACCACAAAAATTATACACGACCCTAGGAGGGGAGAGCAAAACCTGTGCCCGCCTGATCCCTGCTGCCTTGGGTCGGGGAGGGCCAAAGCCCGAGCCCCACCGCCCCAAAGGCTTCAGCCCCAGGCAGGGGGCCTGTAACCTGAGCCATACCACTCAGGCTTCGGCTTTGACCATGGGTGGTGGGGCTTGGGCTTCAGCCCCAGGTGGTAGAGCTTGGGTTTTGGCATTGGCCCCAGGCCCCAGCAAGTCTAAGCCAGGCCTTAGACTTGCTGGGGTCGCGAACCACTTTGGGTTCCCAACCCACAGTTTGAGAACCACTGAACTAAATTATGGTCCCAGTGGCTTTAATAGTTTGGCATTATGGGCCAGATGCTTGGCTGTTATAAACAGGTATAGCTTTATTGAGGTCAATGGAGATGTGTTGGTATACTCTAGCTAAGGCTCTGGCCTGTTTCATTCACAAAGAATGAAGTTAAACATAGGTTAAACTGAATAAGTGAAATTTTCTTAAACCCTGTGGATTGCTCTGTCTATGTAGCTGAATTGCTTTCAGTCTAACGCCTCGTGTTAACTGTTCCACTGATGTCTCATCAATAACTGTCCCTCCAGGGAACATTGGCCCTCTGACTCCAGTTCCACTGATCATGAGCTATCTTCACAATTTTGCAACCATTTTAATATAAACATTAAAACCAAATAATTGATGCCAAATGTCCCACCTGATGTCCCTTTGGATAGAGGTTGCTAGCACATAGCTGAGTTGGAGTCTCGCCTTTACCAAAGACTCAGCTGGGTATGTAGTCTTTGATATTGTTTGGTCTTCTGAACAGATGATCGCACCAGGAGTAACCCACCTCAGTCTCCCTGTCATCTGTCTCCGAGTCTAGGAAAATGTCTATTTGTGGAGTCTCCTCTTTCTCTGTGGGGTTGGCCTCCAGATGGTTTTCTGTCTCTCTGTTCTATGAAGATTTCTGTATCTCTGCACCCCTCATGTCTCCTTTAGGTCCACTCCTTCTGGTCTGTCTCTCATGGCTAGATTCTCACAGGGAGTGCCTGTCTCCGGTGCCAGCTGGTTGTTGGCTGATCTGTTATACCCCAGTGCCTGCTTCCTTTCATTGTCGGCCATCTCCTCTCAGTGGTATATTCATCCTTCTGTCTGCAACAGGTCTCCCTTCATTGGTAGCAGGGTTTTAGTCCTTTGTCCCATCAGTGCCTGTGCTGGATTGTTTTGGCACCCCTGTGCTGGGGTAGCTCATGTGGTAACAGTGTTTCTGCTGGTAGTTATCACATGATTGGCAGATGACCCACCTTTCTATCAAGGAACGGAGTTGTGCATTCATTCCCATCCAGTAAACACCCTCTTGAGCCCATCTAAGACAGGTGTCAATACACAGGTATGAGGAAAGTCTTTTTTCATGAAGTCCTTACATAATGAGGTGGGGACAACAGCTCTCTTATCTAAATATGATTCCATTCTTCACAGTCAGCATATCTTCAATTTGAAATTATGGTTCTGCTCCTACTGGTATTTGGCTTTTAGCCACTCTGCTAGTATTGCTCTCTTGATTGCCTATAGTTGGGTGCTCTTTTTGCTGTTGAAACTGGGAGATAGTGCAGCATGTCAGTGGATTCAGTGTCCTGATACCCTTTGCCCAGTTCGCAGATGCTGGGTAATATTTCCTGCTCAGGGTGTCAGCGAACACCAGTAATTCTCCTGGACAATATCTGAATTCTACCTCATAGCACTGGAGGTGCATCAGCAAGTGCTGCAATCTCTTTGAAGCAGTAAGAAGGGGATTTGTCATGATTGTGTTTAGGGGTTTGTAATCTGATTGTACTATTACTGGATGGCCATAGGTGTACTGATGGAATCGCTCCACTCCCAATACCACAGCTCTTTTTCTATTTGGGTGTACCCCTGCTCAGTGCTCTGCTGGCATAAGCAACCGGCTGCTCTTGCAAAGTAGCTAGACCCAGTCCTTTCTCCGATGCATCACTCTGAAGTTTCAGTGTCTCTGCTGACTGATAATACTCCAGGAGAGGGGCTTCCATCATCATTTGTTTTAGCATGTCACATGCATGCAGTTGAAGACCTGCTCAACCCACTCAACATCCTGCCTTGTGAGCTGATGTACGTGTTCTGCTACTGCAGCCAGGTGTGGACAGAACTTGGACAGAAAATTTATCATTCCTATGAAGTACTGTACTCTTTCCACATCCACTGGAGCTGGTATGTCTCTGATTGTCTTGATCTTGTTGGGATCTGTTTTCAGTCCCTCTGCTGTGAGTAAATGTCCAGTGTTTGTCACCTCACGCTGTTAAAGTTGCATTTTTTTCTGGGCTGCGTTTTATGTTCTTGTCCCTGCATCTCTGTGGAAAAGCTTGTCATGGTCTCTTTAGGCTTCTGTGTCATTGCTTCCTTTACCTACAATGAGGATATCATCTGCAGTTATTTTCACCCAAGGCAGTCCTTCCAGTACTTGGGAGGGTCTTCTCTGGAACATATCTGGTGCTGGGCTTATGCCCATTGGCATGTGCAGCCATCTGTAGCAACTAAATGATGTTGAAAAGGTTGTCAGCGTGCTGGACTATTTATCTGGGCTTCTGGACCAAAACCCGTGCCTCACATCAGTCAGTAAAAATTCTGGCTTTGGAAAGTTTGTCAAGATGTCAACTGTGGGCGGTGGCTAGGGGCATGTTTTCAGTGCCCACTTCAGTGGCTTTGGGTCTATGCAGGTGTGTAATTTGCCTGGTCTTTGCCATCACCCCCACCATGCTGCTTACCCAAGCTGTACTGGTCTGTAGAGGTGCTCTGATACTGCTGTTCTACTTACTGGATTAAGAACAGGAGTACTTGTGGCACCTTAGAGACTAACACATTTATTTGAGCATAAGCTTCATGGGCTACAGCCCACTTCATCGGATGCATAGAATAGAACATATAGTAAGGAGATATCTATACATACAGAGAACATGAAAAGGTGGGTTCCCCTACCAACTCTAAGAGGCTAATTAATTAAGATGAACTATTGTCAGCAGGAGAAAAAAAACTTTTGTAGTCATAATCAAGATAGCCCATTTAAGACAGCTTGACAAGGAGGTGTGAAGATACTTAACATGGGGAAATAGATTCAATGTGTGTAATGGCTCAGCCATTCCCAGTCTCTATTTAAGCCTAAATTGAAAGTATCTAGTTTGCATATTAATTCAAATTAATTCATATTATGCAAGTTACTGGATTAAGTGTTGCCACTGGAATTTCCTTTGTGTTGAGCACACAGATTCCATTGTGGGGTCTTATTCCAGTCACAACTTTCCTTTGAGGCACCTTTTGCCTTTGAAGAATTCCCCATACACTTTTAAAATTGTTTCTACAGTCCATGGGACTCCCACTTTTGCTTCTTGTACTTTGGCTATAAAACTCTGACTCTACACCCTGATCAGATCCCTGGCTTGTATGGCTGTATTCCCTAAGGGAGTCTGTGGTGCTTTCCATTCACCACCACAAATATCAGTCGGTCCTTTCAGGTTAGTTACTATGAGGTCACATTTTCCAATGGGCTGCATTATGCTCACATTGCATATTAGATTGCACCTGCTTTTTGAAATGAGTGTGTTTTGAGTCCAATTCACCCTGAGGAATCTCATTTTCTAGCTTAAATTGCACATGGTGTTACCTTATTACTGTTATTGCATGCACGGAGGTTGGCAATATCCCTTGTTGCTTTCCTGTCCGGACAGCCTGAACCTGATCTGCTCTCAGACGCAAGGAGAAAGTCAAGATGTCCTCACTGCCATCTGATTTGCCCTTCCCCTCTTGTGCAAGTCTGACAGAATCTGTCTGGAACCTTCCTCTGCTCTCGCACATGCTGCTAAAATGGTTCAACTCGCCACATTCCTTGCACCTCGGTTAGAAGTGACAGAGGAGGAGAAAGACCTCGGGGTCTTGGTAGACCGTAGGATGACTATGAGTCGACAATGTGACGTGGCAGTGAAAAAAGCCAATGTGGTCTTGGGTTTCATTAGGCGAGGAATATCTAGTAGGAACAAGGAGGTGCTGCTTCCGTTGTATAAGGCGCTGGTGAGACCACATTTGGAGTACTGTGTGCAGTTCTGGTCTCCCATGTTTAAAAAAGGTGAACTCAAACTGGAACGGGTACAGAGAAGGGCCACTAGAATGGTCAGAGGAATGGAAAACCTGTCGTATGAAAGGAGACTAGAGGAGCTCGGGTTGTTTAGTCTGTCCAAACGAAGGCTGAGGGGGGATATGATTGCTCTCTTTAAATATATCAGAGGGATAAATACCAGGGAGGGAGAGGAACTGTTCCAGCTCAGTACTAATGTGGACACGAGAACGAATGGATATAAACTGGCTGTGGGGAAATTTAGGCTTGAAATAAGACGAAGATTTCTGACGGTCAGAAATATTGGAACAGCCTTCCGAAGGAAACGGTGGGGGCGAAGGACCTGTCTGGTTTCAAGATTAAGTTAGATAAGTTTATGGAGGGAATGGTTTAATGGAAAAACATGATTTTAGCCAAATGAATACCGTGCCTAATGGCCAATGAGGGTCAGGCTGGAGACTCTTGCCTACATGCTCGGGGTTTTACTGATCGCCATATTTGGGGTTGGGAAGGAATTTTCCTCCAGGGTAGATTGGCAGAGGCCCTGGAGGTTTTTCGCCTTCCTCCGCAGCATGGGGCAGGGATCGCTAGCAGGAGGGTTCTCTGCCAATTGAAGTCACTAAGCCACAGGATTTGGGGACTTCAACGGCAGAGTCAAGGGAAAGGGTAGGGACGGCTTTGTGGCCTGCAACATGCAGGGGGTCAGACCAGATGATCATAATGGTCCCTTCTGACCTTAAAGTCTATGAGTCAATGCTGTCTTAGTGTGGAGCACTTCTCCTTTACCCCCTTATGCAGTTTCCCATGGTAAATGCATCTCCCTGTTGTTATGCCACCCTGGCTGCCTGCACTCCTTTGCATGTACCTCGGGGGGGGGGGGGAATTTGCACCTCCTAGTGCTCAGATTCTTTCTCTTCAGGCTTCCGCTTCATGCCCCGTGTCTAAACATCTGTCTAATGTGAGATCCCCTTCCTGGAGCAGCCGCTCCCATAGGTGGTGATCTCAAATGCCGCAGACTATCCTGTCCCAAATTTGGGAGTCTGAGTCCCCAAAGTTACAGCCAGTGTGCGAAAGGCAGTAAGACAGGGGTCTACTTCCTCCCCTTTAGCTTGGTCTCTAGTGAAAAACCTGTGTGGCGCCATGGTTTCGTTCTGCTTCGGGGCACAATAGGCAACGGTGAACTCCAGAGTGCTGCAGGCCTGTCTGCCTTGTTCTCCAATAAGGCAAAAGAATA
The DNA here is from genome assembly GCF_011386835.1 of Chrysemys picta bellii. Taxonomy (NCBI): domain Eukaryota; kingdom Metazoa; phylum Chordata; order Testudines; family Emydidae; genus Chrysemys; species Chrysemys picta. The sequence continues at coordinate 191,407,630 of NC_088793.1, forward strand.
GTGTAGTGAGCCGGTGTGGCACCCCTCCGTCTCCGATAGGGCCGAGCTTCCTCCAACCCCAGCGTGGGAGGAGCCACCGGGTCCGGGGCCCGCCCCTCTGAGGTCACGGCCCCGACCCGGAAGTATAAAAGCCCGCCGGGAGAGCTCAGTGAGGCCCAGACCGCCAGAGAGAGCAGACGTCCCGGGCCGAGCTCCCGCTTGGGAGACAGCCGCAGGCCGCCTGCTACCCCCCCGCGCCGGTCGAGCCTACCTCTCGCCAGGTACCCCGAGGAGGACTGGCCCAGCCTGCCCCGGACCCGCTACCCCGAGGAGGACTGGCCAACCCTGCCCCGTGCCAGCCACCCCGAGGAGGAGCCAAGCCTGCCCCGTGCCAGCTACCTTGGGGGAGAGCTGCCGGACCGGCCCCCAAGCCCCGCACCCGAGGAACCAATGCTGCTGGACTGGCCTGAACCCGGCATCGCCAACGAGGTAGGCCCCGAGGGGGAACACGGAAGTAGCCCGGGGGTAGCCAACCCCGGTCAGGCTGCAGAGGCCTGTGAGCCGATGTCAGTGTGTTTCGGTCAGGATACCCCACTGACCAGCAACGGCAGTAACCGCTGCTAGGGCCCCGGGCTGGAACGCAGTGGAGTGGGTGGGCCTGCGTTCCCTCCTGCCACCCCCGCTCACGGGTGGCAGGCTTCCCCCTCACCCAACGCTCAGGTGTAGGACCCTGGGCTTACCTTAACTGCTTGCCTGCTCAGACCCTGCATCCAAGGGCCTGAGCTGGGACTGTTTGTGCCCCGCCCTGCCCCAGGGCCTGAGCTCCTTAACTGCTTGTTTGCCCAACCCCTGCCCCAAAGGGCTTGAGCTGTGACTGTGTGTGCCAGGGCCTGGGCCTGCTTAAACTGCTGATTAGCGCTCAGCCCTGCCTAAGGGCCTGAGCTCCCCGAACTGCCGGCCGCTCAGCCCCCGCGTAAAGGGACCTGAGCTTTAATTGTCTGTGCTATAGTGAGCCGGTGTGGCACCCCTCCATCTCGAAGGGTAGAGCCCCGGCGTGACCCTACTACAAATAGCTTTCCTTTCCTGCTCTTGCAGTCCTCCTGCATGGCCTGGTCTATGTCCAGCTCGAGCTACTCCTTCCGCCGGGTCCATTGCTGGACTAGGTTTGTCTCTTTAAAATCCAGGGCTCAGGGGTGTTTCAGCCCAAGTTCACTGGCTCATGCTGCCAGCTGCTGTGCTGCAGAGAACTCATCGCTCAGACCCTGTTACCATGTTTCATTCAGAAAGAGTGAAGCTGAATGCAGATTAAGTTGAACAAGTGGGACTTTGTTAACCCCTGTGGATTGCTATGTCCATCTGGCTGAGTTGCCTAACTCCCTGGCGTTGCCTGTTCCCTGGTGTCCTGTCAATAAGTCCGTCCAGGGAACAGGCCCTTAGACTCCAGTTCCACTGATCATGATACGTTGGCCAATGTTTCTGTAAACTAGGGATTTTTTTGTCTTGGAGAGTGTCAAGGCTGTATCCCCACTTTGAACTTTAGGGTACAAATGTAGGGGCCTGCATGAAAACTTCTAAGCTTAACTACCAGCTTAGCTCTGGTTCCACTGCCACCATTTCCAATGGATTCCCTCCCTGGGAAGCCTTGAAAAACCTTCACCAATTCCCTGGTGAATACAGATCCAAACCCCTTGGATCTTAAAACAAGGAGAAATTAACCATCCCCCTCCTTCCTCCCACCAACTCCTGGTGAATCAAGATCCAAACCCCTTGGATCTTAAAACAAGGAAAAATCAATCAGGTTCTTAAAAAGAAGGCTTTTAATTAAAGAAAAAGGTAAAAATCATCTCTGTAAAATCAGTATGGAAATTAACCTTACAGGGTAATCAAACTTAAAGAGCTCAGAGGACTCCCCTCTAGTCTTAGGTTCAAAGTACAGCAAACAAAGATAAACACTCTAGTAAAAGGTACATTTACAAGTTGAGAAAACAAAGGAAAACTAACACGCCTTGCCTGGCTATTTACTTACAAGTTTGAAATAGGAGAGACTTGTTTAGAAAGATGTGGAGAACCTGGATTGATGACTGGTCCCTCTCAGTCCCGAGAGCGAACACACTCCCCAAAACAAAGAGCACAAACAAAAGCCTTCCCCTCCCCCCCCCAAGATTTGAAAGTATCTTGTCCCCTTATTGGTCCTTTGGTCAGATGCCAGCCAGGTTACCTGAGCTTCTTAACCCTTTACAGGGAAAAGGATTTTGGAGTCTCTGACCAGGAGGGATTTTATAGTACTGTACACAGGACAGCTGTTACCCTTCCCTTTATAGTTATGACAGAGAGAAAGAGGCTTAGCTTGGTAAGCTCTTATTCTCTATCTAAAACTGGAAACCTACCTAGGGCCGGCACCAGGCAACCAAGCACATGCTTGGGGCGGCACCTGGTAAGGGGCGGCGGGGGGAGCGCGGTGCGGCATTCCACGGGGGAGGGGGGCGCTCCGGTGGCGCGGCGCTCGGCGGGGGGGCGGCGCGGCGCTTGGGACGGGGTTCCGGCGGTGCGGCGCTCGGCGGGGGGGCGGCGCGGGGCGCGGGGCTGGGGGGTGTGTGTGTTCCGGTGGCGATCGGCTGGGGGGCGGCGCTGGGGGGGGGTGGCGCGGCGCTCGGCGGGGACTCGGGGGGGGGGGGGGCGGCACTTTTTTTTGCTGCTTGGGGCAGCAAAAAAGTTAGAGCCAGCCCTGAACCTACCCATTCGATCTAAGGGATCAGCTGTGCCATTAAGTCACTGGCCATGTTGAAGCAGGCACAGGGAACTGTTCCTGTATATGGCACGAAGTGGAGAGGCTCCATCCTCTCTATTCTCCCCATGTGCACCAACATCAGGGGCAGCCGCAATCTGGCCCTGACGTAACTGTCTGTAAAGTTAATTGAAATCTTCAGTTGGAAATCATTACAGTGCACTGGCCAGACTGTGGCTTTATTGGAGAGGTTGTAGCAGGGCTGCTATGCAATGCGAACCCCAAAAGGAATTCTGGTTGACCCAGAGAATTCCTCTTAGGGCTCTCAGGGAACACATACTGGAGTGGCAGCTGTGACACTCTGAAAAGACTGCAGTATGTTTACTGCCTACCACTCTAGGCCAGGAAGGAATTGGATAAATTAGCTTGATAACTAATATGTGCAGGAAGCTGATCTATTCTTTTATGGAGTATTTATTTTTAGTCTCCAGCTTCCATTCAGTTCCAGCGTAGTATATTAAATAACAGGAAAATGTGTTTTCAATAGAATTAAAAGCATGTTGACTCTTCATCCACTGATTTTGCTGTAAACATAGGCTGGGCGCTGATGACTTGTTTATGATTTCATAGGTCACAGCTGAACTTACTGAGGAAGAGCTGTCTGTAGGACCCCGGTACAGTGTGCATACTAATCATTTTTGTAATAGATCTTTTCGGCATTCTTCATGTGCTGGGGAAGGTTGTCAACTGCTTCTTTGAAGTTAAATAATGATCGTGCAAGCAAGGCTTCTGCAATAGAAGCCAGGGTTATATTTATGTTGTAGAATTGCGAGTTCCACATGCTAGCCCTCTCGGGTTACCTTGCACTGGATTATTCAGGTCAGGGTGCAGGCAAAATGGCGTTCACTGTAATACATCTCCAATGGGCAGGTCAATGAGGTTTATTGTTAGCACAAGGGAGAAGGAGGGGTATCTTCATTTTATTCTCATCAGCAACAAGCGGGCATCATCATAATGTGGTGCTCTATCACTCTCTCTCCATTGGGAAGCTTTTGAAGCCATTCCAGGGTGTGGGCCGACTAACATGACATGATCTCTGTAAGGGAAGCAGAGCCTTTATGTCTTATAACCGTGAAAGCTGCAACAGAAGAATTTAGGTTCTGATCCAAAATGGACTGAGGTCAATGGGAATCTTTCCATTGACTTTAGTGGGACTCTTTGGATCAAAGTTCTTATTGAGGTCATAGCAAAAATAGTCTTTGACTTCATTAGTCCAGGATAAGGTCCTTAGTTTGTGTTTTTCCCTCTACAAATGTGTGTCTAAGACAAACCCAATGTACCAGTTTTTACACAAGTTGTAAAGTTTCTTTTCTTTCTTTTCTGTCCATCCATTAACAGTTTCCCTGAGCTAGTCACAATATATGTGGAGTCAGATACAAAAGGACTCTCGAATATTTTCCATCCTCCTCTTTTCCCAGTCTTCTTTCCTGTCTTTAAATGCTACGCCATAGCTGTTTCTCTTCTCTTGTCACACTGATCAAATAGAGTAACCTTCTCTTAAAAGAAAATGAAAGAAATAATTCAGGAACAGGGGTAAATGCAAACAGGTCCCGCCATATGGTCTGCTGAAGAATCCTCTCCTTTCCCTAAGGGGTGTGGGGGAAGGGAAGACTTTCTGTGTGGTAAAATACACAGGGGCAGCCCATCTATATAGGCGAACTGGGCGGTTGCCCAGGGTGCCAAGTTAAATGGGGCGCCAAATTTGAGGGAAAAAAATCAAATCAAAAATAAAATAAAATGAAAAAAAAATGAAAAAAGATGAAAAAAAAAATACAAATAAAATAACGAAGATGTCATTTTTCAATTCCTGTGCGCGCATGAAGGGAATAAGAATTATAATTAATTTCTCTACATTTCTTAGAATGTATTAATATGTCAAATCTTTTATTGACTGCAAAAATAAATAATATTTTAGTGAATTTTTTGTTCAATTTGCGACGTAGGGTCAAAATGACCCACTCTGCAATTTTGATAAGTAATAACTCAGCCACAATGAAACATATCCGCCAGCGGAAAGAGCTGCAATGCTAGTGACACCTAACTCGAATATACATCAAGGTGGCATAGCCAGAAATTCATGTAGAGTGGAGATGTCACGAGTTGATACATGTCTAATGGTCATTTTAACACACATTGCAGGTAGATGGTTAAGAATCGAGCGATTACTGTGGAAAACTGTGTTTCTTGGTGCCAAAGAATAAAGAATAGCATCTTTCAGCATTATAAATTCAAAATATGAGTATCTTCAAGCATTCTTAAATCTTAGTGTTATTATCAGGCTGTATAATCATGAACTTTTCTTTGTTATAACTGGTTCACATGTAATAAATAAGGTCCATAAAAGAAAAGTAACAGCGTTAACCCTTAATAGACTATGAAAGTGATGACATCACACTCCAAGCAGGTAACTGTGAGGAAGGGGATTACTTTCCAAACAGCCGGTGTCGGGTTATAACGTCAAAGAAGGTCATTTTGTTTCCGTGTAAACACTGTAACTAACTGTTTTAATAGGTAAGTGAGTGTATGTTACTAATTATTGAACCTTTAAGCAATGAAAAGATGTTTTGGGGTGGCTGCAATGTGGTTTAAATCGTCAACCATGTGATGGGTGTGTCAGCCATCCTTAACGCTATAATTCTTGCAGTTGGGAGCACAGTACATAACAATATTCAAATGCCCCATGGCAGAAAGAGGAAAAATAAAACCCTCAGGAGCTGAGTATTGTAAACGAAAGGCTGAGAAGGAAAAGGACAAAGCAAAACAACAGGGATCCTTTCTGAAATATCTTCTCTTTAATCCAAATAAAGATGGAAGCAGTTCACAGCATCCAGAGGAAGGAATTTTACTTGGAGAGGAGGTTAATTGGAGGAGAAAATTGTCTGCTCAGCATTACAAGAGTAAACTCATTAATGGGGAACCCCAGGCGGTTGCCTGCCCCTAAATCTGGCCCTGACCACGTGTCAGTTACATATTAGCTAACATGTGGCTAAAAAGCTCCTTTTCCCCCTCTCATCTGGACATACTGAGACGGGGAAAACATAGATCTGGGTATGTTATTTGGAAACGACTGCTACTCTGAGCAGTAGCGCACCGCTACATGCTTTGTGGCTATCATTGGAGCCATCTCATACTGGAAATAAGGCATACATTTTTGACAGTGAGGGTAATTAACTATTGGAACAATTTACTAAGAGTTGTGGTGGATTCTCTGTCACTGACCATTTTGAAATCAAGATTGGATGTTTTTCGAAAAGATCTGCTCTAGGAATTATTTTGCGGAAGTTTTATGGCCTGACTAGATGAGCACAATGGTCTGTTCTGGCCTTGGAATCTGTGACTCTAGGGGGGATTCTGATGCTGGTAGATTAAAAAAAAAAACAGGAAAAACTCAGAATACAAATTTGTGAATCGCATCCCTTTCCCCCCCTCCCCCCAATCCCTCCAAACAGCTCTAGCAAAGATTTATTTTGTCAGGCCAAAACCCTCACCTGATGGGCGTGTCATTGTCTTCCATAAGATTAAAATGGTATTGGTGAAGCAGGGAGGGAGGTAGTGAAAGGGAACAGTTTGGTAAATTAAGCCAAAAGGTCGTTAGAATCCTTTTGGAGTTCCCCACTGTTGCTGCCACTGTGAGCTCTACCAGCGCTAGCATTCTGGGACTGTAAATGTGGACACGGCTGCAGGGACTTTCTAGTGTTGTAACCACTATGTTGTCTCACTCTGGCCAGAGCTGGACTAAGAGATGTGGCCAGGCTCTCAGAAGTGCTCCGCTTCAAGCAGCTCCCGTTGTGATTTTCCAAAGAGCTCAGTGCTTACTTTAGTGTCTAAGTACCAGCTGAGCTCTTTGGTTAATTTGCTCCCCAACTGTGCATGCTGAATTCTTTTCTCTGGTCTGTGGTGGTTCAAATGCCGTGGCTGCCAGCACTGCCAGCATAGATGAGCGCTCTCCCTGTTGATAGGGTTGTAGCAGAAGTGGTGGTAGCAACAGTAAGGAATGCTAGGAACAAAATCCTCGTGTGGACAAGGCCTGCGGTAGGTAAAGGATTATGTTTGTTAGCACAGCCAACCTTTGAGGCTTTAAAAATCTCTCTGTGTTGCCAGAAAAAGGAGTTGAGGTCCAGGATGATCATGCACTTTTAAAACATAGTAAAAAGCAAACATTTGTTCTTCACAGCCGTTTACTGGTGGTGTTGGGGCGCAGGGAGCTTCTAAAGTGACAGTTAAGCAGTTCACTAGCCCGTTGAGGAGATTCACTTTTTGTTACCTGCACAGCGGCCACTTTATTTTTGCTCCTCTATGCAAATCAGAAGGAGATAAATGTATGCTATCAGCAGCCAATTTCTTGGGAACCTTGTCTGTATAATTGGCTTCATATTTCAGCTACTATTGAAAGGCTACTAATTCAATCACCAGAAAGTTCTACTGCTTTAACCATATCGGTATGGTTAAAGTAGTACAACCGTTTAGTGTGGAGGGAATTATATCAGTATAAAGGTGCTTTATACTAGTATAACTAATCCCATACAGGACGGGGAATAAGCTATACTGGTATAAACGACCTTTATACTGAAACAATTGGGTCCAAGTACATATAACTATTTCATTAAAAATTACACCCTTTCCTGAAACAGTTATACCCGTACAAAAACTGTGTAGCCCAGGCTTGACTTTGAAAGATAGTGTGTTGGGGGTGGAGGGAATAAAGCCTTTTGGATTTGGGATTAAAAGGACAGAAATTGGTTATTGTAAAATATAATCTTTTTTGTAGCCTTCCTGCCCCCACCATCCCATATCAATTTCCCCTCTCTCTTTCCCCCCCCATCCATAAAGAGGCCATTCCTATCAGTAGGCACTGGCTCCGCTCCTGGGGAATGCTGCAGAAACTGGCTTCTAGCCAGTGGGGAGTCTGTGCTCTCCTGGCACAGTTTGCTGAGATATGAAGCCACAGGCAGGGAGCCCCCTCCTGTGCTCCCGAGCCTTCAGTCTGCAGCAGAGAGCATTATACCAGGCCCCAGCAGGCCAGCCCCTTTTTGTTGCATTAGCCAGCCAAGCATGTTGTGCTGCTGAATGTCATCTTATTTAACATTTTGTTAAACAACTTCTAAAGGTCTTAACAGTATGACAGATGGGACCATTCAGTGGGTGCTTAATAGCTGAGTATTACTTTGATTTGATAGTGTTTATTGTTAGTTTAAATAAATAAATCTCCCCCCTTCCCTTTGCAATGCAGACATAAGGGCTGCACATTTGAGACAAGGCTTTATTGGATGGGGGATGCAGGGGAAGAGAGAGAAAGGGATTGGAGAAGATATACAGTGATCTCAATCTCGTTCCCTCGGAAGTCATTGAGAGTTTGGCTATAGACTTACTAGGAGCAGGCCCAATGTCATTCCTAGGTGCTGCAACCATTTTTCATATATGATGCACTAAATTTCTGGTATTAAATGTTTAAATTAATATTATGGGAAAATACATTCTAACTAGCCTTGCCCATATACATGGCTGTGGCTGGCTCATGGCTCTCTCTTCCCACAAATACACCTCTGTCTCCCTCACTGAGATCCACTTGCTCCCTCCCTACCCACACATGTCTGGGGGCTACCAGTCTTTCCACTGCTCCATTTTAAATTTGCAAGCACTGAGGACTGACTCCATACATCTTACTGGTTCATGGAACCTTCCTTTCCCCTAGAATCATGCCCTGCCTCCCTAGAATGCCTTTTGGAGTTTCAGCTGGAGTAGCTATTCTTCATTTCCCCTCTTCCAAGAACCTGCTATATAATGTCGCTAGTGTAAGACAGGGCCCGAGTGAGCTCTCCCCTCCCATCTATTGATGGAGTAGGGGAAAAGAACTCAGGAGCAGACTGTATTTGCATAGGCCCACCTACTTTGCCTAGGTGATCAGCAGATAGATCTGCTTTGCCAAAGTGATCAGCTTTGGTTGATTTGGGTTAAAATTCACTTTAGTCTTGAATGCAGGGGTAATGAAATGTTATCCTTATTGTATGACTAGCAGGCAGCAAACATTATATATATAATATGCTGTAATTGAGGGGGTCAAACATCACGAAATATGCAGAGTGTAATGATGCACAATCCAAGTGCAAATCAGAGAGAGTAGGGACAGGTGTTCCTACCTGGTGAATAGGTACCATCTCCGTGGGTGCTCCAGGGCGGGAGCATCCATGGAAAAAAATTAGCAGGTGCTTAGCACCCACTGGCAGTCAGCTCCCCGCAGGGGCGGCTTTAGCTTTTTTGCTGCCCCAAGCAGCAAAAAAAAGCGCCGCCCCCCGAGTCCCCCTGCCGAGCGCCACCCCCCTCAGCCGAGAGCCGCGCCGCCCCCCCCAAGCACTGCCGGACCCCCCCCCCCCGCGCCGTCCCCCCGCCGAGCGCCGCGCGCCGGAGCCAGACCCCCCCTGCGCCGAGCGCCGCTGGACCCCCCCACCGCCGAGCCCCGAGCCGCCGGAGCCCGCCCCCGCCCCCTGCCGAGCGCCCCTGCCGGAACCCCCCTCCAGCGCCGCCCCCCCGCCGCGCGCCGGAGGCCGCCCCCGCGCCGAGCGCCGCCACGCCGCCGGAGCGCCCCCCACCCACGGAATGCCGCACTGCGCTGCGCTCCCCCCGCCGCCCCTTACCAGGTGCCGCCCCAAGCATGTGGTTGGGTGCCTGGTGCCTGGAGCCAGCCCTGGCTCCCCGCCCCCCCCCCCCAAAAAGGGCCTCCTGGCTGCCCTGCTAATCAGCTCCTCTCCCTCCCTCCCAGAGCCTCCTTCCCGCTGCGATCAGCTGTTCTGCAGTGTGCAGGAGAGGGGGGCGGGGAAGAACAGGGATGAGGCGTGGTTGGGGGAGGGGTGGAACTGGGCAGGAAGAGGTGGGGCATTGGAGGAAGGGGTGGAATGGGGGTGGGGCCTGGGGCAGAGCGGGGGTTGAGCACCCCTGGGGAAAGGAGAAAGCTGGTGCCTGTGACTTGGTGGTATCTTTACTTGCCTATGCAACTCTGTGTGTGTGTGTGTGTGTGTGTGTGTGTGTGTGCCTGCCCGCGCGCAGTGGATATACTCTATGTGCTGCAGCTGTTAACATGGGCATAGTCTTAGTTCTTGTTTCTGCTCAGTGATCACTAGAGCTGAAATCACTGATGAGCAGATCTAGAGGGCTGAACCTTAGACCTGGTGTGGCGACAGGGTTGCATTGAAAGGCAATGCAGAGGTTGCAGTGGCAGTGAAGTTCTCTATCTGCTGAAATCACTAAGAGCTGAAATCCCCAAGAACTGGGCTAAGTGGTAGACCCGTAGAACACAAAAAGAACAGGAGTACTTGTGGCACCTTAGAGACTAACAAATTTATTAGAGCATAATCTTTCGTGGACTACAGCCCACTTCTTCGGATGCATATAGAGTGAAACATATATTGAGGAGATATATATACACACATACAGAGAGCATGAACAGGTGGGAGTTGTCTTACCAACTCTGAGAGGCCAATTAAGTAAGAGAAAAAAACGTTTGAAGTGATAATCAAGATAGCCCAGTACAGACAGTTTGATAAGAAGTGTGAGAATACTTACAAGGGGAGATAGATTCAATGTTTGTAGTGGCTTAGCCATTCCCAGTATGGAGTGGAAATCCATCAACTTCACTGGGAATGGCTGCTCTAATAAATTTGTTAGTCTCTAAGGTGCCACAAGTACTCCTGTTCTTTTTGCGGATACAGACTAACACGGCTGCTACTCTGAAACCTTAGAACACAGCATCACAGCTAGAGGCGGAGGTGGCCGCAATAGTGGCACTCAGTGGAAGAGACCCTGGTAAGCCGCAGCAAAGGTGGCAGCCAACAGGAGCAAGCAGAGATAACAGCGACGGTTGTGAGTAGCAGCAAGCCGTGGCAAAGATGAAAGCAAGCCGTGGCAGTGGCAACAGCAGAGGCATTGCTCCCCCTCCCAACCTTCAGGAGTGGGAGGTGAACCCACATGAATGCACCCCTGAATTCTAGGATTTTGCTGACTTTGGACAACTGACTGTAAGTGTGGTGCAGCGGAGGAAAAGGGAAGTGCTGTGTTCATTGGACATTCATCCATTGGACTTTCATAACGCCAGGTGGGAAACTGAGGCAAAGGACCATAGCCCAAGATACAGTGGGTGGGTGTTTGCATACTTTTGAATCATTGTTGAAGCGTTTTCCCAAATTGATGCTGAGTGCTCTCTCCCTTTTAATCATTTTTTTCTTTTGTTATACACAGACTCAGTGCTCGCCAATGGGGAAGTATTGCCTCCTAGGAGCACTCAGGGGTGGTGTTTAGTTGAATTGGTTTTGTTCTGTAATGTTAAGAAGAACCCCTACATAGTGAACCCAGCCCTTATGGCTGCTGACACCATCTGGCGGAAGGTTGCACTAGTGCACAGGTGGGCTGATGCATTTAACCCTACATATGGCTGTTCCAGTGGTGGACAGCCATGCTATAATTATACTTTTTTTTAAAGCGTGCAAGTTCATCATCTTTTCTGATTGCGCCGCTCCTAGCCTAGCACAACCAGAAAGTGATGATAATGATAATAGTAATATATAATTTCTGCCCCCTGAATCTGAGATTCTACTAAGATAAAACAACTTTTTTTCGTGCTCATATTTGCTAGCTTTGTGACTTACGCCCTGATCCACGTTTAGCTTTACTCAACAGTAGTCCCATAGAAGCCAATGGACCAACTCCTTTGAATGAAGTGAAGCACGTGCATAAGTGTTTGCAGGGCAGGCTCTGGAGTGATGTATACATTGTCACTAGAAGCTTATTAATTATTTTCAGGGTAGGTGCATATAATCCTGATTTTAATATGCCACTTGACTACATATGGCTGGAGGAGGAGGGATAGTCTTGTGGCTAAGGCACTGGCCTGGGACTCAGGAGATCTGGCTGCATTTTCTGACTTTTCAAAGTGCCGGGGGATGCTTGACCAGGCCCTGTCCCGACTCCGCCTCTTCTCGCCCCACCTCTTCCCACCCAGTTTCGCCCCCTCCCCCGAGCGCGGCACATCCTCGACCCTCCCCCCAGCCTCCCACACACTGCAAAACAGCTGTTTGTGGGAGGCGTGGGGAGGGGGAGGAACTGATCCGTGGGGCCCACTGGCAGGTGGGAGGTGCTGAGGGGGTGGGGGGAAGCTGATGGGGGGCTGCCGTGGGTGCTCCAGCCCCGGAGCACCTACGGAGTCAGCGCCTATGTTTCCTGGGATTGCCACAGACACCCTGTGTGAAACATGGGCAACTCACACAATCTCTTTAAACCTCAGTTCCTCAACTGTAAAACAGGACCCAGAGCACTTCCTTTGTCTCTGAGGCAGGGACTGTTCCCTACGACGTGTCTGTACAGTGTCTAACATAATGGGGCCCTGGTCTTGGTTTGGATTTCTAGGTGCCACAGCCTTTAGGCGTAGTAATAAAATAATAGTAACAAATGGGTCTGATTAATCTGCAGATGGGATTTTCTTCAAAATAACTCCATCCCCAAAACTTTCTTAAAGAGCGATTTGCAATAATAAAGTATTACAGTTGAGGTCTTCTGATTATTGCCCTTTAAAGCTTTTCTCACATGGCCAGGCTTCACAAAAAGCTATTTTACTCAAAGAAATTAGGTTTCTGGTTATCAGGAGCCCTAAATAGACATGAATTACAAGAACGTCCTTTGAAACCCCATGCAGCACTTGTTTCATTAAATCCCATGAAGCGACCTTAATTTAGTGGAACACTGGATAGGTTGCTCTTTTAACCTATTAGCACTTTGGCCAGTTCCATAAACCATATTCATGGATGATTCCATCAAGAAGGACAACAGTAGGATTAATATTATTTCAGGATACAGTAAATGCCACAATGATGAAGCTGTTTAAGATCTGGTGCTCACTGTGTCACACTGAATGCATTGACATTTACTCTGCTATCACTTCATTTCCAATATTCCTTCCAAATCAGCCGATGCTAATGCTTCAGTGTGTGTGCAGAATACAATTCCATCAGGGCTGGGGACGAGGAAGCATGAGCTTAGTGCACGTGTCTTTTCCTCCCTTCAGTATGGAAGATTGCATAGTGGTTGCATTTCACACACACAGTAGGAAAGAGCAAGCGTGGATGTTGAGTTGTAACAAGATCTGGACTCTTTGTGCTATGATGAGAGTCCAGGCAACCCAGTCATCCCATTTGGGTTCTGACCTAGTCTGGGGTTTTGGTTCAAATGCCAGGAGTTTCTTGTCCCAAGTGAATAGGATGAGAGCCCACTAGTTTCTGATGCTATGTTGGAAATAAGCCCAGAGACTGGATCTCAAACAGCCAGCTGTTTGCTCAGCACTGCAGCAGCATGATAAAGCCCCTGGGACACCAAGTAATTTCTTGAGTTTACCTGACATTAACCATAATGCCCTCCTCTCTTAAAGGGCTATGGGTGTATTGTCTGTGAAGATAACGCCTATAGTTGGGGAAGGGGGCATTGGAATTTCCTCAGTTACAGCAGTTTGCTTGCTGTCAATTGTGAATGTTGAGGGTGGCTTTTGGTTCAATATAATGAAGACGGGTGGGTGGGAAGGGCAGCTAGGAATGATGTGGGGATGGTGAATGACTAATGTTGCCATGCTACCTGGCACCATGTGATCCCCACAGGATCAGCTGTTACATTGCCGGTGGGAAAACTAGATGTGAATTGTTAATGGTAAAATATTTCAAGTGTAACAAACCAAGGGGACAGTTGTTCAATTCGAACTCCAGCAATTAGAAAGGGATGGAATTTATACATTTCCTAGGATGAAAAGCTGGGAATCTTCCCTTTCCGGTGGTATAAAACTCCCATTCTGAGCCTATAGGATCACAAGGTTTTGGACCTTTCAACCTGTCACTGACCCAGGACTGAACACTGCTGTGCAGTAACACAGACTGTCGTGTAATTTGGGGGGGGGGTGGGCCACGGGGAAGAGCAATAAAGAAGTTTGCCATTCTGTTAGTGGTTTAAAACAAAATATGGCAGAAGTAATTAGAAGTAGCCACCACATGGCCCTGTTTAAAAAAAGGAGTGTGTTGTTTTTAAAATACCAGTTAACGTCAATGTTTGCTGTTTAAAAACATCATAGCTCCTAGAGTAGACAGGGTTTAATACCTTTAAAAACCTGCTAGCTGGTTGTGGTGCTTTATTAAAGATGTTGAGCCCTGCCTCCTCTAGGTGGCAACACATTTTCAAATACCATTTAATTAAAACATGGTAGCTGACCTGTTTTAAGAGAACACCCCTCCCCCCCCCCCCCCCCCCCCCCCCCGCGCCCAGTCTGGATAGATGATGGAGCCTGCCTGAGGGGGGTTAGTGAGCAGAGTGCAGAGGAAGCAGTGAGAGGTGCACGATAGATGCCATTTACCATATGGGTCCCCAGGTTAGTACAAGCATGTCCATCTCCACACATTCCCCCTGTATCTCCGCGCATTCTGCCATTCATGAGAAAAAGTTACCACTTACAACATGTTGGCGTCTTGGACAGAGAGGATACAGCGGCTTCATTCCCAAGAGTGATACCTCTGTGTACCTCTGTCTTGAAGCTGTACAGATCAAATCACCAGCCTTTTTGCAAGAGGACACACTATATTACTTTGAATTAATTATCATTATTTTCGTAGACTCATTATTTAGGACTGCACCTGCAAATGTTGTAGGGGCTTTATAGGAGAATTAGAAAGAAGTGGTCACTACCACAAGGAGTTTACCATACAAGGTCCTGGTCTTGCCAGTGACTGTGTGAGTGAAGTGGTGACCTTCGTGCTCACCCAGAGATCCACTGAAGTCATCTGTTGGTGCGACAGGGGGGTCACTTTTAAGTGCAGTGACTGAAGGTAACAAACAGTAGCAAGATTACAGCAGTAAGATTATGCAATTAGATCCTGATTCAAGAAAGCACTTAAGCACATGCTTAACTTTAAGCACATATTTAAGTCCATACTTATTCAGCAGAACACTTTAGTCATGTTTTTGAATCCCACTGAAGTTAAGCACTTGCTTAAGTGCTTTGCTGAATCGAGCCTGTGCTTTCTTAAGGTATGTCTCTAGATCAGGGGTCAGCAACCTTTCAGAAGTGATGTGCCGAGTCTTCATTTATTCATTCTAATTTAAGGTTTCGCGTGCCAGTAATACATTTTAACGTTTTTAGAAGGTCTTTTTCTATAAGTCTATAATATATAACTAAACTATTGTTGTATGTAAAGTAAATAAGGTTTTTAAAATCATAGAATCATAGAATATCAGAGTTGGAAGGGACCTCAAGAGGTCATCTAGTCCAACCCCCTGCTCAAAGCAGGACCAATTCCCAGCTAAATCATCCCAGCCAGGGCTTTGTCAAGCCGGGCGTTAAAAACCTCCAAGGAAGGAGACTCCACCACCTCCCTAGGTAACGCATTCCAGTGTTTCACCACCCTCCTAGTGAAATAGTTTTTCCTGATATCCAACCTGGACCTCCCCCACTGCAACTTGAGACCATTACTCCTTGTTCTGTCGTCTGCCACCACTGAGAACAGCCGAGGTCCATCCTCTTTGGAACCCCCCTTCAGGTAGTTGAAGGCTGCTATCAAATCCCCCCTCATTCTTCTCTTCTGGAGACTAAACAATCCCAGTTCCCTCAGCCTCTCCTCATAAGTCATGTGCTCCAGACCCCTAATCATTTTTGTTGCCCTCCGCTGGACTCTTTCCAATTTTTCCACGTCCTTCTTGTAGTGTGGGGCCCAAAACTGGACACAGTACTCCAGGTGAGGCCTCACCAATGTCGAATAAAGGAGAACGATCACGTCCCTTGATCTGCTGGCAATGCCCCTACTTATACAGCCCAAAATGCCGTTAGCCTTCTTGGCAACAAGAGCACACTGTTGACTCATGTTTAAGAAGCTTCATTTAAAATTAAATTAAAATGCAGAGCCCCCTGGACCGGTGGCGAGGACCTGGGCAATGTGAGTGCCACTGAAAATCATCTCGCGTGCTGCCTTTGGCATGCGTGCCATAGGTTGCCTACCCCTGCTCTAGATGGTTCCATTAAATTTTGTTGGTAATGAGAGTTGTTCACTATCTCAGAAAAAGCAAGTCTGAAGGAGGGATTTGAATGAAGAAAGGACAGTGGCTTGCCAAACTAGCATTGGGAGGGCATTCCAGGCTTCGAGAGGTGGCATTGACAAAAGCAATGAGGTGATTGTAGTAGGTGTTTGAACTCATTTGCAGCATGCCCACAATTGTCAGCCACTGTCGAGCTGGGACTGGAAAAACGACACTGGTGCCAAAGTAGCGATTCTCTCCCACTCTGCCCAGCTGGCTTCGTAGGGGAGTGAAGAGGGCGCACAAATATAATTTAAATTAGCTGATTGAAGTGTTGAGAAATTTATATGGGGCTAAATGGAAAAACATTTCTCTGGGACTGATTCATAGCCTCAGAATGTTTTCCCAAAGAAAACTTGTGAGTGCTTCAAAATACACATTTTTAAAAAAGAGTGTGCATTGTCAGTATTTCTTGTTATGGAATCTCTGGCATACCCCAGTTAAAGTGCTGACAATTTAATCCCTCTTGTTTTACAGCAGCAGAAAAAGATTTAAAAACTGTAGCATATAACAGAGGAGGGGTTTGGGCTCATAGTATGCTTAGGTGCCAGGTGTTGCATGTCTTAAAACAGGGGTCTAAAGTCTCGGTCCACGGGCCATCTGCGGCCCGAGAACCTCCCCACTGCGGCCGACAGAGGAGAGACGCGTGCAGACATGCTGCCCAATGTCTGCTGTGGTGCTGTCCCCCGCAGCTCCTATTGGCTGTGGGAGAGGGACAGAGATACCATCACTAGTCGCTCGGCCGAGTCAGTAAGGCTGAAGTTTTCACAGGGGCATCAGGCAGGTAGGTGCCCAACTCCCAGTCAAAGTCCCACGGGAACTGGGCACTGAACTCCCTCTGACTCCTTTGAAAGTCCCGGCCATAGCACAGCAAAAGTGCTGTTTCCAATGTGCAGCAGATTCTCTCACTGGAGACCCTATAAAGTGAGTTTCCGTCTCCCTGCTGGATGTCCCCATAGTGACTTCTGCCGATGAGGTCAGTTTGAGCTTTCTGCCCACAAACGGGGTCAGGGCCTTGCAGTGTGCACACACCACAGCTCCACATGGGCAGAACCAAGTGTGATAGGATGCTGAGCTGCCTCTGCTACTCTCCTCAACAACTTGAGGTCCTGAGTGGGTTATGTGAGTGCCCCGCTGCTACTAAAGCAAGATTCCTTTCCTCATCCCCGCTATGTTCTTGTCCTTCGGCATGCAAGCAAAACCTTTTAATTTGCTGTTTCAGCAGCAGATCCATCTCTCTCTCCTTTCCCCTCCTAAGACTTTCCATGTTAAAAAAGGTGGCTCGTGGGTTGATTAGGTGAGCTACTTGGCGGTAGAATATAATAGCAACTTATTCTGAAGCCTCATTGAAATCAACAGAGCAGGGTCAAGCTGATGGTGGTTACTACAGTCCAATATATCTATATCTGCAGGCACTGAAACACCATGCGTTGTCAGCAGGGATCCTTGCAACTTGAATGAAGGCAGTAACTGAGTCAGCTGCACGCTATAGTCGACTATTGCTAGCCACCAGAGAGCGACCGTGATCGCATGCACTAAGCCAGTGCATTACAACAGCAAAATTCAATACTTGAGTTTGACCTTATTCCCAAAATATGCCAAAGGTTTTATTTTAAAAGGATAGAAGTTGGAGAACAATTACCACTTTCTAGAGAAATAATACTGTGTTGCTTTAACTGAACCTTGAAAGCATTGACCATCTTACTATAAGTGCGTGTTGCAGATGTTGTCTTAGCATCGTTGAGTTTCATATTTTTAAAGTGCCGTTTGCATTTCATTGCCATAGACCTGGAGTCCTCAGTACTGTATTAACTCGAAAGCGAGGCCAAGACAGCCTTTAATAAAACAAACAACATTTCCTAATGCTTCCAACTTATTGAAAACTCCACGAGGCAAGTAGAATTCATTTTTGAAAGGTCAGAAATCCCTAAGTGGATGTCAGAATTTAAAATTGGTTTCTTCCTTAAGTACATTAACCACAAAGCCCTGTCAATGTCTCCTTGGGATTTTTTTTTTCCAAGTTGGTATTCCAACGTCATTGAGGTGGTGAAAAATGGTTTGAAATCAAAACAAAAGTCTTTGGTGTCTTCCAGGATTTGAAAGACAGCCAGAAACTTTTCAGCAAGCCAGCATGTTACTGAATTCACAGCAGTAAAAATAAATTTGTTTATTAAAGCAGGGAGTCTACCGATGAGATACTCTGAAGGATTCCTCTTGCCAGCAAGAACTTAGCCGTTGGACATGGTTAATGAGCTTGTTTCTCTGGCAATGGACTCATCAATGTTATTTTTTACCACCTCCTAATAGGTGCATGGGTCTTTCCTCACCCATGCTTCACACGTTGTTATTTTAAACTTCTGGTTTTATTCAAATTTTTAAATGAAAAGCACGTTGGGTAAATCCTTGCAGTTGGTTCATTGTAGCCATTTCCAAAACAACATTGAATGTCTGTGGGGTCATGAATGTTCCCAGACCCCCATCCTTACTCATAGGCTTGTGAAAACTTAGAACAGAATCAGAAAGCACTTCATAGGTAAGGGGAAAACATAAAGAGCCAGATTGTGACCAGCTCCCACAAAAGGAACCTGCCACACCCCCTTGTGTCCTCTGTGACATTACCCAGGGTACACTCTGGACCTTTAAACAGCTATGTCCCCTCAGTTCTCCAACCTGGGGGTTACACTGCTTTGCTATGAGAGCTACCACACCTGGTCTGCTCTCTCTCAGCCTCCAGCATGTAAATTTCTCCCAGTTATACTGTATGAGTGCTGTGGCCAGCTACTCATGAATTACACTGCAGAGCAACACTAGCAAATTCCCAGTCCCAGACTTCCCCCCAGCAATGTACGTCTTGTAGTGCCCAGCTCTCTCCTGGACTATACAAGCTCATATAAAGTCTGCCATTCATTAATAGAAAATAATATGCACAAATCCTGTCATCTCAAATGGAGTTTACCAAACACTTCAGTTTAAACCAGTGTGTTTGGATAAAACAGTAAAACAAATTTACTAACTACAAAAAGATAGATTTTAAGTAATTACAAGTAATACAGAAAGTCTGAGTGCACAGGAACTCTCAGCTGTTCCTTTGTCAAGATGTAGATTTTTTTTTTGTTCACACCCTCTTTCCTGCCAAACAATGACCACTTAACCAGCTGATGGCCCATTTGATCTTGTTGTCACCTGGCTGAAGCGTTGGTCAGCCTTTTGTCTCTGAGGCACTGGTTTGTGGCTGTTCCTCAGATTTGGAACATATCTTAACAATACCATACGGTAGAATCTTATAAATACACGTACAATGTTACCACACATATTTTACCAGGACAATAATGATCAGCAAATTATGGGTTTTCAAATCATACCTTATAATGCATAGTTTGTACAAGATTTATCATAGTCGATATAAAAGGGGTGAACCTAAGGGTACAAACTGTCACACCCTCCCACCAGGTTGAGACATAATTGCAGTCTCTGTGCTTGGGGGAGTGCACGGACTGCTCCCTCCTTGTGAGCTGGAGAGGTCAAGGTGTCCCAAAGGGGCAGAGATGGACACAACCCTCTCTACACTGGCCAGGAGTGCACTTATCCTAAAGGATGAGGCTGCATGAACACTCACCATGAGTGTCTGGAGCTCTTGGAGGTATTGTCACCCAACGTACAATCCCTCCTGGAGCAACCTGTGGGGCAGTGGGGCTCAACAATGCTCCTTACACTGGAGCTGTGCTGTAAGGACCTGATCCAGTGCCCACTGAAGTCAGTGAATGACTCCTGTTAACGTCAATAGGCTCTAATGGAACATTTGAGTCCACAATAAGAGAAACAAGTTGTTGTAAATCCTTTTGCTGAACCCAGCGTGTTATTTTCAAATTGTTTTCTTTATTAGTGGATAAATCCTGCACTCCTTATTCCGCAAAAATATTGCCACTGAAGTCAGGGGGACTTTTACTTACGTAAGGACTGTGTGTAAGGACTGCAGGATTTGGCTATATAGTGGCAAGCCCTGTTTCTGAATGTCACATCCATGCTAAGTGATAACACAGCTCCATACCCACGGTGTCAGTCTCGTTTTAAACTATTACTTGCGTCACCACTCAGAACAACCGGCCAGATGCTTTTGCATCATTGCATATAAATATGATGTAGCTGGTGAGGTTCTCTGTCTCAAATGGGGAATGCTTTGTTTTACAACTTAGAAGTAATGGAATGATTTCCTATGTGAGGATTAATGGGTCTGGCTCAATAAGGGCTGACATGTAAAAGGACTGCCCTGGTAGGTAAACCATGTTTGGACTTAAAATTATCTCTGTAATTCAGTGCTACAGAGCTGGAATTAACATGAACACTGAATTAATTTACTTCCTTATCATCCCTAATAGCTATCCATCTGCATGAAGGAGAGGTTGTTATTGCATGGAAGGGGTGGAGACCCCTTGGTAGGACATGCATACGCCTTCGAAGTCTACCCATGTGGTTGCCAGTCCAGAAAATGTCAAAGGCTTCCTGGTATCTCATAATGGTTTTGTGGTGCAATCTGAATTTAGTAACTTGTCTGATGAAAACTTTGAAGGGTCTCTCCTTGCTTTCTAGATAGATGGGGCCAGATCCTGGTCCCAGTGGAATCAATGAGAGCAGGAGCCTAGTCAGTGATCTTAAGGGAGGAGAAGGGAAAGAGCAGCTATGGATACTTTTAAATCTCAGGTGTTTCCCTATTTTTAGAATGGAGTCTCTTGGGATCAAATCCTGACTGAAGCAAGTATCCTGACTGACCTCTCCTGTGGTTGACCAAAGAGAGAGCCACAAATGATTGATTAACCCCCCCGGGGTTAATGTTGTTTTTGTTTTTTCATTTCTTTACCAACAGGGAGCAAAACTGCAGGTTGTTTCCAAGTTACTCATTGCACTAACGTAAAAGAATAATTGATGTCCCTATCACAGCTTTGGCCAATTCATGTCCAGTAGAACCTCAAAGATACGAACACCAGAGTTACGGACTGATCGGTCAACCGGACACCATGTAAAACCGGAAGTAACCAATCAGGCAGCAACAGAGGTTAAACAAGCAAAAAGTAAGTACTTTACTATGCCTGTATTGCAACTTAAAGGTAGGCACATCTGGGCTGCCTGCCCCCACCTACCCCCATCCCTACCCCCACTCACAGGGCAGCCATTTACAGCAAGACACGGGCTGCCAGCCCAAGGCAGCCGGAGACAACAGAGCAGAAGCAGCACTGGGATCTGTGCAGCTTTCACCCCCTCTACCCCCACTCCCAGGAGGGGGATGTGCTCCACACTCCTGTCTGGAGGGGGTACAACCTTGCAAACTCATGCCAGGGCTGACTAGGTTGCTCAGCTGCTGCTGAAACCTGGCCTGGAGTGTCAACTGCTGGATCGGGAGCCCGAACTGCACTTTGTTCTGAGTTACGAACATTTCACAGTTAGGGACAACCTCCATTCCCGAGTGTCTGTAACTCTGAGTTCTACTGCAGTATGCGCAGATAATAGAATCAAATGCTTCTGCTCTCACTAATTGTGCACTTCCAAAGGCTGCAGAGAATGAAGGTGTCTCCTGTTACTGGATTTCATGAGACTGACAAGCATAACAATGTGAGTGCCACCTCTTATGTACAGTGTGTTAAAACAAAAGCCTTTCAGCGGGAAGGAGGTTTTTTTTTTTTTTACACATTTTGAATTTCTAATTGCAGTTAACTCAAAGTAATCTTCTTCCCTCTCTGTCCTAGTTCGCTTAATGTGTTTCCACTTGTGCACCCATTCTTGCTTCCTAAGTCTGGATGAAAGCCGAATCAGTTCTTCTCTTGTGGGAGTGGTTTATATAAGGAAACTCCAGGCCTACTATTCCCTTCCCTAAGGCAGTAAGACTGCCAAAGAGCAGTGGCATGTTAAAATCATTGGGGGCTGATTTTTGTGCTGCAGGATATGGGTACCTCTCATGGGCCCCAGAGACCCAATTTCCCATCCACAGGATTTCAGCAACTCCCATTGATTTCACTGGGAATTATCCCTAGCCTACAGCAGGAGAATAGGACCTCAGAAAGTTAGTGCTAACGTTAATTGTTCAGCCACAAACATCTTGGATGAAACCACAGCCTAACTGTAAAGGTTTTTGGTTCCCTGCGATGGTCTAGTGATATCAGAAAAGTGGGGCTTTGGCTATGTTTTCTTTTGGCTCCCATTTCCCCCATAATTTTATTTGCATTCCCCCCGTGGTGCTGACAGGATAATAACATTGTAAGGTTGTAACATCTGGTTAGGGGGAGGGACAGACGGAGGAGGGAATGAGGAACTTGTCTTCTGAGCTAACCTCAACTCTGCTCTAGAAACAAATAACACAGGAAACTGTAGTGCATGGATTACAGCCTGTCTGTGTCCACTGGGGGCTGGACCTTGAATATTTTGCATCCCCAGTGCTCTCATTAACTTCCATGAACTCTAGAGAACTCCGGCGCATTAAGATCCAGAAAGCCAATGCTAATGTAACCTTTCACCCATTGACTTCTTTTTATTTTCTGAACTCTGTTGGAATCTTGGATGCGCAGGGAATGCAGGCTCAGAGCCTCGATAATGGAGTATTTCTGTTTTATAAAATCTCCAGGGGCTCATCTGTACCCTTAGCCAAGGTGCATTGCCAGAAGATTACGATACAGGCTCTTGCCTGGAACTGGAGTTACCAGCTCACAGTATAAAATTGACAAAATAATATTAAAATGTCATCGTTTTTAATTTAAGGAAACATCAGATCTTTGTGACTAACGGTAAAAATGTCAGAAGTGCCTATGTGACTTAGGAGCCAAAGTTCAGTTCTCAGAAATGGCCCTAGGCACTCAGGTGCATAAGTCCCTTTGACTTTCACTGAGATTCACTCTGAGTGAATAAGCCATTTTTGAAAATGAAATTTAGGTGCATACGGGTAAGTCTACACTGCATATGGGAGCGAGCCACGCCCTCCCCAGACTTGTGTTAGCTGGGCTTGTGCTAGCTCACTAAAAATAGCCGTGTAGATGTTGCTTTGACATGGCAGCTGGCTTGCGAGTCTAAGCTCCGGCCTGTGCCACAATGTCTACCCAGCTATTTTTAGCAGGGCTCGCATTCGCATGCTAAAAATGGGTAGATCTTGTCCAGACCTGTGCTGGGAGGCTAAAAATAGCATGCTAAAAATAGCTAGGTAGGCATTGTCCGTTTCAGGTGCAGTGTAGTCATGTCCGTTGTCATTTAGGTGGTTTTGAAAAATTTCCCTTACGCGCCTAATCACTGCACACATTTTGTATGTCCTTTATATGTTCAGCATTGCAGAAGTGTACCAGATATAAATGAACATTATTTAATTTTTCAGGCAGCATACAAGAGCTAAGTGAAAGAAGGGCTTTTTGCCCTTTCTTACGACTTAGTTAAATTGTGCTTTGCCTCTGGGGCTGTCAGTGAGACCCTTTCCCCATAGTATTTGGGTGAACTACTTTTGTAAAATGCAGTGTGAATCCAGCCTCTTTTTGGCTCTGCTAATCTGAAGATGCAATTTCATTACATGCAGAGTCCAGCTCATCTCTTCAATTTGTGCTTCTGTGTATTGGCTTGAGTTCAATATGTTTGAACTCTCTGTTGCTTAGCATCAGTTTAGTCGGGTAGAATTCTAGGCCGTGTGATATTGGCGATCAAGATTGCCTGTCTGAGAGCCCCTTCATCTTGTTGATGTTCTTGTGTGTGTTCATATTCAGCATGAGTGCAGCAGATCTGGTCATCTTTCCCCCCACCCCCGCTGTGGTTGGGAACACCTTTATAGCAGTGTTCTTTGTCTTCACAGTTTTAGCATAGCTATACAGTAAGATGGAATGACTTTCCTGTCAGGCAGCCAACCCAGCTGGGCAGGATCAGGTTACCACTGGCATGAAAATGCTCTGCTTATATCACCGGCAATCTGAAGAATTGCATTCAGGTGTCGCACAGCATTTTTAATATGTGTTGTGGATGTTAGGAAAACTAAGTACAATGGCTTGTGTTTCAGTCTCTCCCATGTGTCTCTTGTTTTGTTAACAGGAGTCTAGATTGTATCCTGTGATTCTGCACATGGAGCACATCACATTGGGGGTCTGCCATCCTTACCACCACCCCTTCTCCCAGACATCGGGAAGGCTCTCTGTGTGGTCCAGGGTCCCCATGTGGAGAGGAGATGGGATGCGGACACTGGGGGATACATATCTTCTGTCCCAGGCCTGTGGCTAATCTGCTCAGGATAGGTCAATTAATCAGCCTACGGTTGTATTAACTCCTGAGCAGTGGAAGCCTCCAGGGCAGTACTAGCAAGAGAGGTTGGTGAGAGCACCAAGAGAGGCAGCATGGAGGCACAGGGCTCTGCAGAGATTGCTCTGTCCTCCAGTGGATTGCCCGAGGTTGGTGCAGACTTTAGGGGATCTGAAGTGGAGGAATATGGAGGAGACTTCATGAGGAGAATCTAGAGCAGTGGTTCTCAAACTTCCTTGCACCGTGACCGCCTTCTGACAACAAAAATTACTACGTGACCCCAGGAGCATGGACCGAAGCCTGAGCCCCAAAGCCTAAGCCCTTCTGCCCTGGATAGGGGGCATGTAACTTTAGCCCTGGGTGGTGGGGCTTGGACTTGGCCTTCAGACTTGCTAGGACCCAGGACCACCATTAGCCTTGGTGAACCCATTAAAATGGGGTCATGACCCACTTTGGGGTCCCGACCCACAGTTTGAGACCTGATCTAGAGGTTTCTTCCTGGCTTCCTCCAATCTCACTCATTTAGGGTTTTCTGTAGAAAGGGATGATCTGGGCTGTATTTGTAAAATATGTTCCTCACAGCCTCTCTCTGCTGGGACACTCATTGCAAAATCACATAGATTAATACAGGGACCAAACTGGCACAATGTCACCCCAAGGGAGAGTGATATGTACATGGGGAGCATCTTTATAGTGCAGGGAGCAACCACCCTGTAAGGTGGGTGGGGCTCAGTTGCTCCCTGTGCCAGGCTCAATCCAGTCCCAGGTGAAGGAAATAAGTCCCAGGGTGACACAGTAGAAGAGTGTAATTCAGAGTCAGGCCTGCTGGAATATTAATGGCAGCCTGAGTTCAGGAAGTGGTCTAGGGACAGGACTGGAGCAGAGCAGCTCTCCTTAGCTCCCAGGCAGATGGCCTGGGCATGTAGCCCTGCTGGGAGCAGGCTAGGAAGGCTGGAAGCCAGTCTGCTGGACGAAAGCTCCAGCAGAAGGCAGTAGAGAGACTTGCCCCTGCGGAGGGGCCATGGTGAGTGAGACCTGCAGGGAGTAGATAGGCTCCTGCAGGAGAGCCTGGGGCAGAGCAAAGTACGAGGTTTACATATTTGGGGGAAAATGCAACTCAAGCTCTAAAGAAAAGGAACTAAAATCTTGTGGCTGCTGTGAGTTCTTTGATGCACTAGCTGATTTAGCCCACTGAGGTATATGTGCCCTCTCTGGCTTAGGGAGCAATAAGTCCTCTCTTTCCCCTGTGGCTGAACTAACTAGATTATGTTAAGGCTTTACAGTGAAAAATGGTAGGAAATTCAAAGCTCTGTTTCTGGCATTCACTGCTGCACTTTAAATAGAGGTTTTGATTACCCTGGTGCTGAATCTGGTTCCCATTCTTCCATAGACGACTAGTGCCTCCCCATTCTGGGGCGGACCAGGGCCGGCTCCAGGCACCAGCGCAGCAAGCAGGTGCCTGGGGTGGCTAACGGAAAGGGGTGGCACGTCCGGCTCTTCGGCAGCAATTCGGTGGCAGGTCCCTCAGTCCCTCTCGGAGCGAAGGATCTGCTGCCGAATTGCCACCGAAGAATGAAGCGGCAGCAGTAGAGCCGCCGCTGAAGTACCGCCGATCGCGTCTTTTTTTTTTTTTTTTTTTGGGGTGGCAAAAACGCTGGAGCCGACCTTGGGGGGGACACAATAGAAAGAAGAGGATACATGACCGCCCCATGTGTCTCCTCTGCCTAGTGACATCCCCCCGCCCGGTGCCACAGCACTTCCCCCGCCACGGTACTTGGAGGGGGGCAGCTCTGTCCTCCTCTCCCTGCACCTCCCCCCTGCACATTCGGCCACTCTCCCTGGGAGCGGGATGGAGCTGCTTCTGCCTGAGAGGCCTGGCTGGGCGGCAGCAGCAGCCTGCTCCCTGCCTGGGCTTGGCTGACCGAGATAGGGGCTGAGCATGCTGGAGGGGGGGCGCAGGGAGAGAAGGACAGAGCCCCTCCCTTTCCCCGCCCCCAGCAGGCCAATCTGGGGGGCACTTGACCCTCCATGTCCCCCTATGCGTCGCCTCTGCATCCTTCCTAAGAGGTACTGAATGTCCCTCAGCCCTCATCATAGCCAACTGGAGTTGAGCCAGGTGTGTTGCTTCTCAAGTTTGGGCCTTGAGAGAGACCGTCCCACATGCAATACTTTAAATAGACCTGACATGAAAGATGAATGCTGCATGGACAAAGGAGTGAACTGGTGCTATTTGTGATCAGCCCCAGGCTTCAATGAGGCATTACGTAGTGTCATGGTGGCTAAGACATCATGGGCACAATCCGTCAATGACTCCAGATGACTTCAACAGAACTACGCTGCTTTACACCACTTGAGGACCTGGCCCAGTGTTTCAAGAGCAAAGCGCAGATGCCTATAGCATGAAGTCTAAAAATAGCCTGGGTGGGTTTGGCCATTATTGCTTTACACATTCCTGGAAAACTCTTCAATTTTAGGCCTCCATTTCCAGTTCCAAGTCTAGCTGCTCAGGGCATGCTGTGCATCCTGCAGTTTGCTCAGTGCTGATCCATAAACAATGCAGAGAGCAAAGACATTAAAGATTATATTTGCTAAACAAAGCTGACACATTCTGACTCTCACATGAGGAAGTCATGGAGCTCCCGATGCTCCTGAGAGTTAAAAATGATCCGTTTATTGAGGAACATAATGACAGCACTAGCTGAGCAGAGTGGTAATTATTATCTCTAAGAGACCCAGGAGGACAATTTTTTAAAAGGAAAACAGTCCGTTTAATTTAAAACAAAAAATCTGCAATCAGCAGATCAAGATTTGTTTAGGTGTAGCTAAAAATAGGTGTAACAGCCAGACATATTCTCTGGGCCAAATTGTGATTCATTTGCTTGTGCTGAATAGGACCTTCCTCCATGTGCAGGACCATTGAAGTCCACGGGACTATTTGCATATTAAGGTACAACCACGTATGAGTAAGGATATTAGAATCTGGCCATATATTGGATTCAGTGCAGAGCAGGACCTGGCATGGTTAAGCAGAACCCATTGTAGTGTGTGAATACTGGGAAGCTAGCAAGGAAAAAGTGTGTCTGGAGGCTAGATAGGATCACGGGAGTTAGAAAGACTCCTTCATTCTTCCCCACCCCTCAAGCTTTCCTAAAGACAAATGTCCTGATTCACCCCAGCGTTAATCTTGATTTATGCTGGTGTAACACCATTGATTCTATAGTGTAAAACTAAGGTAAGGCAGTGCTGAGTCAGGTCCTTGCTGTGCACATCTCTGCACCTCAGTTTACCCAGGATGTATATAAGGCTTACCTGCCCATAGGCTTGAATAGAGACTGGGAATGGCTGAGCCATTACACACATTGAATCTATTTGCCCATGTTAAGTATCCTCACAACTCTTGTCAAACAGTCTGTAATGAGCTATCTTGATTATCACTACAAAAGTTTTCTCTCTTAATTCTCTTAGAGTTGGTAGGACAACTCCCACCTTTTCATGTTCTCTGTATGTGTATATATACATATCTCCTTACTATATATTCCACTATATGCATCCGATGAAGTGGGCTGTAGCCCACGAAAACTTATGCTCAAATAAATGTGTTAGTCTCTAAGGTGCCACAAGTATTCCTCTTCCCATAAGGGTGTTTTCAGGCTCCATTCCTCAATGCTTGTGAAGTGTTCTGAGATCCTTGGATGACAAGGGCTGTAAATGTACTCTGGTAACTAGCAACAAGAACAACCAAAAAAGGCCAGTTGGCTGTTTTCTAGATTATATTACATTTGACTTATTAAAAAAATTGGGAGTTCAGGTGCAAGCAAAGCGATGTTAGTATCTCTTACTCAGGGATGGGCAAAGTACAGTCTGGGGACCGCATCCGGTCCTTCAGACATTTTAATCTGGCCTTTGAGCTCCCGCCAGGGACTGGGGTCCAGGGCTTGCCCTGCTCTGGCACTCCGGCCGGAGAGCGGGGTTGGGAGCTTACCCCACTCCGTACGTGCCATGGCTCCGCGTGGCTCCCGGAAGCAGTGGCATGTCCCCCTCCGGTTCTTAGCTGTAGGGGCAGCCAGGGGGCTCCGCTGCCCCTGCCCCAAGCACTGTCCCTGGAACCGTGGCCAATGGGAGCTGCAGGGGCGACACCTGCGGACAGGGCAGCGCGCAGAGACACCTGGCCATGCCGCCGCGTAGGAGCTTAAGGGGGGGATATACCGCTGCTTCCGGGAGCTTCTTGAGGTAAACGCTGCCAGGAACCTGCACCCGGACCCCCTCCTGTGCTCCAACCTCCTGCCTCAGGCCTGATCCCCATCCTGCCCTCTGAGTCCCTTGGTCCCAGCCCGGAATACCCTCCTGCACCCCCAACTCCTCATCCCCAGCCCCACCCCCCGAGCCCACCCCTCCAGCCAGAGCCCTCATCCCCCTGCACCCTAGCCCGCTGCCCCAGCCCGGAGCCCCCTCCTGCACCCAGAACTCCTCATTTCTGGTCCCACTCCAGAGCCTGCACCCCCAGCCGGAGCCCTCACCCCCTCCCACACCCCAACCCCCAGTTTCCTGAGCATTCATGGCCTGCCATACAATTTCCATGATGTGGCCCTTGGGCCAAAAAGTTTGCCCACCCCTGCTCTTACTGGACAAAGCTGGCATGTAGGGCATAGCCTGGCATGGTGGTGAACACCTTCTGTGCTGTTGACTTCAGCAGGTGAGGA
The DNA here is from genome assembly GCF_011386835.1 of Chrysemys picta bellii. Classification (NCBI taxonomy): domain Eukaryota; kingdom Metazoa; phylum Chordata; order Testudines; family Emydidae; genus Chrysemys; species Chrysemys picta. Next base: position 191,436,430 of record NC_088793.1, read on the forward strand.
GAGTGTGCAGCAGCTTGCAGGACAGACATCAGCAATAGACAGATCACACAACCAAACTTGGTTTTCTTCTCTTTTCATAAGTCCAAATATTTATGAGCCGTGTCCTAAGCTGATGGAAAATCAGAGTGAAGTCACTGGATCTGTGCTGATTTTATACCAGCAGAGCTTCTAGGCCTGTGTTTTTAAATCTTGTATTTTCATGCGAATACATGAAGCCCTATAGGGGTGGGTGCAGGGCACAGCACACATTGGCAACTTTAAATGTATAAACCCTTTCAGTTAAGGGGGGGGGGAACTATTATGGGCCAGATCCTCTTGCTTTATTCACATCAATAGAGCTACACCAGTTTGCACCAGCTGAGGATCTGGCCCTGTATCAGTAAGTCCTAAAATATTAAGAGCTTTTCCTTTAAATTCAGCTGATCAGCTTTTACCGCTGCTGCTATTTTTGTGTGTTGTTTTGTCCCCGAAGACCTGTTTGTGTGAGAGCCAAGCTCTAGGGTGCATTTCTGCAGTCAGCTCCCTGCTAGAGCACAGGGCAGCGTTGCAGGCAATGTTGGACAAACAGAGCCTTGAATACTCCTTTACCAGCATGGAAAAATCTCTCACATGATGACACAATTCCTTCATCCCTTAGATTTACACATCATTAGAAACTCAAACGTGCTCCAAGCTTTTCAGAAGCTTGTTAGCTCTTGTAGCAGAGAAAACACAAAGCTGCTTGCCAGTGGAAAACACAAAGCTGCTACTGCCAGCTACTTGAGAGGCAGTATATGCAAGAATGTTCACTGTTTCTTTACTCTCTCGTCCTAAGCAGAGGTGCAGACTCTTTCTAGGAAAGATGATCAGTTTAAAAAAAATAAAAAAGTTTTGTCACAGGCACTTAGCTCCAGTAAATAGAGGTGGCGTTAACTCCTGGTAAACAGAGCTAAGTTAGTATGGAAACAATTAATGCTCCAGTGCTCCTGAAATACAATGTAAGGTGGGTTATATTTTGGGATACAATTCTTCATCAGTCATTGGTTTATTTATTTTTATTAGCATTCATAGCACTATGTGTTGTGATTACTTCTGACGTCTTGTGACAGGCATTATGAGAATATACATGGCTAAATCCAGACTGGGCTTTGGGCCCACTTACATAGCTCTGAATTTGGACAACAATGTAATGCATGTGGATGTATAAACCTTCATTGAAGGAACACAAATTTCCACTCCAACCTCTGGACCTCAATCAAGGTTTATTCCCCATGTTCGGATTTATTGGTAAAGCACCCCTAAAACTTTGTGCATCTCCTGTTAAAAATTACCCTGCAAACAATCATACAATGTGGTGGAAAGTCTGAGGCTCCCATGTCATCTAAACTGTTGTTCTTGTCTGGACAGCCCTAAAAGACAAAAATCCTTCCTAGCCAGATGGCACTGATTCTTTACAGTTGTGTTCATACATCAGATGTAAATATTGTATTCCAGTTCCCATTACATCTGAAAATGACTGGGTCTAATTGACAATATGGCGTCCACATTTAGATGTTGATTTGTGGAAACTAGCCACTGCTCATAATTATGTTGTATTAACAACTTCTGTACATTGCCCCACTGTTTGATCAATCTGTTTCTCTTTGTTCTTAGCTGTATGTATTTTCAAAACTGATACTTATACATTTCTGATTGTCGTACAAAAAATGACAGCTCTCTAGGGAATCTAACTGTATCCTGAAGCATATAAGCTAATGAGAAAAATAACTTCAAAGTGCCATGCTTTGGCGTTTTGATATTCTATCTTCTACTGTTCAAATTGCAGACAAAAAATGATCCACTCCATTGAAACATTAATTAGATGAATAACAAGCCTTGAATTTATATTCCCAGGTGAGTCTGTGGTTTAGAGGAACAATTCCATTGTTCCATGATTTCTCCTCAGTTTTCTGAGCAACAACTTCCTCTCGGTGGTAAAATATAATATCTATTCCATTGGGAGGAAAGGGTTGTGGGAAAGCGTAGTTTAAATGCATATTGACCATGCTTTGTTTGGATGGCATATTGAATGAGGATTATTTTGGGAGTAATGCACAACTGTTCGAGTTATCTGATTAGCAATGTATATACCTCAGGTTTTGTTGGACCTGAACACAGCTACAATACAGGAATGACAGATTGGGAGAGTATAGCAGCGAGGAGTGTATGTTTGCCACAGTCTGCGGTTGGGGGTGGCTTGCAGGCTGTTATGGAGCACCTGGGGCTATAAGTGGAGGTGAAGGTAACTTTGGGAGGGAGTTGTATGGGGTCCCAACTCTATTCTATTCTATTCTATTCTATTCTATTCTATTCTATTCTGTATGGGGACTTATAGAATCATAGCAATGTAGGGCTGGAAGAGATCTCTGGAGGCCATCTAGTCCATCTCCCTGTGCTGGAGCAGGACCAAGTATACCTAGCCCAGGGATTGGCAACATTTGGCCTGCGGCCCGCCAGGGTAACCTCCTGCTGCGTCCGCAGGTTCAGCTGATCGCAGCTCCCATTGGCTGCGGTTTGCCGCTGCAGGTCAATTGGGGGCTACGGGAAGCTGCGGCCAGCATATGCCTCGTCCCGCGCCGCTTCCCGCAGCTCCCATTGCTGATCCCTTATCTAGACTATCCTTGACAGTGTTTATCTAACCTTTTCTTAAAACCTTCCAAAGACAGGAATTCCACAACTTCCCTCGGGGACCTATTCCAGTAATTAACTTCCTTATAGTTAGAAAGTCCTTCCTAATATCTAACCTACATCTCCCTTGCTGAAGATTAAGCCCATTACTACTTGTCCTACCTTCAGTGGACATGGAGAACAACTGATCACAGTCCTTTTTATAACCGCCCTTAACATATTTGAAGACTGTTATCAGGTCCCCCCCTCCACCTTCTTTTCTCAAGACTAAACATGTCAGCAGTCGATGGGAGAATGATCGAGGATCGATTTATCGTGTCTACACTACACGCGATAAATCAATCACCGATAGATCGATCTCTACCCGCCAATCTGACGGGTAGTGTAGACGTACCCACAGTGAGATAAGTTGAGAGGAGAATCAGGCCCTGTGGAGGTAGGATCAGATTCTGAAAGGCTTAAACATAAAGGCTCTGGTTTGATTCACCACGCTGCCACATCAGTGTTACACCCTCCTAAATCCACGGAAGTAAAACCAGCACAACCCAGTGGTGAATTAGGCTCCTGGTCCATGATGGAGTTACAGCCCTGTTAGAAAAAATGTTTAAACATGTTCAAAATTGCCTTTTGATAACATGGTTTAAATACAGTTTGCCAGGCCAGTGTGAACCAAGAAAAATACTTTTTAATGTAGTGTTAGAAAAACATGTTAAAGTCTGTCCAAGCACAGGTAAAACTTCCTTGTTGGTAGGGCATTTGTATGCAAGCTGATAAGTTAGTAAGATGGTTTTCACTTAGAAACTGTCTGCACAAACTTTGCTGTAAAACAACTTTGCCCATCCATACTCAGCAGGAAAGCTGTATTTTACTCTTGCTGGTAGAAACTATTTTAAGATCAAGTTTAAAAATAGTTTCCTGACATGGGTGCGTCACTGCTGTAGTTGGGAACCTATGAGCCATTGGGATTCCAGTCAGCGCAGATGATTATGAAACTAAAGCATCAGGGAGTACATTTGAATAACAGTCTTAGGTACTCATATGCCTCTATTACCATAATATCTGAGCATCTCTCAATCTTTAATGTATATAACCTCACAACACCGCTATGAGGTGGGGAATTGCTCTTATCCCCAGTTTATAGACTGGGAATTGACGCATAGAGAGATTCAATAATAATATATGGAGATATACCTATCTCATAGAGCTGGAAGGGACCCCAAAAGGTCATTGAATCCAGCTCCCTGCCTTCACTAGCAAGACCAAGTACTGATTTTTTTGCCCCAGTTCTCTAAGTGGCCCCCTCAAGGATTGAACTCACAATCCCTGGGTTTAGCAGGCTAATGCTCAAACCACTGAGCTATCCCTGCCCCCTCATCATGCAGGAAGTCTGTGACAGAGCTGGGAATTGAACCCATGTCTTGAGACTCCCAGGTTAGTGCCCTAACCAAATGTAGCCATGTTTCTAAATGGAACTAATCGGTCACAATGCAAAATGGAAAAAAATCGCTCTACTCAGCATCATTGGTGTTAACATGCAGGCTCTGTACAGTATGTTTGTAGCAAAATGTTGAGTGCAAGTCGTTTCATTATGGATTGGATTATTTCCAAAGTTAGGAAGCTTTGAGATACTTCAGCCAGGTTTTCTTTAGTGCTAGCCATAATCAAATTCCTTTCTTTACTGTTTCTTGTAACCCCACTAATTGAGATCACCCAAAATGTTTACCATGAGCTAAAGTCAACATCAATTAAAAATCCCATTTATATTCCCCGTGAAAACACATGGGCTTCAAAAGTATTTGATTTTCATCAGACCTTCTCATCTGTTTGTCATTTAAAGTTCAGGCCATTTTCCATATTTCTATCAAATGCTGCCTCACATGGAAGTCTGGCAAATGAGCCTGCAAAGTAACTTTTTGAAGTTATAAATAATCTAATACTTGCCTGGAGTTGACCTCACTATACAATAATATACAAATTAATCACTGACGCCAAGGGACATACAGTGCTAAATTACTGCCTTATTAATTAAGGGAAGGATTGGTCTTCTGCTGTAATAGCACTTGTGGTCATTTCTAGTAACCCTAAGCCGACCTTCAGGTAGGAGGAGGTTATAAGAGGAAACTAGGCAGAATCCATAAATATTGGCAGCTAGGGGATTTGGCTCTGTGATGTCATTCCCAAGTGCTCTTTGCTTCTTTATAAAAGTGGGTCAGCAGGCAAACTTGGTTGTATTTCTTTTTGCTGTGATTGCTTTTTCACTCAGTCACATTCTTTCATTCCAAGTCCATTCATATTAAAATCCAGACCCGTTTTTTTGCTTACTGTTGCTGCAGGGTAGTGTTTGGAAATGTATGAATCATGCAGGGCTTGATAGTGGAACATAGGCCCAGCCCGTCTTTGGCATAGCACAGCCCCAGAGGGATTCTGTTTCTTGGAGGCAGGCGTGTCTCCTGGAGCTCCTGGATACTGCTTGTTCACCTGTTTCTACATTCCTGTGTGGGGCGCTGCTTCCTTTTCCCTTGCACAGCCATGGCCCTGCCCATCCCGCCGTCGTCGAGGTGCTGTGCATCTCCCGGGAAGCACTGCCATTTGACCTGTTCTTATGTGAGCCACACACAGTCTGTGTGTGGCTCACATAAGGAGCTGAATTAGGGCTCCTTATGCTCTCTTCACCCACTGCACACTTGTGTAAGGGCCAGGTGGTGCCAGGAGAGCGGGGGACTGATTCTGTTCCATTGCCAGTGTAAATCAGGAGTTAGCTCTATTGAAATCAGTGGAGTTGCACTGTTTTTTCAGCAGCGTAAGCCAGAGCAAAGCCAAGCTCCCCTGTGATCTGTCCCTGACTGTTCCACTAAGTTGGCCTGTGACCGTTTACAGCACCTTGTGCCTCACCTCCCCTATCTAAATATGTAGCATAGCTGAAGCTGACGTACTTAGATCTACTTACCACGGTGTCTTCACTGCAGTAAGTAGACAACTGATGCTCTCCCGTCAACTCTGCTTGCGCTTCTCGTTCTGGTGGAGTACCGGAGTCGATGGGAGCATAGGCGCTGACTCCGTGAGTGCTCCGGGGCTGGAGCAACCACGGGGAAAAATTGGTGGGTGTTCAGCACCCACCGGCAGCTCCCTGCCCTGCCCCAGCTCACCTCCCCCTCCGCTCCGCCTCCGCTCCGCCTCCTCCCCTGAGCACGCTGCATGCCTGCTTTCCCCCCCTACCTCCCAGTGCTTGCACTGTGAAAGAGTTGTTTCACGCGGCTGGGAGGGAGGGGGGAGGAGGGGGAACGCAGCGCGCTCGGGGAAGAGGCAGGGCCAGGGCGGGGATTTGGAGAAGGGGTCCAATAGGGGCAGGGAGGGGGCGGAGTTGGGGCGGGGACTTTGGGGAAGGGGTTGGAATGGGGGCGGGGCAGGGGCAGGGAAAGGGTGGAGTCGGGCGGGGCCAGGGGTGGGGGGGGTGCGAGCCCCCACCGGCGCCGGGGAAAGTTGGCACCTATGGATGGGAGAGCGCTCAGCAGTCGATTTATTGTGTCTATACTAGACGCATTAAATCAACCCCCATTGGATCGATCGCTGCCTGCCGATCCGGCGGGTAGTGTAGACAAGCCCTAAAAGTGGCAGACTTGGACCAGAGGTGCTTTTCAATGAATGTTAAGCATGGTGGTGTTTTAGCTTTTGTTTTACTTCTTTCCTGTCTTAGACACATTTCTTATTGATAGTAATTACATTTTTACCATTTTTGTTAAGGGGCCTTTAGCTTTTGGATGCAGGCATCTAAAAATGCAAGTGTGTTGTTATCTTGGCTGTTAAAGAGGGAGAACTTTGCTGATATGACACTCTTGAGAAGATTTAAAAGTATTGTAAGAAAACAACTGTGTTTGACAATTAAAATGAGCCCTGAATGACCAGGTAAGCAGTCAAGTTCAGATTTTTTCCACTTGAAAAACCACATTTCTTATTATTTTTTAAACTTCCATAATGGCAATCAGGTCAGTAGGGCTCAGACTGCAGACATGTAGGTATGTACTTGCCTTTGTTCTTGTGAGTTGTCCCATTGAGCTCAGTGGGCCTGCTCACATGTGTAGGGTTACTCACGTGGATAAGCATTTGGAGGAACAGGTCAGAAAGGAGCAATTGCAGATCATATATCAGATGCTATGTGGATATTTAGCACTGCCATCTCAGTCACTGTAATTGTAGAGCCTGTAACATCACTGCACCATTGATGGGAAAGTCATTCTGGTATAGAGCAAGGGAGGTCATGAAGATGCCTTGTAACCATTTTAAACTGTCCTGTATGTCATGATGGCCCCATCACTGACATTCATATCTCTGGCCAGAATGTTGTGGATTCATGTTGCATTCAAGGAATCAGGCTTCTGTTTATAGCTGACAGTAGTGAGCATGAATGCTAGGAAATGATACGTCGTTTGAAAGCACCATTCTCAGGAGACACTTGTCCTCCCTGGCCAAAAATCTTTCATTTCAAACTACACAACCGGAGATTAGTTTGCACCTGTGCTGTTGCTCCAGGCCTTGTACATGATAGTGTTCTGTAATGGCCTGGATCTTGATTCCCTGTTCTCTTGCATGTACGTGACAAATAGATAATGAAATTCAGATAGATTATACAAAGAAAACAATGACCCCATAAAATGCACTGCAGATTTGGGATTAGAACTGATGTGTGCCTTGTAGCTTGGAGCGAAAATCTGTCCCATAAAGACTTCTGCCCTCTTGCCTGTAGTATGATGAGTGGAACTGGAGAAAGAGGGTCAGGGTTTAGGAGGGACGGGGCACGACAGGGGCTCAGGAATTCCAGATGCTGTGGGATAAATTCTAGAGCCTTGGCATGTAACACTGGTCTCTTAGCATGCTCAGTAATGATCCCTTTCCTACAGCTCTGCCTGCTGCATCACTCAATGCTAATGTTACATCACCTGTAAGAACTGAGGGAGAGGAAAGGTCTCTCATGCACACATACCCTCCTCCACTCTACACACGTGAGACAATAATTGAGATGTGTATGTGCCGTAGGCCCTGATCCCACAATTGATCTGTGATCTGTGTGAGTAGATCCTTGTATCCATGTGGAGCTCCTTAATTTCAGTAGGGCTCTCTGTGGGATACAGGGGTCAGGTTGCATGGAGTCAGCTGTAGGACTGGGGACTTACTGAATAAGGGAATCATCTAAAGCCCATTGAAGTCAATGGGAGTCTTTCCATTGACTCCAGTCACCTTTGAATCAAGTCCCCCGTATGGGATCTTATATCACCCTTTGTATATCCTCTTCGTGTGGGTTTATGAGCCGCTCTCCTTGCATCATGCTGAATTTAGATTGTGTTCTCTCTGGGTCAGGCGTCATGTCTTTATTTATTTTGAGAAGGGCCTCACACCTTTTTGGATACTTGTAAATAATAATTAAGCTATTTACAAAATGATGCACCGAAAAAGCAGTGAGAAACTAGTGTGTAAAAGAACAATGAAGAAAGTTCCTAAAATGCAATAACATTAAAAAAAAATGTTTTCCCTTTGGGTTCCATCCTGAACCCATTGAAGTCAATAGGTGAGCTGCCCATGGGAACAGTACTGGGTCCAGTATTTACAGTATACTTCAGAATGAAGCAGAGTTTTTCGTAAGCTGTGTCATTGTCCTGTTTCAGGTTCTAGTAGGTTCATTTGAGTGTACAGGGCTGTTTAACAATGACCTGCTTTTATATAACAAACGTAGAAAATGAAACACAATTTTTCTGTCAACGTGATACATGATGAAGGTGCTGGAAAGATAGTAGTATAAAGTGATGTCCTCTATGATGTCCTATTCCCAGGACAGGTAGAACATAGACAATAGCATAGGGGCCTCCTCATAATGCCCTGCCAATGTGCCTCCAACTTGTCCTAGATAGACTACTTCTGGTGGTGAGAAGGTATTTTGGTTTTCATGTCCATCCAATCCTTAGCCTCTCTACCAATACTGCAGAACCAGTTCTGGTGGTGATGTGTGATATGGAGAGTTATCCACTAGGAACTAGAATGAGATCACTATTTCAGTTATGATAGACCACTGAACAACATTCAGGTAGTAAAAACTTTTGTTCCCTATCATCTGGGACCAGATGATAGTGACCTATAGGTGAAAAGACCAGTATCCTGTTAATCTATTGAGAGATCCAATATTTCCCATTTATTTTAATCTGTACTGCTTCACATTTCAAAACAAATCAGTTCTATATACAAAGGTTTGTTAGAAATAGGATGGTTACCTACAAATCTCAATAGTTCAATATTCCTGCACATGCACTTTCAGTATTATGTTTAGTATCTTCAAATTAAATTAGAAAAATAGACATAATTCTATGTTGCAATTGGTCTACAAGTTCTGGTAAGTATCCAGTATTGTCAACACCAAGATTTCAACAATCATGAATCTGGTTTAAAAATCTGGAGAATATAAAAATAATGTTGGATTCTTTCTATTTGCCTTCTGGTGTTTGAACCTTTAGGGTCAACATATTCAGGCTTTTCTTTGCAACCACAAGGACTAAAAGCCTACTTATTTTTTAAAATGAAAGCTGAGATTTTCATGGAATGACATGACTGAAGGAGTTGGGGGCTTAAAAAACCCACCAAATATCACAGGTGTCACAATAAAATCATATGAATCGGCAGCACTGAATTTCTTTAAGTCAATGTGAACAATGAAAAGACAATCGTTTGTAAGGGAGATAAGTCACAAATAGGTGGACGAAGAGGCAGAAAACACCACTAAGCACTTTGTCAGCTGACTGCTGTTCTGGGAATTCCAGCTGATAAACATGGCTAGATCAGTCGATGGAGAGTTATAATTAATTACGGCGACGCTGACATTGATAAATTTCTTGTAGAGTCTTCCATTAATCTAGTGGAGCATCTGCATCTAGTTCTTCTCTTCCCCTCCAAGCGTTAACAGTCTATTTGTGGACTCAGATCCATGATTAAACATTTCATCTGCAAAGAGAATGGTTCCTAGGAAAATGAGAGCTCTATTCCTGTACCCGCATTAGGCTTTGTCAGACATTACATAAGAGATTTGTTCACATTGGCCTGCTGCTCCTGGCTTTTCAGATAATCTTTTGTATTAAGTTTCCAGTGCATGTAGATAATTTAATTTAACGTTTTTCTAAATGCCTGCATGCAGGAAAGCTAAACCTATATGAGCGTAATTAGAGTTATTTATATACTGTAAAAATTTAACTGAATCAGAATGACTGGAAAATGTGATTCTTTTTTATTAAAGAATACAATTTTGCTGTAATTTAATTAAGTTAAAGCCTTCATTAGTTTTCAACTCTTGCCTTATGCTAGTCTTTTCTCCCACTTGGTAATGTCAGTTGCTTTACCTGATAAAGTTCACTTCAACTCAAATGGCTGTCCTGTTTACAATAAAATCTACTTCAATATGTATGTTGCTCCACAGTCCAAAAGTTCTAATAAATTGCATTAACTGGTCTAAACACCTTTGCTGAATAATGTCTGCAGATTATCAGTCCTGATGTGTGCTTCCATTTTGATAACCCATGAAGTAAACAGAAACGGAATCCCTGTCATTCTTGGTACCATTTATACCATTAGCCACTGCAATCCAGCTTGCTAAAGAGATACATGTGATCATTGAATAGTAATTAAGGAATATTCATGAGGAGATACTTGCTCTAATGCACATGCAGGTGGGGAAGAGTGCAAGCCTGTTTTCTGAAAGCCAGGATGTTTTGCAGAGGAATGAACTGACAGTGGGGTGAGGAGGAAACACACATTTTTAATGTATGCATTTTGTCAGGGGAGTAGTTGCTGTCCAGTGACCCATGAGTGATGGTGTCTTTTTGCCCAAAGCTTGTTCACAGACAGACATGGTTTTCATCTTTCATGTGGCAAATTGAAAAACAATATTAAAAGTCAATGTCCAATTTTGTCATCCACACTATAACTTTCAGTGACATGGAATAATTCCAGGTTGTCCCCCTGGGTAAAGATCTCAGAGAGCAGTGGTTCACTAGATGTTCCATGGTTTGGATAGCTTCTCCACAGTTGCATATTGGACTGTCTTTCATTTTCCACTTGTGTAGTAGGTAATTGCAATGTCTGTGTGACGGTCTGATGCAATTTGCTGTGATCCATATCTCATGTGGCATGGGGAAACCAGGTGGTTGGTTTATAGGATCTGTGATCAGATCTTGATTCTTGACCCTGCTGTTTTCCTGTTAAGTGCTTTGGCATAACCAAGGCCATCGGTGTAGTGACCAAATGCTGATTGATGGCCTTGCTGTCTGAAAAAAGTAACTCAAATGATGATCTCAAGTGAGAAATGGCCTTTCTCAGGGAAAACGTTTGGTAGGCTCATACCTATGTGTATGCAACCTCAGCATAGAAGGCCTCTTTCCTGCAAAATGCAATTACCTCACCATGCTATTATGTGAACAGAAATCAATATTTTCATGGTACCAGAGACTCGCTTATCAAAAAAGCATCACAATGTTGTGTTCTAGGATACCGCTTAGTGGCAACACCACCCAAAATGTGGAGTGGCAACATTTGTGAGACAAGGTCTCTGGAACGTCTGCTCCGTAGACTCAAACTCTTCAGCATCATAAGCAATCACAACAAGAGTCAGTGAACTTATGATCACCGTTGTCTATAAGTCATCAAATGTTACCTGGCCCACAAAAGTTTTACTAAGTCACAGCCACATCAGTTTTATCAAATATACACAATTTAAGTACTCTTTACAACTGTTGGCCTCCAATAAAGGAAAAACCATCACAGCAACAACACATTTTGTTGTTTATTTGCTTCACTTGGGTTTCTGCATGTTTTCTCGTACCGTACACAGCATTGTTTAATCATTAAAATGCAGCCCCCACCTTGAAGCTAAGAAAAGGGGGGGAAGTGATGTGTTGGGAAAATATAAAATCACGTGGTCTATAGTATACATCATGGCTGCAGTTGGAGTTCCTTTGCTTTAGGTGTTCAGACCTGTTGCTGTTCTGGTATTCCCCTAGTACCTGATTGTTTCATATCAGTTTGGTGTATTATTGACCTAAATAATGTATTGTTCAAAAGGAACAAAGAGAACTTATGTTCAACAATTGTTTTATTTTTAAGATGAATCTGTAAACAGAAATGGAATCCACAACTAATGGTTGAGCTTCAGTTTTCAGAAGTGTGGGCATCTCTGCTCCAAGATGGAAAGAGAACTATCGCCTACCCCATAGTTAGCACAGACAAGAGTGACAGTAATTTCACAGTACAGGAGTTCCTTGCAAAAATTCAATATGCTGCTTTGTATGCAAATTTAGGGTATCTGTTTTACTCCACACTAGGGATGGGTGAATGGTTGGGATCAAATAAGACCTGCCCAATCCTTTGCACCAAATTTGAATCAAACGAAATCTCAACCAAAACCACACTAGAGTTCTGAAAAAATATTTTGTTCAGGCACTTGTGTCATGGTGATACATGCAATATAAGAACTTGCAAGGGCAAAATGTCTTAGTTTACTTTTCCTCTTCTCATTTTCATTCTTTTTAACATGTGATGCTGTTCTCAGTCTCCTGGTATACTGGGCCCTGTTGAAGCACAGCGGATCTCCCCTTTAAGTAGCTCTGTAAAATTCTCCTCTCCTAGGGTAAGTCTTTTTCTTTTTCTTTTTTTTTTTTTAAAGCTTCATCATCATGGTGAAGGGCAGGGAAGTGGAATTTATGCCCGAGCTGATACGTTCTCATGATAGCTCTACAAGGTTGCAAGAAAGCCTTTATTTGCAAGATTTCTGTTCAGATGTTTTGGTCAAATTACTTAATTTAAACATGCAGGGTCAAATTCATACGTGGTGTAATTCCATTGATTTAGTGAATGGGATGAACTAGGCCCCAGTGATTTTGGATTCATGCAGGAGTTGTCATACTGGATCAAATCTATGGTGCATATAGGATTCTGTCTCTGACAGTGGCCAGATGCTTCGGAGATAAGTGCAAGAAACCTTGAGTTGGCATATGTGGGATTCCTGTCCCCTACATTAGATTGCATCCTGCTCTTTAATAAAGATTGGTTTAAATCCTGAAGCAGGAGGTTTAATACCTCTTCTAGAATATATGTTAGCCTCTAGCATTAACTATGATAACGCTGAGTATTCTTGTTATCCATATAAACGTCCAGTCCCTCTTTGAATATTGCTAAGCTCCTGGCCTCAACAGCAGCTTGAGGCAATGGACTTCCAGTCTAATTATGAAATGCATGAAAAAAATATCCTTTTATCTGTTTTAAATCACCCGCCTTTTAATTTCATTGAATGTCCTCTTGTTCCTGTGTTATGAAATTGGAAATTTACCTTCTCTAAACTCTTCTTTGTTTTATGTTTTTTTTATCATGTCCCCTCTTACTCATCTCCTTTCGGAGGGACCATTTTGAGATTTGCCCAATATCATTTGGCATTTCCACCTGGAAATGTGTGGATCTCTGCAGCTTTTGCCTGCATGTGTTGCAGACAAACCTTTTTGAGAGGTTCATGAGGGACATATCCAAAATCTCAAAGCAAAACTTGGTTGTGTCACAGCAATGTCAGATCACTCTGTTTTGCACGGTTCTCCCCAGATTGCAGTCCATGCCTCGCAACTGAAATTAGGCCCAAGTCTTCTAAATGTCACTGCAGGGATATGGCCATCAGTCCAGCCTCCTCACATGCTTTTATTTAACCGTTGGGGGCTTGCATCCTGGGAAATCTGCAATTTCTGATGGTTCATGAAGGGGCTGATTGGACGAAACTGAAAAGTGAGCATGCAGCTTGTACTCAGAATAAATGACTGGATGTCACAATATCCTGTGGCAGTCAGAGATCCGCTGACTTATATAAACAGGAGAAATGGCACAACTGGGCCAGTCTGGAATGCAGCATCAGTAACATGCCTGCCTTCTCTGAAACCAGATCTTGCCCTGACCCTGATTAATTACTCAGGAGTTGTTCACACGACCAAATTCCTGCTGGCAGTGGGTCTCCTTTCAGGACTGCAAATGAAAATAGAGCATTTATAATCCTTGTGAATTATCTCTGTAGCTGGATGGACATCCTATCAGATGATGATCATGTGATGGGGCTCCTACTGCTCGCCAGCTCCTCTGGCTCCCCTGGTGAAATACTAATATGCTTTTAGTATATAAGGTTATTATTCTTGTATACTATACTTTAGACATATCTATCTGTGTCTCTAGTCATCATGAACTTTATAGAGCTTAAACACTCTATATAGAAAAACACATTTTTCTGTCTTCCATAATTGAATGGCCTTAGTAGAATATTATACTGTACTTAGCAACTACCACTGCTTTAAATACACTAACATGGGCCAAAGTACAGCAGGTATAATACAGTATGAAGTGTGCTGCGCTCCCGTGAGGGATTCTTTCTTTATCTCCTTCAAGTTAGTAAGTAGAGACTGGGGACCTACTATAGGTCTGGCTTGCATGTTAACTTACCACTGCTGCATGCTGTTAGCTATGCCCTGGAATGAAGGGGAATGTCTTCAGACTGCTAGGCCTATGTAGCTGTAGAAGGTGAGTACTCTGACAAAAGAAAGGTAGAGAGAAACATCTGAAGTATGCACAGAAACGAGAAGGTAATGGATGAGACAGAACATATCCTTGTTTCTAGCAATGTATGCTAGTATTGTCAACCCCAAGCATTCTAAAATCACGAGTTGGGTCCCAAAAATTGGTTTTAAAATCCTGAGATTTTTTTTTAAAGTTGGGTTTGTTTTGATTGCCTTCTAGTATTTTGAGCCTTTAGAGGTTACATTTTCAAGTTTTCTTTGTAACCAGAACGTCTAGAAACTTACTTTAAAAGCTGATTTTTCACACTTAATCCCCTGACTCCAGGAGCTGGGGTGTAAAGAAAAACACCAAACATTGCAAGCCCTGTGATAAAATTGTGAGAGTTGGAAACATTTTTACCAGTGAGTGATTCCAGGCTTTTGTCAGTGTGCAGATTTTTCAGGGCATCAGTTCCCGACACAGAGGTGTTCGACTATTCATTTTAGCACTCAGCGACTAGTATGTATTTAAAAAATGGTGGCCTGATGGCTGAAATTCCCTAAAGAGTACAAAAATAGAGCTCTAAAAGTGGCACTGTTTTGCTAATTACTAAGGCCAACTGTTGTCTGGCTTGCTTGCCTGTGTTAACACACTCCCCCTTCTTCCCTCTCCAATTTTAGTTCTAATGCTAACTGAACATACTGTGATTATGCTAATAATTCTGGCTTTGCTACATAAGGACATATATGAGATGCAGTGATTTTCCTAATTGTGTCAATCTGGTCTTATTGGTCCACATACAGTACTTGTAGGTTTATTTCCCTAGGTCAGGCTACTTGGCACGATTACAATATGCTTTGCAGAAACAGAAAGGGGTATGGTCTAGTGGTTTGACAATGGGACTGGCACTGAGCGGCTACTAAATTCTAACTCTAGCTCTGACACTAACACCCTGTGTGGCCTTGGAAAAGTCACTTAAACTCTCTGCCTCTGTGGTGAATACTTGCTTACCTACATTATTGCTGTGAGGATTAAATAGGAAATGTCTACAAAACACACTTCACTCCAGGGTTAGTTGTGCTTGCTTATGACTTCAGTGAATTTAGCCTGAAAAGTGCTAAATTGTGATCAATACTCAATAACCTGTAGTATTGATGATAGACAATGGAGATTGTAGATTTAATGTGTACTGTTTATCTACAGAACTTAGATGGCCCCTGTTACTGCAGTATCTGAGCACCTTACACTGTTTAATGTATTTCTCCCCTCACAACACTCTATGAGGTAGGGAAGTGCTATTAATCGCAATGTAGTAATGGGCAACTGAAGCATAGAGAGGTGATGCATCAAGGGTCACACAGGAAGTCTGTGGCAGAGCAAGGAATTGAATGTGGGTCTCCTATATCTTAGTTCAGGGGTAGGCAACGTATGGCACTCGTGCTTAAGGCAGCACGCGAGCTGATTTTCAGTGGCACTCACACTACCCGGCTCCTGGCCACTGGTCCGGGGCCTCTGCATTTTAATTTAATTTTAAATGAAGCTTCTTAAACATTTTAAAAACCTTATTTACTTTACATATAACAATAGTTTAGTTATATATTATAGACTTATAGAAAGAGACCTTCTAAAACGTTAAAATGTATTACTAGCACGCGAAACCTTAAATTAGAGTGGATAAATGAAGACTCGGCACATCACTTCTGAAAGGTTGCCGACCCCGTCTTAGTTTAATGCCTTAACCACTGGACCATCTTTCCTTCCACTAGTTGTACGCTAGACGTTTGGCATGTCATCAAAAGCATCGTTTTTGAGGGTGGAAGGCAATTTCTTCCTGACAAAATGAAGACTTTATTAAACACAGCCAAACAAAAGAGAGATGCAGCCTCTTCCCTGGGAATAGAAAAGCAACAAGACAAAGGGAGGCCACTCTCCTTTGCAAATTCGGCTAAGTCATTGTTGCTCTGTGGAAAGATAAAACAACATTGCTGTAGAGCATTGGGTATGCAGTCAAAAATTACTAGCAAATGTGTGAGCCCTTCACAAGGTGGGTGAGGCTAATTATACAATCATTTTAGTGCAGTGTTCATTGTGAAGCAAATTATAAAAAATGTTCCTGTCCTGATTGGACACATCTGCCCACATGAGCTGTTTTGACACCAGATGATCGCCAGGCTTCGTGTGTAGGGTTGGTAAGGTACCAAACCATTGGAATGTAGGTAATTACAATACACAAGAGAGGATATCTCTCTGCCAAAACACATGCCATGCTGTATTAAATGACACACACTGAAAATAATGCTGGAGGGAACAGGATTGGGCCCCAGATGTGCCACGAGCACTTTTCCCTCTCTAATTTCTATGATTTTAACGTATGAGTCACATTCACACGTCCCTGTGTTGAAACAACGGCAGCAGTTAAGCTTAACCATCCAGTGACACTGACTTGTGTATGCTCTGGTGCTATGTATGAGCGAGGTGTTACTATTATATGGTCTCTTATGGGACCAATGCCCCCGAATTAGTCCTGTTGTGATCCACAAAACAATATGAGCCTTTGCAATATCTAGATACAACAAGGTGATTAAAAATCAGAGTTTTAGCTTTAATATTTAGTTATGTTTTCTTGGTTTAAACCAAATGGTTTATATACAGTAATTTTATTAGAGTTTTTGCATGTAAGTTGCCGTTCTGTTTCATAATGTTACTTAAGGAGACAAAAATGGGGAGCCAAAATATATGTATTTATTTGATTGACAGTAATGACTCTGAGAGAAATAATTTAAATATTATTTACATATTATCTGAAGCCGTAATAAGCGATCATGTCAATCCATAGCATTGGCTTTGTTATTAAATGGATCTCTGACATGATAACTCATAATGGTGTTATGCAAATTAGGCATATTTAAAAAATACTTTTGTAAGAAAGTTACTGTGCAAGCATGATAGCTGAGCTTTAAAATCAGTAACTCTGTCACTTTAAAATGCACAGTCTATAGTTTTGACTAATGGCTCCACAAAGCTCCCAGTTAAGGCCCATATTCAGCAAAGCACTAACACATGTGCTTACGACCATCCTGATTCTACATAGCATTTAAGCACACAGGACTTCAACTTAAATCTCTGTTTAATCGCTTTTGCTGAATTGGGGACTAAAACCCACTGTGGTCTTTGAGTGATAGGAAGAAAAGGTGCATTACAAGAT
The DNA here is from genome assembly GCF_011386835.1 of Chrysemys picta bellii. Classification (NCBI taxonomy): domain Eukaryota; kingdom Metazoa; phylum Chordata; order Testudines; family Emydidae; genus Chrysemys; species Chrysemys picta. The sequence continues at coordinate 191,453,831 of NC_088793.1, forward strand.
AATAAGAAATAAAAAATGAATACCCCCAATATATATATTTTTTCACTCTGTTAACTTTGTCAAAATGTGTAAAGGTGTATCTCCTGGCTTGAGTCTTCTTACACCAGTTTTTAACCCAGAGAATATTCTGAATTATAAAACCTTAAGAATGCAGTGGGGAATTAGAATGGAAATGCCGACAGATCTTGAACTATGTGTAATAGTGATGGCAGATGCTGTTTTTATTAATGGTTTTTGAGTACATACTTTAGCTTCAGTAAATTTGCATGCAGCAGTGTGATCAGTTAAACAGGTCATATTTACTGCCTCTCAGTAGCGGAGAAAAAGATTTTGCTTTAGGTTTGGTGCTAGGTTTCCTAGGTTTGATGTCAAGATTGTTGTCATTATTCTGGAAAGACTCAAATGAGGGATGGCGTCCCATTGTATTAGGTTTTATGCAAACACACAAGATGATGCAGTGTCAGATGACGTGAGATTTAAGACCCCATTGTGTTAGGTGCTGTACAAGCATATAATTAAACATGGAGTCAGCTATTCAGCTTGTGTAAATCGACATAGCTCCAGAAGAAGTAGCCAGGGTCTCTTAATATAAATTAACAGTTTAACAATTCAAGATGTGGGGTACCCAATCCAGTACCTACCTAGGAAGGATGGATATGATCTGGTCGTGGATGCATTATGAGAATGATGTCTTCTCCCAGGCATGGAGCCCAGGGCTGTTGCTCTTGTTGTCCTTTGGTAAACAAACACATACGAAGTGCACGTTGCTAGATATGTTTATTTCTCCTAAGGGAATTAGGTACCAAACAAATAAAAAGTCTGTGCCAAAATAATAAAAATTCTGAGCACAATATTTTAAAATTCTGCACATTTTATTTGTCAATAAATAAATGTGGAGATGGGAGGGTCTGGGTGCTAGGGGAGTGGGACTTGGCGGGGTGGGGTGGGGTCCAGATGCAGCTGGTTGAGGCTCAGTGGTGTGAGGGTCCAGGTGAGGGGAGCAAGTTGGGGTGGTCCAGGTGCATGGGGGTGGGGCTACTTGGGATGGGGGTTTGAGTTTGGGGGGGCTGAGCAGGGGTGGTATGGATGCAGGGGTGGGGGTCCAGATGCAGGGGAGAGAGGCTCGGCTGGGTTCATGATGCAGGGGGGCTGAGGTGTGGCAGGGAGGCAGGGGGATAGGGGTTTGGGTACAGGGGACTCAGTGGGGGGATCTGGATGTGGGGGGCTCCAGAAGCACAGGGATTGGGCAGACGGGGGAGCAGTTCCCTATAGTGACCCCTCCTTTGTGGTTGATTCCTGCAGCTGGGGGAGGTTTCTGGGGGTTGGCGGCTCCATGCAGGGGAAGTGCACTCCTCCCCCACACCCAGCCCAGCCGGGACTAGCAGCTGAGCCCAGCACAGGGAAGGAGCCCATGGCCAGCGCGGCCCCAGCCCCTCAGGGCTTGGTGTATGGGAAGTGAGGCTCTCCAGGGGTCCCGGGAGTGGGGCTCAGTGAGGCAGTCTGGGGGTGGAGGGGTGGGGCTTGGAGGGAGGGTATGGGTATGGGGGGTATGGATGCATGGGGGTTGGGTGGATGGGGGGGCTGGGTCTGACCCAGCACCCGCCGAGGTGTCCCTAGCCCTGCTCCCCCGCAGTGATTTACCTCTCTGCCAGCTGCTCCGGGCACCTGAAAGAACTCACCCACACTGCTGAGAAGGGGCATGTGACTGCTCTTGCAGCGTCCCTTTGCTTCCCCATCAGAAAGTCAGTTTTCTGGAGGGAAGAAAAGAAATCTGTGGGTGACGTGAATTCTGCATGCGCACAATGGCGCAGAATTCCCCCAGGAGTAGTTTATACTTTGTCCCTAAAAAACCTGGCAAGTAAATTAAGACTCTAGCGCAGTGTCCAGTGTGGGTAATTTGAAGTGTGTATGTGAACTTGGGGAGGGGGAATCCATTGGGGTCCTCTCCCTAAGAATTAACATTGAGGGTTTACCTTTGACTCCTGGATTGTAGGAGCACGGATTAAAAAGTCCTGTAAATAATAGATGTCTTCTAGCCATTTTTTCAGGGCTGTTCAAGTTAAAGCTAAAGACTCTAAGACAAATTCTTCTTTCATTTATTACACTGAGGTTAGTCCATGGTATTTCACCAGTGTAACTAGAACTAAATTCCCCCCCTCACACACACATCCCATCCACTCCTCACTCACTGTCCTGTTTGAAAAAGTGTAGGGAATAACCCTACTGTCCTGGCCAACATTCTGTCAACACCGGTCTAAGCCAAGCTTACTTAGATTTTTGGCTGCAAAGGTTCCTGAAATATAAAAAGAAAGTAAAGCCTCTTTCAGCCACGTGAAGATGCATTTATGGGAAGAATCATACAGCCTGAACAGACACCTCTATGATTTGTGCTAGCTCTGAGGGCTAGCTTATATGGCTAAATTACTCCACATACGGAGAGTCTATCTGAGATGTACACCACTAGCTCCCATTCATGTTATTGAGAGCTATGTATGTGCACTGAGAGGGGAATAGATTCCAAGGATTTTGTGACTGTTTGAATTTCAGCTACACCTGGTTCTGTTTTGGTCTCTGAGTGAAGCCTGGCTGCTCATGAATAACCAGCAACCAAATATATCTTGAAAAAACATTTAAAAAAAAAAGGCTGCTTTTGAATTACTTCCTGCCCTGACAACCCCTCTTTGATTCCCAATTCCGGTCTGCCAAAAGGCTTGGATTCCAATCAAGTCGGTTCTCTGAGCATTAATACACAGATAAATAAATGCAACAGGCAATCAAGCTGCAGTATGCTAATGGCAGGACACTTGAAAGTGCCATACTTTAGATAATGGTGTCAGCTTCAAAGAGGCATGCAAACTGGTTTAATCAAATGTTACATTTTATTAAATTCCTTACCATTGCGAAGAGATTGCATGAGAGAATGTAAAAGATTGGGAGTTTTGAGTTTTATTTCTGCACTGCTGATAAGCAGTAATTTTTGCAGAAGGGGAAGAAGTAATCCTCTGCAATAAAACCATTTTCATAATACCATGGGAATGAGTTATTGCTTGAGGTAAGGCACAGTTTCTAATGGCTGCCTAAGCTTTCATCTCCATCTTTCATGGGCTAGTCAGACATTTTTATAGTGCTGACACAAAAAGAGAGCATTTATGTTGCTTCCATTCTCCATCTGTCAACAGTTAGGTTAAAGTGCTACTACAGGAATACTTTTGATCTGATTTCCATTCTAACTTGGTACATCAATATGCAGTATTTGAACCGTACCATCTCTAAAGTCCTAATCACGGAATTTTTATGCACCATTAATGGTTAGCAAATAGTTTCCTTTGTTTCCTATCTTTTTAGCATGATTTAGGGTCAGGGTGGCATTTTCCTTTTATTCTGATTCTCCAAGCTGTAGCGTTAGCTGTGTTACGATTTCCTAAATTGCCTTATTCACCTTTGGAGCGTACAGTCTGAAACGGTATGTGGTGTCAGGCCAGCTGTGGTATTCCTGCTTCATTATCTTTATCCTTACCCGCTGCCCTCCCACAGCTCACCCCACCCTAAAATATAATATATGCCTTCTGTGCCCTAGGTAGGATAAAAAAAATAAGCCTGTAGTATCCTTCTAATCCTTGCTTTACCGCTGCTTCATTTCTTCACTTGAACCTTATTTTATTAGTAGAGCAAACCACCTGCAGACATTCTGCATATAGAAATCAAGCCCAACTTTGCAAACCTCCATGGATAGAACTCCCATGGTCTGTTGTGTGCAGGGGACTCACGGGGTTGTGCTCGTTGAGCCAGATATTTGCAGTAAACTGATGTTGAAGGGTCTATTCTCCTTTCTATAAGGTGCACATAACTGCCATTCATGTCCGGCCCTCCTGTGCAGACACTCATTTTGTGAAAATAGTGAGAGCTCTATGACATGTGAGATGTCACCTGGCCAAAAAGTATTTCCACATCTTAAAGTGTTTGTGCTGAGGAGGAGGGGGGGTGGGGTTAAAAGAGCAAGTGCTAGTGCTCTACATCAGTTTCTTGGGAGTTTCTGAGTTTTGAGGCGTTTTCAACTGTTTCTTTCAAGCGAGCACATATCCTGAATGTTAATATTTATTTTTGTGTAAATTTCCATCTGTATTTTCAAAAGTGGCCCCTGCTTTGGGGTGCCTCATTTGAGCCCAACTTGAGCACCCATCACCTGAGTTACCCTCCTTAAAACTGCTTTGCTGTGATATCTATAAAAAGCGTGACAGCAGGTAGGCTGCTGCTGGGCTCAGACCACTGCTTATTATGCTGACCAATATTGTCTCATTGTTTCCTTATTCTCGCCTGTCTGTCTGCATTATATTGTTGTCTTTTGTTATACTTGGCTTGTAAGCTCTCTGGGGCAGGGACTGTCTTTTTGTTCTGTGTTTATACAGCCCCTAGCATGATGGGGTGTTGGTCCTTGACTAGGGCTCCAAGTTGCTCCATTAATACAAATACATAAAAATACAAATAAAAAGAGCTCCCTCACCTAAGCCCTTCTGCAGTTCAGGCCCAGGGCGTCTCAAATTGGGCATCCAAAAATCATCAACTACCTTTTACAAATATTGGGCCTCCTATCAAGGTACTGTAGCCTCTGAGAGGCAGGATCTAGGGGTTGAGTCACACCCCACTGATGCATGGGGGTGCAAATTGCAACTTTCTCCACCAAACTGCAGTGGTGGCTGCTGTCTCCCATTGGGAAATTCTCCTGTCGGAAAGGGAAAAACAGCGTTTGCAAATGCAATCTCTCAGTTGTTCTACCAGGGTAGGGAAGCTGTAAATTGAGAATAAAACTCCAAAGGAGCCCACTAATGGAGGCTGTTTGGATGATGTGCTGAATCATTTAATTTTCCAGGTGCACTGACCAAAGCTGACTACTTTTGTGGTATTTTGGGTGTTCTGGGTTGTGCAAAGTGACCACTCTCCAAGTGAGCTTTCCACTGCTGGTGGCCCACTGCTAGGGTATGAAGGAGAAGACGAGTATGTAGCTGAGTTGCGTGGAATCCCCAACGCAGGGTATGGTATTTTGTCTCCTTCCTTTCACATTTCTCCAGTGCTTTTCACTTTCATGCTATGGGAGTGATGCTAAAGGACTAAGTCCCAGTCCCAGCTAGTCACTTTCAAGTCATTAGTTCGTATGAGGTACTGGAACCGCAGTGTCCTGGACACTTTTTGTGTTTAGGGTCCCAGCAATCCAGGTGATGCCCTTGGCCATGGCAGTGGGTAGTGTCCCATTTTCACGCTGTTTTTCTCTAAACATGAATACTGGGTAGGAGTGGAGATGGGCCTGACTTACACAGTACAGATCGAAATCTGAAAGTTGCTGGAGTATGGTGGTCAGATCCAGGGTTTTGGTTGTGTTCAGTCCAAGAGAGCGTGCTGCACAAGAATCACAACTTCTTCAGAGATAAGGAGTTTTGGGGTCTAAGGTTCGTGAGTTGTGTTCTTGTACATGTTTTTAGAGAATTGAAAGCCAGATTCCACAGGTTTCTTCGTGTTCTTTGACACAGTTGGCTGTCCTGGACCCACCTGTCAACACCTTTTGCTGTTCATATTAACCCGAAGATTGCTAGTAACTGGAGAAGGAGGGGTTGCTGGAAGGGCGAAGACAAAGGAATGTGCATCTTACAACTGTTTTATTCATTTTTACTGCTCTCTGTCCTTGCAGTTGTGCTTCTTCACTTTTCCTTTCATATAGTTGTCCACCCTCTGTTACCTCCCAAAATGACTATTAATGGAATTCTCTACATTTTTTCTGAACTCTTGGTTTTTCCTCTTAGTTCCTGATTATTTTAATTCTCCCAGACCTTTTCTCATCTCCTTGGCTTGTCTGCCTTTAATTTACAGTATATCATTTTTCTACTCAGACTCTTCATTTCCATTCCTGTAACGTTCCATCTTCTTTCTTGGCGCCCAGGCTGAGCACACAGACCGGTTAAAATGAAAATATACTTTTCAGATTTTAGTAGCCTAATTATTTTATTTTAAACGAAGCTGAGACATCAATCAGACCATTCTCTAAATCCCAGTCACATCAGCAGCTAAATGAAAATATCAGCTATTCTCTCCCATTCCCAGCCCACCTGCTTTTAAATGGCATTAGGAGTTTAGACATGTCCAGGGTCTTGTTTGAAATGCTCTTGCAAACCAGGCAAGAGAGATGCATCTGAAATCCTAATATTGCATGAAATATTAACAATGGCGCCGGAAAATGTGAGCATTCAGAGGGGAGACTGTCAGAAGCCCTTGAGATTGAAAGTGAGGCTTGTTTGAAAAACAAAGAGCAACTCATAGAAACAATAAGTTGGGCACAGGCAGTATAATAGGGCAGGGCTTCAAAACTCCTGGGTCCTGTTCTTAGCTCTTCCACTGATTTGCCATATGGCCTTGGATCAGTGATAAATTCTCTGGCCAAAGATTTCAGAAGTGGCCATTGATTTTTAGTGTGTCAGATTTTTGATGCCGGACTCTTCAGACACCTTGGGCCATATTTTCAAAGGTGTGAACACCCATTGCTTCCATGGATTTTAGTTAGAACCATGAACACTCAGTTCGGTCTTTCTGTCTTTCTTTCTCTTTCTCCTCCCCCCCTCCACCTCTCCCTAATGTGCCTTAGGCGGACCACCCAAAATTAGTGGCCCTTTTAAAAATGTTTGGCCTTTAGGTCTGATTCTCTCCTCACCTCCCACTGGTGTTAATTAAGACAGATTCCATTGAAGCTATAGTCATACTGGAAATGAGAGGAATATGCTTGTCAGTTTCCCCATCTGTAAAATGATACCCATCTCACAGTTATTAGTATGAGTGAATGAATGTTTGTAAAGCTTTTTTAGAGCATCCAATGAAAGTAACTTTATAGACATGTAAATTAAAAAAATATAATGTAAATAACAGTAGTGCCTAGAGGCCTCAGCTGAGACTGGGCCCGGTTGTGCTAGGTGCTGTACAAACACATTGTGACCCAGACAGAGAATTTACAATCTAAATAGCCAGACATGACAAAGAATGAGAGGGGAAACAGGTGAAGTAATTTGCTCAAGGTTGCACAGCTGATCAGTGGCAGAGCTGGGAATAGAAGCTATGTCTCTGGAGCCCGGTCCAGTGCTCTCTTCTGGACTATGCTGCATCTCCATATATATACTGAGAGATGGCTGATTTGCTTTCTTTTCTTGGTGGAGGTATGTAACTAGTAAGCAGCCATACCCTCAGGATCCATTTCCATTCTCCATTAAGAAGCAGGTTGTTTTCTTAAACTTGCCATGAAATGAAATGCTGAACAAAGTCTGAAGTTGTTGCTTTTTTCATACATTTTTTTGATATATGCTTCTTTCTTTCTTTCTTTCTCCCCCTCCTGCCACCCGCCAAAGGAACAAAGACACATCAGAGAGTGTTATGAGCTTTATCAAAGTTCAGTCTAATAATAATGAGATTTGCAATGGGCTTCTAAAGGACACAGATCAGGACCACTTACCATAATGGTACTACAAAGTAATGAAGATTCAAGTAGTTCTTATTAGATATGAAGCTATCAGAGAATCAGAACTCATCTAACATTCTATTGCTGGGAAAAAATCTATAATTGATGCTGTGGAGGCTTTATTTCTAATATTGTTGTTGTTATTCTTTTAATGCAAGCAGAACAGCTCCAAGTCTGCATTGTTTGGCTTTGTGGAGCTCCAGGTGTGGACGCTAAGGAGCTCCCACCCATTAAATCTTCAAATAAAGGTTCTAATAAATTTCCATTAAAATAAGTAGTAACCACATTTAATGACCAGTTTGTTTGAGTGTTAACAGCCTGTTAGCTAGCAAACTGGTCATTAACTGGTGCTAACTTCTGCTTTCTTGTTTAAATAATCCCTTAGCATCAGTCCTGTTTGTATTAGGACGCTCTGTTGGACTTTTCCTTTTTTCCTTCAATGTTTTTTTTTTTATATTATTCAGTTTTCTCTCGCTTGTCTATTTGATACCTTTCTTCCAGTAGCTTTTATTGTTTGGTATGTTACGATTATAGAATTTTTGTTTTCTCTATTATTTTCCCCAATAAAAACGTATCTTAAAATTTCTGCCTGCTCTATCAATTAGGTGACAAACCCTATCGAGATAAATTCAGGTGTGGGTGGAACATAAAGCCCACAAATTAGTGAAGCTATGGGCTACATCTTGATTATGTATGGAGTTCACATGAGCTTGGGAAGTCCATCCATGTTCTATATTATGAAGCAGTAACTGTGGCCCCAATCCTGCAAGCGTTTATGCATATGAATCTCCTTCCTTAGAGGTTTTTAAAGTCAGGCTTGACAAAGCCCTGGCTGGGATGATTTAGTTGGGAATTGGTCCTGCTTTGAGCAGGTGGTTGGACTAGATGACCTCCTGAGGTCCCTTCCAACCCTGATATTCTATGATTCTATGATCTCTATGCAAGTCCAATGGAAGCATTCATGTGTAAATTTATTCACATTTGCAGGATCTGGGCTCTGTATATTTATTGCATATTATGGGTCTCATTTGCCTCTAACATTGGTTTTATAAGAGCATATCTTAATTTGATTTCCGGGTTTCATAGATTCATAGATTCTAGGACTGGAAGGGACCTCGAGAGGTCATCGAGTCCAGTCCCCTGCCCTCATGGCAGGACCCAATACTGTCTAGACCGTTTGTACCAGTGTAAGGAAGTGGAGAAAACCTGAACAGGTTCAATTAAAATAAAACCCAAAATTCAAACCAAATCTGAAATTAAATTTTTCTGAGGTTGTGTGTGTGGGGGACGGGGGGAGGGAGGTCTTGAATACCTTGGCCCATATAATTACAGCAGGACATATTTCTATAAAAATACTGTAACATGAGGGGGGAGGGATAGCTCAGTGGTTTGAGCATTGGCTTGCTAAACCCAGGGTTGTGAGTTCAATCCTTGAGGGGGCTGTTTAGGGATCTGGGACAAAAATCTGTCTGGGGATTAGTCCTGCTTTGAGCAGGGGGTTGGACTAGATGACCTCCTGAGGTCCCTTCCAACCCTGGTATTCTATGATTTAAAATTATTTTTCAAGTTTGCATTCTTTTTTATTAGAACCTGGTTCCAGCCAGGAGTAGGGCTGAAAGGACTGAAACAATACAAGGGGACTGATTCTTATGAAATTCCCATCTCAGTTTTGCAGATGCAAGAAATCTGGATAGTTCAGGTACGTAGTCATATATTTGTGTGCCTGTCCATAGTGCGACCTCATGAGCATTTTTGCAGCATCTATCCCTGCTTTTCTACAAACTGATTATTATATCTATCATTAGCTGATAAAGTAGACTGGGACTATAAATAAATTGCACATTCTATTAGGAAAAATAGGGGATATGGGTTCCCTGAAACTGAATTTGCAACATGAAAAAGAAAGCCAAGAGTTATTTGCAACTATATTCCATTTTATGAAAACACCCAAAGTTCAGGTTATGGTGTGTGCAGGGCTTTGGATGTATAGTTTGGTTTTAACCTATCTTTATTAAGTATACAGCTTACTGTATGTATACACAGAACTATACAATGGATAAAAATGGTTGACCAAAACCAGTCTAATGGCACCCGTCTACACTGCTACCTCGATATAACGCGACCCGCTATAACACAAATTCGGATATAACGCGATAAAGCAGTGCTCCGGGTGGGGCGGGGCTGTGCACTCCGGTGGATCAAAGCAAGTTCAATATAACACGGTTTCACCTATAACGCAGTAAGATTTTTTGGCTCCTGAGGACAGCATTATATCGAGGTAGAGGTGCATTAGAGTACCATCCTGCAGTCCTTCCACCTTCAGAACTCCCATTGAAATTAATAGGGTATCTACATGCTACAACACTGCATGGGATTGACAAGGAGTAACTAACTCTTGTACATTATTTTATTTCTAGTCAGTATTTGACCTTCCACCCATTCTAATTAATGCAGGTTTGGGAAACATATCTGTACATATTTTGCAATGGCCAAATCCAGCCAGTGAAACAGATGCAACTTGGCATCTCCTGATGTTAGTATGTCCGAGATTTTTCCACACACATCCTGTTACTGGCAATGGGATGTATATCGGAAGGAGTTCAGCAATAAGATGATTTATTGCTGTAATTGAGTATTATCTGCTTTAACGATGTACTGTATAAAGCATTTTTTGGGCAGCAGACTCCCATTGTAAATAAACTGTCAAACTTAACTGAGATGTCCTGTGAAAATTAAACACACCAGCTGGAGGGTTCCATATGCTTTTTACAAAGATGTTTCAGATTATTCTAGTCCTCACATTCTCAAATTAGATCTACATCAGAGATGATCCACTGCAACCAATGGATATGTACAAGCCTCTGAAAAACTGCATTGTGAGGTCATTCAAGACGAAAACGACTCTTCGGGATGATGTCATATGGTTCCAGCCAATAAGCTTTTGCAATCAGTCCATAAAGTAACTATTCCAAAGGTGCTACTTCTGGAAAAGATGTTAGAAGTATAAGGTTCTGGGGTGTTAGGCACCAAACATCTCTCTAGGCCTCACATACACAGGTAACATGCTGCTTCGGGGAACGATAAAGATTACCTGATATTTTCCCCTTGGCTTATTTTCAATGGGAGGTTAAATATCCATAGACAATTAAATATCAAGGGAATATTAAATCTCAAAAAAACAAAAACAGTGTGGAATGAAGTGCCTTCAACTCCCACTGATTTCTCTGAACCAAAATGAAAAGCTTGAGAGACCACTATTGAAAACTGCAACACTGGTGAAGCTGTGTTATTTGGTAGAGAAAATTCTTACCTTTTGGCCTTAATATTTGTGCCTTATAGTTAATATTAGGGTATTTTAAAAACAAAATGAAATAATATGTTATGAGCCAGGTCCTCAGCTGGTATAAATCAGTGTAACTGCATTGACTTCAGTGAAGTAATGCTGCTATACACCAGCTGAGGATCCAGCCATACACTTTCAAAGCACCCATTAATTTACTAAACCACACAATATGCCTGTGATGGAAGTAAGAACTATTCTCATTTTACAACTGGGAAAGCGGAAAAGGAGAGTTTAAGGCCACAATACAGCAAAGTACTACAGCACATATCTAACTTTAAGCATGTAAACGGTCTGAAGCCCTTTGAAATGGCAGCACGTCGAAGTGCACTACAGAACTTTTAGTGCACGGTAGCAGGATCTGTACAGACAGTTAGTGCGTGGCAGGCTAGAGTGCTGTAGATTTACACTCCGGCTTGTTGTACGTAACAGGCTGTGTAGACAAGACCCAAAGTAGGCATGTGCTGTAGTACCTTGGATCCAAGGGCCAGATAGGCACCTGGTAGGACTTTTCAAAGGTGCCTAAGCAGTTTAGGTGCTTTTGAAAATCGCACTAGCCTTTGAAATTGATGGGAGCTCCTAGATCCTCTTGTAAATCAGGCAGCTATCTGGCACCTAAATATCTTTAACAATCTGACCCAAGTGACTTGCTCAAGACCATACAGCAGGTCAGTGGCGGAGTTGGAATTAAAAACAGGAGTACCTGGCTGATGGCTTCCTCTCATGATACACTATATATGCTGGCTAACTTGAAGCAGTGCATTGCTTGCATAGTTAAGAAAAAGGTGATGATGTCCCTGGCTAAGTGGAAGACACAGTACATGTTGTTTATCAGCACTGATGAATTGTCCTCTATTTTTTTTTCACTAACTTAATCTGTTTATGAGAGATTTCTTTGCATAAGTCAGTTTTCATGCTTTGATATCAGTGATTTCTCTGCTTTGCAGAGTGAGCAATAGTGGGAAATATTAATCCATAACCCAAGAGTAACTTAGATGAGAAAGAAAAAGTTGCCTCTGCCATACCTAATTGGCAATGGTGGGATAACCTTAAGTTACGTGCCTTTATGCAGAAGTTCCACATTAGCTGCTGCTTGGATCGCGCAGATGTTCTGGCTATTTTGGTCACTCCTCACCTCTGTCTGCTATGTGCATCAATCACTTTAATTATAATGGAACATGGAGCCAGCAACTGAAGGAGAAAAATCAACCCAACCCTAAGAACAATCTTTCTTGATGAATTCTCCCCCTAAATCGAAACAATTCGCTGGGTAACCCAGCTGGGGTTCATATGCTTTTGATTACTGTGGGCTATTTAGCTCTACAAAATGACATGCTGCTTAATGGACTTTTAATGGTTATAGGTTTCTCTCTCTTTTTTTTAATGAGCTTCACCAGTTTGTTACTAATGCCCTGTAGATATCTGGCAAAGGGCCAGGTTTGATGTTACAAATTTTCTGGTTTTCATGTGGCATAAATGCAACCAGTGCAGCCAGTGGGGAAGTGTGTGTTGCCAATCATAGTGTAATGCCATTAAAAAAAGAAACAGCAGATAATTGAGTACCCTCCAGTCCTAATAATTATATCATCTTTGAGTAGGTAGTTAACACTTTACAGTTGAAGTCTTGCTAAAAGCTCAATTGCGAGTTCGCACCTGGAGGAATGTCGAGATGCAGGGGTTTCTCAGAGCTTAGATTCATTGTGTTTTGCTTGGCTACTGCTAGGTTGGCATGTCAAAGAAAGCTAAACTACTGTCTGCAACAGCACAGAGAGGGTTGCATCCTGTGCTGTAAAGAAGCAGGAACTTCCCAAACATGCAGATAATGTCCTAAATTTTCAGCAGTGACTAGTTAATCAGATGTCTCTGTTTCTGGGTGCCCCACCTTAAAGAGTCCTGATTTTCAAAGACTGGGCACTCAGCTGTTTTTGAAAATCAGGTCCCTTGTCTCAAGTTAGGCAACCAAACATTGGCACCCCCTCAAATCACTAATTACTTTTGAAAGTCTGAGCTAATAAACGTGGAGGAACTCACGTTGGTGGAAAACTTTGAACTGTGTTTATTGCAAATATAATTCTATTCCTAAAAATAAAATTAAGATTTGATAATGTCATCTCTTGTTTGCTGTTTTTCATTGGATGGAAGACAGAGTAATCAATTTTATGGGTGTCCTTGTAGAGGTTAAACAAGGTAGCACCTAGAACCAGGTAGAAGGGATGAATATTTAATAAACCTCTTGTGCCACTGTACTGTTCTCATTGCTTAGGATTCACACTGGAATTTTTGGGCCAGATTCTCAGTTGGTGTAAATTGGCAGAGCTGCTCTGAAGTCAGTGGAGCTACATCGGTTAACACCAGCTGAGGGTTTGGGCCCATTCCTCTTACTTGTAATGAGTGGAACTGATGAGCCCAGATTTGGTATCAGTTAAACAGGTATAAACCTGGAGCACCTCCACTGAATGCAATAGTGCTGCTTCAGACTTACACCGGAGTAGCTGAGCTCAGACTCTGGCCCCTCTGGTATAATATAAAGAAATAACGTGTGTGTTACTTTTGCCTAGTGAAGTGTGACTGTGTTGCTGAGAATAGTCAACTGTATGTCTGCTATATGGGAAATGGATAAGCACTCAGCCAGCTGCAGTTCAAGGACAAATACAGTGGAATTGTTAAAGCATAAGAAACATTTAAACAGTTCTTTAGAAAGCGTTGTGAAAAGATAACAAAAGGGTGGGCTTCTGACTACATCCTCTGAGGCCAGAAGGCTCCTGAGTCAACCTCACTGCTGGGAGGAGCGGGTGTAAAATGTAATTGCACCTGCTTGTGCCAAGGCTGAATTTGTCCCAGTGTCTTACATCAGTCTAACGTCACAAGTGAATGGAATTCTAGCTTAGTGCGTGGTGAAAACGGTGCATGCTGAATCATCAGCCTTCCACATTTATTAGGCCCAAATAATAGTTTGTTTAAAAGAGTTAAGAAATGAAGGAGCTCTCTGATTGTTGTTACTGACCTTAAGGGAGTGTAGCTCTCTCTGTCTTAAAGAAGGATTCAAGTTTATTTAAGCAGAATTGGTACTTTCCTAAATGCAGGGGCCCAAATTAATCTATACTATGACGCAACCGGCTTCAGTGGGTGGATTTGGCTCACTGGGTATTTTATCTCCTGCAGAACTGAATGCTACAATTTCAACCAAAGCAAGCAAGCAAATGATTGTGCTCCATAACAACAATTAACCTGCGAACTTCAGAATGGCACCTTAAAGCCTTGTGCATCTTCACTTCAATGGCCTTAGAATGTTCTTAGTTCTATCTTGTAACGCTCAGTGTTTCCTGTTAGGGATGTCTGTCAATGTCCACTTTAAAACACATCCCACCTCTGCAAAGGAATTCACAAAATTAGATCCATAGGGATTACCTCCTTCTTCACCTCTGCAGAGGACTTTCTGCCTGAATCCTGCCTTCCGAAACCCCTCAGTCTCTTTATGGTTGTAGCCACTTTCTTTGGTTTCTCCCAGTATGTTTAGTGATGGAAAGAGTAAGGGGAAGGCAACTCCTTTGTCATGGTGGGGCTTAAAAACACGTCTGGTGTTCGGAGGCAGGCAGCTGGAATTCACTCAGTGTGTTACTCTTCAGAAAACGTTCTTTCCATGGCACCCTATTGACACAGCCGTCACCGCAGGAAATAATCCATTCTGTTTGTATAGCTCACTTTTGGCTGATGAATCAAAACAACCTGTAGGAAAATTGCCCCCCTCCTCCTCCCCATGGCTGTGATCAACTTTCTAGTGGTTTCTTTGGTTTCCAGTGGACTTGCAGGTTCTGAGTATTTTCAGAATAATGTGACTTTGCTCTTGAGTGCAGCCTGTTGTTATCTGGTAAGGGCAATGTAGTCGTCGTCTCAACAGCATTTTTAAACCACAACCTAATGGGAATGATGTCACAGTATTTCTTCAGGCTTTTGATACTCTGATTCAGGAGATACGGTTTAACACTCCATGGGCAGTGACTAGAGCTGTCAAACGATTAAAGAAATAATCGCAATTAATCGTGAGATTAAAAAAATAGTTGTGTTTCATTTCAGTATTAATCATACTGTTAAACAATAATAGAATACCAATTTAAATTCAGCATAGAAGCATATCCTCTGGAATGGTGGTCGAAGCATGAAGGGGCATACGAATGTTTAGCATATTTGGCATGTAAATACCTTGCAATGCTGGCTGCAACAGTGCCATGCGAATGCCTGTTCTCACTTTCAGTTGACATTGTAAATAAGAAGCGGGCAGCATTGTCTCCCATAAATGTAAGCAACCTTGTTTGTTTGAGCGATTGGCTGAACAAGAAGTAGGACTGAGTGGACTTGTAGGCTCTAAAGTTTTAAGCGGTTTTGTTTTTGAGAGCAGTTATGTAAAAAAAAGTTCTACGTTTGTAAGTTGCACTTTCACAATAAAAAGATTGCAGTATGGTACTTGTATGAGGTGAATTGAAAAATACTATTTCTTTTGTTTATCTTTTTTCCAGTGCGAATATTTGTAATAAAAATAATATCAAGTGATCACTGTGCACTTTGTATTCTGTGTTGTAATTGAAATCAAATATATTTGTAAATGTAGAAAAATATCTAAAATATTTATAATAAATTTAAATTGGTATTCTATTATTGTTTAACAGTGCGATTAAAATTGCGATTAATCATGACTATTTTTTAATGAAGTTAATTTATTTTGAGTGAATTGCATAAGTGAACTGCAATTAATTGACAGCCCTGCTTGTGACGTGATAATGGAATGCTCTCTTTAGTCATAGAACATGCTATGAAATTCAATCAAACTCCAGTGTACCAAGAGAACCACAGTGATGCACTTACGGATCTTCCTTGCATGGTGTTGGGTAAAGGGATAAGGTTTGTTTTCAATTGATGCAGTTCAAAAATTATAGGGCAATAAAATCGAGACCAAATGTGCCCACTGGAGCTTTTCAGTGATGGGGTCTATTTGTAGGGTAGGTAGTTTCTCCTTTTTGTGTTATGGTCACAGGATTTTCCGTGATCAGTGAAGCAAGGGCATAAAAATCTATACCAAAGCCAAACACTGCAGAAGAAAATTTCTGCTAATATTTATTTGAATTTTAAAACGAATTTGCTTCTTCATACCTCGTTTGAATTCACTTTAGGTGCCAGTAAATTCATTTGGTTAAATATTTACAGAATCTTCAAATTTTAAGTGAATATTGAAGAATATTCAAGGAAAGTGAATTTCAAATTCTTAATAATGTGTAATGGTACTAAAAATCTGAATCTAACAGTTGTAATCGATAAGGAAATAGGAACAATACCACATAACCTATGTGCTCAGATTTTCAAGGTTGAACACACCCACCATGATCTGCTCACTAACAAGTTACAATACAATGTTTATTCACAGAAATTATTCAAGAAATAATTTTTCATATGTTTATGGAGCAAGCTTTGCCACATTGTTTGTACTGCCAGAAAACAAATAATAGTAATAAATGCTGAATAATGAATAAATTGAAGAAAAACATAATTTGTTGGTAGACATTTCACAAATCAAAAAAGGCATAATTCAGTGAATAGAACCGAGTTTGAATCATCTGTTCAGTGCTGCCGAAGGATAGATACTCACTCTGTATATGGAATTTCTGCAACTGGTTCTAAATGGTATATGATCGGAACAATTCCTGCCTTATACACAGCAGAATATGTAGACAATCCCATGCATAGACTGGAGTGATGTTCGTGGCTGTGCAGATGCAATAAAAGCCCACTGAGTCTAGAAATCTTGAAGTGTAACCTAAAGACCCTATACAGTATGGAACAATGATGTATTTTCTTTTCCTCTTGTATATGTGGTTCTAACTCTGCATTCCTCCTAGCAGCCAAATGACTGGAACATTTGTAAATTAGCATTCTTTTTCCTCCCCGGCTGTCCAAACTGCTCTTTAAAATAGGTTTAAAACAGTGGTGCTGATAGAAACCTTCCCAAATTTTGTTTAATAACATTTATTTTGAAAAGTCTACATGAGAGAATGAGTGTATTTGTTAGTTCTTTTTCCATTTGTCATAATACACCGTGCATTGAATGTGTCCCTGCCAGGGCCGGCACAACCTATTAGGCGACCTAGGTGGTCGCCTAGGGTGCTAACATTTTGGGGGCGGTGACTGCGGCGGCCAGATCTTCGGCCACACCGATCGTCGTTGGTATTTCGGGGGCGGGACCTTCCGCCCTCTGTCGGGGGCGGCATTTTGGGTGCGGGGACCTTCCGCCGCCTAGGGTGGCAAAACAGCTGGCGGCGCCCCTGGTCCCTGCTGTGTCTTCATTAAGCTGTATAGGTATATTCCAGGGCTCATGGCTTGTCTTCACTGCCGGGGTAAGTCGACCTAAATTATGCTGTTCCAGCTATGTGAATAACATAGCTGGAGTCGACGTATCTTAGGTTGACTTGCTGCGGTGTCTTCTCTGTGCTGCGTGATGGGAGACGCTCTCCCATCGACTTACCTTACTCTTCTTGGAGAGGTGGAGTACCAGAGTTGACTAGAGAGCGTTCTGCGTCGATTTAGTGGGTCTTCACTAGACCCACTAAATCGACCCCCTCTGCATCGATTGCAGTAATGTCGTTCTCCCTGGTAGTGAAGACAAGCCCTCAGTTTGGCCTATTATGGGTGGGATTTTCAGAAGCGTCTCAGAGATTTAGCATGAGTCATACTGCAAGTCAGTGGGACATGTGCTTCTAAATCCTGTAGGCTGAAAATCTCCACCCTGTGCTGCCCATTTCCAGTAAGTCAGAGACTGAAAGAGGCACTATAAAATCTGAAAGGGATTCTATGACTGAAGGAATCATTTTGGACAGGTGATCTGAAGTACCTGACACATTTGTTACAGTTAAGTGGGACCCTGTCGTTAAAATAACTACTTGTTTGTAAATGAATCATCTCTTCAGCTTGATCCAAAGCCCACTGAAGTTAATGGAAGTCTTTTTGTTAACTTCAGCGGGCTTTGGATTTGGATCCACTAAGGAGATACCCATGGTGAAGCCAATTTCACTTGAAATGCCTTTCTTTGGTAGTTTTGGGGTAATCACTCACATACATCTGGGAGCCTTGATGATCCCAGCATTGTTTCCCCAGTTTGCATCCGCACTTCTGCCGTGGCCCCAGGTGGTGTTCACTTTCCTTTTAGCTGAGAGAGGCGGGACGTGATTTCCTTCAGAGTTCATTGTTGGGGGAGGGATGGCTCAGTGGTTTGAGCATTG
This sequence comes from Chrysemys picta bellii, assembly GCF_011386835.1. Lineage (NCBI taxonomy): Eukaryota > Metazoa > Chordata > Testudines > Emydidae > Chrysemys > Chrysemys picta. The sequence continues at coordinate 191,471,925 of NC_088793.1, forward strand.
GCCTGCTAAACCCAGGGTTGTGAGTTCAATCCTTGAGGGGGCCACTTGGGGATCTGGGGCAAAATCAGTACTTGGTCCTGCTAGTGAAGGCAGGGGGCTGGACTCAATGACCTTTCAAGGTCCCTTCCAGTTCTAGGAGATGGGATATCTCCATTAATTTAATTTAACCTCTGGGCCAGGAAAAGGACTAACATAGAAGTTAATACAAGCCACTTCCTTCCCTCTTGGTGTGGAAAATCCAGTCCTTGTTGAGGTGGGGAAGGAGACACCAGACCTGGGAATCAAACCTGGCTCCCTTGTGTTACAGTGTGTAGCATTAGCTGTGGGGTTATACAGATTATTTCCATTTTTACTTAGAATCAGGTATTTTTCTGTCTTTCTCCAATGTGGTTTTTTACTTTGAAATGATTTCAGTATTCTTGAAAGTTTCTAAATTGACAACCCTGGAGATGGAATCTCCTTTAGTCCCAGAATAGAATAATTACAGGGACTATTAATGAAACAGCCTAATGAAAATCATCCCAGTATTTCTCCCTCAGCATATCTCAACCCTGGTTTGAAGAGGGGCAGCTTAGTCTTCAAACTGATGACTTCCTTGGCCTCTGCTGATTAGTGCTGGTGGATGGTATGAGCAATTGTCCACTAGGATCCAGTGTGAGAGCACCAAGATATTTCACACAGGCTAGCTTTGCTCACTAGTACAGCTTATGCCAGTAGATGTAGGTGGTGATGCTGACAAGAAGCCCTGTTGTGGGAATTGTTTTGTGTTAGGTGTATAATAGTATAATACTATGGTCAGAAGGGACCAGTGCCATCATCTAGTCTGACCTATATAGTACAGGCTATAGGATTCCCTGAATTAATTCCTGTTTGAAGTCCAGTAGCTGTGGTTGTACTAAAGCAGATCTTTTAGAAAAACATCCAATCTTTATTTAAAAATTGCCAGTGATGGAGAATCTACCACAGCCCGTAGTAAATTGTTCCAATGGTTAGTTACCCTCATTGTTGAAACTGTGCACCTTATTTCCAGTCTGAATTTGTCTAGCTTCAGCTTCCAACCTTTGGATCTAGTTATACATTTGTCTGCTAGATTGAAGAGCCCATTATCAAATTTCTGTTCCTCGTGTAGGTACTTATAGATGGTGATCAAGTCACCGCTTAACCTTTTCTTTGTTATGCTAAATAGATCATGAAATCAGTGAATGTGTAAAGTTCAGCACTTTCCTTGACTTGCTAAATCTTTTTCCTTTAAAGCTCTGCACAATATGACTTTGTCTGTCAGGAAAAGAAATAATCTGTCACTAAATTGTTGCTGCGACTAATTTTCTGTGACTAAACGTTGGGAGTCCTTCAGCTCAGGGAAAGTGCTCTTATAAACAGGATGAGAGCTTCTCTTCAATAGACACAGAAGGGGAATGAGGATATCCTACTTGCCTGCCCATTTGTGAGAGCCCTACAAGTACCTAACCTGCTTATGAGTATTTCAGATGCTTGGTTTTTCTACCTTGAGTGACATCTGTACAGGAAATATTTGGTAAACTGGGAAGTTATGCTACGTTGCCATGGCAGACGTTGCTGGTTGTTCAACACAGTGATATCACTTTGGAAAGTAGCTCATGTTCTTGTAGAGTTATTTCTTGAAGAGACTTCATTAAAAATGGTCCATTACATTGCTTTAGAGGCTCTGACTCAAGCTGTGCACAATGAACTTGTTGCACTTTTCAGGGGGTTCTGTGAACATTTTGTTTGGCTTCATTCCTGAGTTTAGGTTGGAGATTCAAGGTTCGAACGAAGCCAAAATCTCCATGTAAAACTTGATCAAAATGGCCAAGTTTTATCTGGTTTTGTGTGGAAACTATGCAACGCTGAACATTTTATCATGATTTTGTTGCAAAGCTACAGATCAGCTTGTGTTCATTCAAAATGGGGCCCATATTTTCCTGAAAGGTTCTTAAATCTTATTTCAAGAAACATGATCTAAATCTCAGGCTTTTTAGCAAATCTGAAAGTAGATGAGTTTCAAGTGGCTTTGACTTTTGCTGTGGATATTTCAGTGTTATAGTCAGGACTTATTCTCCCTAAGGAATCAAGGAATTTGCAGAACTTTTGTTTTTAGTGTTCTATAGTAATTTAGATGCAAACAACGATCCCTTGATCTTAGAAATTGAATCTTCCTCTAATAAGCACTTACTGGTATCCTTTCCCCTAACTGTCCTGGCTAAGAGCCAGACTGGTGGAGGTTAGTAGACATCAGGATGCACCCATTTTCTGTGTGGCCATTTGGAAATCCAGTCCATGATGATCTCATAGAAAAACATGTTAGAGCAGCAATGGAATCTTGAAGACCAGTTTCTGATTTCCACGTGAGAGTGGTAATTGTTCAAGATGGATTCCTAGGAAGGCTTTGTCTGCAGATTTCCTTTTGATCACCCTGGGTTGAAAATCCAGGTGACCAGATTCATGCCTGATCATAGATACTCCATGCAAAGTAGCTCAGATGCCTGGCCATGTCTCACCACATGCTGGCCAGAGTAGCTGGGTGGGCACACAGAGGGGAGCTAACAGCTCCAGGAAAAGAGGCGAAGTAACCAGAGCAAAGGAGGAGTCCTGACTGTCTAAGTCACAGTTCATTCTCCACTCTGCTCCTGGAGCAGTGCAGCTGCACGCCACCCCTTCTACAAGGCAGATTGCAAAGTTACAATCTATGTCTCTGGATTGCAGACAGAATCTTCCTGCACTGAATTCAACACCAGAAAAAAGTAACCGATTGTTTGGGTGTAAACCGCCAAATAAATAAATAGCTCCCCCCAGTTTACTGAGTTTTATCTTCTTGGCAGACTTGAAATACACATCCAGACATTTGGGTGCTGATCTGAATTTGAACCTCTGTACCTTCTGAGCTGTGCCCATTATACTAGTGTTGCTATCCCTCGACTGGTTTGGAAAGCTGGCTTTGTTTCAATGGCTCACGCCCAGCTCTCTTTTCTAAATCTCCACACGTTACACTGCTATACAGACAGGACCCCTGCCGTGTCGCTGCTTGCTTATTGCAACTCCCATGCAGTCCAGCAAAGTTTTAAACAAAAGTCTTTTGTATCATATTAATAAGCTTTCAGCACTCCTCAGTACAGTGTGTTGTCCTTGGAGTAAATCATGTGTATCAAAATCCCTTATATGTGAAAGTTTATTTTCATATTTGAACAGCTTCTGTCTTGAAGCCCTTTTGACATGTTGTAATAAAATATTTTGCTTATTGTTGACCAGCACTGCAGTCATGATACAGGAATCACTTTGCTGAACAGAACAGCATTTTTCTAAGGCGCTTTCTTTGAAATAATTTCTGTTGGCCTCTTCCAACTGTCAACGGACTTTGACTCTGTGTACATTAAAACAATAGTAGTGACTTCATAAATAAATAAATTAGAGGAAACGCCTTGAAGCCATCATTTAAATGAAAAGTAAAGGATTTTCTCATAACTCTAAATCATAAAAACTCTTTTATTTTATTAGTTATCTCCTTGCCTGTGTTTTGGAACATAATTTAAAGCGAAAGCCCTGCCCCTGTGTGAAAAGCACTGATCAAACTCTGATGTACGTAATGCTGGAAATTTTGAATGAAAGTATTGACATTCTGCTGTGTCAATATCATATAGCCCGATGCTGACAGATATTAAATAAATGCTTTTCTGTATAAGGCTGCTGGGATAATGTCCTGTCATTGTGTACAAGTAAATAAAGCCCTAAGACAGAGACACCTTTTGTATGCGCTTGAGCCGTTGTTACTGTTTTCATTTGTTCTCTACCCATTTCTACAATCAGCTGCAAAACTCAAGTTATGGGATTGTGAGATCGTATTTAAATCAAATAGGTGTTGAGTGCTTAAGGCTAAGGAGGCCTACAATTTTTAAGGCCAGATTTCTCACGGAATAGTACCTTCCTCTCCTGGAGTAATCCCACTGAGTAAAGGTTACTACTCAGCCTGAGTAAGGGTACCAGAATCTAGCCCTTTGTGGTTTGGCAAAGCAGTTTGTGGGACTGGCTTGACTTTACAGTAGGGCTTTTATACCTGAAATATACAAAGATCCAATTTTGCTCTGTGCATTTTTATACAAGAAACAGAAATGTTCCTAATTATTTTTAACCATTTTGGTTCAAATAACATTTTTGCTGTTTCCAAGAGCAAATGGGACACTTTTTGTCATTTTCAGCAGCCAACGTGGAATTTTGTGATGAGAAATAATTGGGAAGCTGGGTAAGATTTTCAGAAGTATCTAAGTGACTTAGGAGCCTAATTCCTATTTTCAAAACTGACTTATACACTTAGGAGCCCAAGTCCAATTGACTTTCAATGAGACTTAAGTTAACATTTCCAAAAGTGCTTAATGACTTAGGCTTGTAATTCCCCCCCTTTAAAGGGACTTGGGCACTCAGATCCTAAGTCCTGTTGACTTTCAGTCAGACTTAGGCTCCTAAGGCCCAGATTTTTAAAGCTATTTAAGCACCTAAAGCTGCAGATAGGAGTCTACCGGGATTATCAAAGGTGCCTAGATGTCTAACTCGTATTGACTTCAATGGAAACACAGTTAAGCCAAAGTTGAACACTTTTGAAAATCCCATTCATAAAAGCTTCATGGTATTCCCTTAGGACCATAGTGTGCTTGAATCTTACTTACATGTGCAATGGAGGAGGATTGGGAAGGGCACAAAGAACTTAGTCCCTAACCAAGACCAACCCATAACATTGAACACCACTCAGACAGAACCTGATATTTTTACCCAGGGCTATTTATATTTTCCACTACAAAGTTGAAAGGATGGAGTTTGTCTCTGGCATGACATTCTTCCTAGTGTTTCTGAAAGTACTAAGGGGCTGGGAAAATGGTTCAGCAATTGGTTCAGATGCTACACACTCCCCCTTTTTAGAGAGAGGTTTGGAAACATTTCCACAGCTCTAATCTGATCTCTGGGAAACCAAAAGGTTAATTGTACAATGTACAGGGGTAAAATAGATTTCCAAGAACATCTGGCACTGTATTATCAGATCTGAAATGAGATTAATGCCAATCTCCTGGGACAGGGCACTTGGGAACACAACACAAGCATTTGCCAGCCACCACAGGGAAAGTGAGCAAGTTTCTTTTTTTGCGTTAATGTACGTTTGGGGTTTTCTTTGGGAGAAGGGGGGTTTGCTTTGAGGCATGCAGTATGTGGGGCTGGTGGTTTAGATGCTTTTCCTCTTAGTTCATTCCCATGAGCACACTTTAGGTAGGATTGTGCTATAGGACACTTGGCCTTTCCCGTCCCACGATATTGGACACATTTCCTGTTTAGATGCCAGCCTTCTTGCCCACCCAACAACAAATCTGATATCACGGGAAGAAATGTGGGCAAGGGAACATCAGCTAGAGCAGGCACACTGTCTTCTAAACCATGCGTGTACCTTTGAAAGTCACAAGCATTTAAACAAAAGACAGATTACACATTATTCATCTCTAAACGCAGACATTAACCCAAAGATCTGAAGAGATGTAATTAGGGATGGGTGACTTGCAAAGGCTTGGTGGAGTAGGTTTTGGTTCAGATGAGCATTCTAAAGTTGCCAAGCTGGGCTGGGAATCTGTGATTTCCAGTCTTCTTGCTTCTGATCTCAGCAGGAAATACTCCAATAATAGTCTTTCTCCTGGTGATGTGGTGCTTTGGGTTCTGATTCAGGACAGAAAACAGAAGCAAGAAACGCACTTGCCTGGAAAAGGTGCATTGTAGTAGGTTCTGTAAAGGGGGAAAGGCCCAGGCTAGCATGTGCGTGTGTTGGGGGGGGAGGGGCGGGGGGAGGGGGGAAGATCACCCATTTTATCTCAACCAATTTTCCTTTCCGAAGCTGTGATCTGATTTAAACTCTCTTACACATCCCATCAGAATTAGTTCTTCTTCAGTGTTTGCAGAAGAAATGGTAATGAATAGTGACACAGGCTTATCACCCAGACTGGAAAGTCCAAGTGAAGGGACCCTCTCCTAGCCATTTGTTTACTGTAGCTCATGGCTCACTTTCACTGGTTTATCTGCCTGATATGTGACACTTTGGTATCTTTAATATGTCACAGATTCTGACATATTTGGCAGGTCTTTAGATTGAATATCCGTTTTAAAGCTGGTACAGATGTGTTAGGAGACTGTAGAGGGCAGTATGAGACCATTGGTGATGCATGCTGCTAAGTCTGCAGGAGGTGTGCTGCTCTTAATATAGGCCACCTGTAGGGAGTTCCAAGGGTGTTTCAAAAAATTATCTGGGAAAACTGGCCTATTGGATTTACAGTAAATGTCTATTTGGCTTCACCTAAAAGAAATTCTTTATAGAAGGTTCCCCCCCCCCCCCCCGCTTCTCTTCCAGTTTGAAAACAACTAGTGCTACTACTAGCTGAGCAATCACTCTTCAGGGGAGAGAAGCAAGTTGTGTAAATCCTTCTGCTGACAGTCAAGATGATTTTTAGTCTGTTCACAATGGATTTGAACTTACTGCATTGTGAATTAATGTGACAGCAGTGAGGTGGTGTTCAGAAAATGCTACATACGGCTCTCAAGCACAACAAGGTAGACGGGGATACGAGAACCAGAGCCAGTGGTACTGCCAAAGAAAGCAGCCCCATTAGCAAATATCTTCAATGGAAATTGGAGACCAGAGGGGGCGGGCTTTGAGTGACTATAGAGCAGGGGTAGGCAACCTATGGCACGGAGGGGCCCCGAGTGCTGCCGCCGAAGAGAGAGAAAAAAAACCCCCAGAATGCTGCCCCTTGAAAAGTGCCTCCCCAAGCACATGCTTGGAATGCTGGTACCTAGAGCCGACCCTGCCTATGCCCAGGGTCTAACTGATCGCTATATTTGGGGCTAGGAAGGAATTTTCCCTCATGTCAGATTGGCAGAGACCCTGGGGGGTTTTCACCTTCCTCTGCAGCATGAGACATGGGTCACTTGCAGGTTTAAACTAGTTTAAATGGTGGATTCTCTGTACCTCAAAGTCTTTAAATCAAGGTTTGAGGACTCCAGTAACTCAGCCAGAGGTTGGAGGCCTGTTACAGAAGTGGGTGGGCAAGGTTCTGTGGCCTGCAATGTGATGGAGGTCTGACTAGATGATCATGATGTTCCCCTCTGGCCTTAAATCTAGGATTCTATGAGCATCAATGGACCTTCTTCCATACCTGGGGGAGACGCAGAGCAATATGGGACATGGGCAAATGTTCTATTGTTCTCTGCAGTACAGGGTTTGAGTATATTTACTGCCTGGCAAAGCCATTTGCCTTTTCACACCCTCCGCCAGTTGCAAAGCATAAGGTTTACAATCTGACCCTTGCTTTTTACTTACCCAAATAGTGTCCTGCCCTGACAGCCTCAGCAGGGGGATAGGATATAATGGAAAATATGGCAAGGTAATGGGGAGCATGGTGTTGCAGTAGCAGAGGTTGGGGGTTTGGCAGTTCTGTGTGAGGTGACAGTGCTGCAGAGATATGAGTGGTATGAGCAAAAGGGGAGCTGGGGAGTCCACAGAGCACACTGCTCTTTCTGGTAGCCATTTGGGCTGGGGGAAGTTGCAACGTCTGAGGTTTCTGACTTTGGGGAAAGGGAGTGCACGCTGGCATATTTCCAGTGCCTTCAGAACAGACTCACTTTCCTGGATGAAATCATTTTTAAAACACCACCACCAAAGTTGTTAGGCTGAAAAAAAATTGATTTATCTTGTCAAACTCTCTGATGCTGAAATTCAGGTCAGTAGGGTTTTTTAGCCATTGGACGTTTTCTGCAATAACACTAGTAATAAAAAATGGATAGTAAACACACTGCTGTGAGAGTTTCTTATTGGGTCTTGCAAGCATTTACTGTGGTGCTTATTCTTTAGCATGAGGATTGAGCCATGAGGACCCTATCCTGTGAACAGTTACGCTTGTGGATAGCTTTACTTGTGCTAATATTCCCATTGATTTTGATGGTGTTATTTGTGTGGGTAAAGTTACTTGCATGCATAAGTGTTTGAATAATTAGGCCCATAGTTATTACATTTTATTTTTAATTTTTGTGTGTGCTTCAACAAGAACATGTAGTTGGGTAAAGAATATGGGAGTGTCTACAAACTGTCCCCTCAATGATAGTGTCCCCTCAATTGCTTTAATCATGAAATATCATTAATAATAGAGCTTGTCTTCTGATGGTTGCCATGGGTTTAAACATTATCTGCGGAGTAGATAAGTAGTTTTAGGCCTATGAGGCAGAGCAAAGCAAAGTGAATTTTCCAAGATCTCCTAGCAAGTCAGTGGCAAAGCAGGGACTAGTATTCATGTGACCTGATTGACAGTCCTCTTCTCTAACCATAGACATCCTGGATCAAATTAAACCCAGGCCAAGATGAGTGCAATTCCTATTGCAGTTGGTGCGGGTTGGGACCATTGCACTAGGGCTGATTTTGGGTCCTTGTCTGCATACTCCTAGCATAGGAGATTTATGGAACAAGTTGCCAAGTTAAGCCCTCAAGTTTTATAAATGAGTTCATGAGGGAACTAGACGTATTTTATTTCTGAAGAAAGAGAGGGGGATTGACGGAGGTGTAGTGTTCAGCTAACCCCAAAGGGGCCAAGATTATGAAACCAAGTAGCCTTTCTTTCCCTCTAATGCCTTATGTTCATAACTAAGAATTCACTTTGCAAAAAGATAATAAAATGCCAGCATTGTTTCAAGTACATGTTAACACTTTCCTTGCAGGTGATCAAAATGCTGGTCGAGGGCCATGTCATAACTTGGCCGTTAGACAAGCTAAGCAAGAGTTGGTGCCACTTTACGAGGAGGAAAGTTCCTGCTTTAGGCTGGAGAGTATACAGATCACACAGACTCCTTTTGCTATAGGGTAGGAATCCAAGAATCCACTTACAGCAAAAGAATGCTGCCATGTTAAAGCCCTGGCCTTAAGCCTCAGCAAGTTGCCAGCATCAACAATGCATTTCCCATGGAAAAAGGAATTTTCTGCTTTTGGCACTGTGCAAATTTTGTATCTGAGCAAAAAAGCGCTTCCAGACAGTTTGCAGAACTGCTTTTAAACTTGAGTTAAGCGGCGCTGATACAAGACACAGTTGTGCAATGGCAAGTTACGTGCGTTAATAGCATGAGCAAGATCATGCATCCATTCCATTTAGTTCTGAATTCTGAAAAGTCCCACTTCTGCTTTCTGGGGAGGGAGGGGACGAGTGAAATCTCTGAGTTTGACATTGTCAGCTGTCCAGATGTGACTCACCTAGCTCTGCATGGTCTTCTCTTATTAAAAAACTGAGTTCTGCCCGAAGCAAGGATTTTAAGTCTATGGATTTCAGGTTTGAAAAGCTTTGCACCAGCCCACAAGTCAGACCTTAACTATCCCATGTTCTTGCAGAAGAGTGAAGGGGAAAGAGAGAAAGAGACAGATCTGATTACAACAGATAAGCCTTGATTTTTTTTTTTTTGAGGCGGGAAAAAATAAATGAAAGGAAATGGATTTATGTGAGTTTGGATCTCGTAGAACCACAAGAAGGATCAAAGAATACCTAATATACTTAGTGTGTGTTCCTAAGTAGATCTGATCAAACGTTGCACAAACAATGACTGTGAATATTCATTTGAATTCTGAAGACCTGTTTGGTTCAACCACACTTAAATATAAAATATATATGGAAATATACCTATCTCAGGACTGGAAGGGACCCTGAAAGGTCATTGAGTTGAGTCCAGCCCCCTACCTTCACTAGCAGGACCAAGTACTGATTTTTGCCCCAGCTCCCTAAGTGGCCCCCTCAAGGATTGAACTCAACCCTGGGTTTAGGAGGCCAATGTTCAAACCACTGAGCTATTCCTCCCCCACTTGTGGCCCCTTTTCCCTTACTATTGGCAGACATTTGTGTTGTACATTTTTTCTCACACCAATGGCTGGAGAATGGCCATTCATCATGTAAATACCAGTGACTGCAAGAGTGTTTGTCACTTGTTATTTGCTAGTCATTACTCTCCTGTTCAAAAAGTTTGTCATCCAGTCAGGGAGTCAAAACAGCACCATGTGACTCGAGTAACCAACCATAAAGCACAAATAATGAACTGTGAACACTCAAAGCGAACAGCTTACAAGTCCTCATGCACTGAAATGTATTCACATAAACTCTTTGGGGAATGACAAGTGCATTTGTTGAAATCAGAATTAGTTTGTGAACAGAAAAAAACATTAAGTATGTCAGACAATTTATTCATAACAAATAATTCAACCAGCTCTGTTCCTAATAAATTGCTTGTGGAGACTCCTCTCATTCTGTTGTGCACAAGGAAGTCCTGGGTGACAGTAATAATCTTACTGAGCAAAATCCTTTTCAGAGACCACCAAAGCCACACTGGAAAATATTAATTAACCCTATTAATGAATGTGGGAACTGAAAGGTGATCTTGGATCCAATCAACAATACTACTTTGCATATATGTTACATTTTTTATTCAAGGCTCTCACAAGCACTTTCCATACATTAATGAACTAAGCCTCAGAGACCCTTGTGGGGTAGGCAAGACGTATTTTACAGATGGTTACTCTGAAGCACAGATAGGTTTGGTGACTTTCCCAGGGTCACACAGAGAGTACGTGTCAAAGCAGGATTCCTGATTTCTACTCCTGTTTTCTAACGGTTAGAAGTTAAACATCTCCATACAGAGCTGAGCAGTTTTACATTAATCCAAGAACTGGCAAAGCTCGTCTCCATGACAGTGGCAATCACAGCTGGTGGAATGATTCATTGAGAATAAATTATTCAATGAATGTAGCTCTTTTTCCTGTTTGTGAACCCGCCCTGATGCTTGTGAGCGTATTCACCGGTTACAAGTATTTGCTGCGTTGTTTATGTGAACAAATCTCAGCTGTTGGGAGGTGCACAAAGAGTTCACTTTGGCTAGTTGCTGTTTGTGAGTCATGAGGTGCGATTTTGTTGTCTTGGTCACATGATGGGCTGACTGAAACAAACAAATGACAAATAGCAAGTAACACGGAACGAGTAGCCAATACTGTTGTTTGCTTTTAAATTTGGGTATTCATGTGAAGAACAGACATTGCTTGTTCTTGCAAGAAACTGCCTGACCAACTCTAATGAGAGTCTGCTTGCTTCACATCAACTTTAACCCCTGGTGTGTACTAGGAAAAAAAGTATGTTCTTAACTCAAGTTAGCTAACGTGATAATTAACATGAAGTGAAATCTAGTGAAGACAAGGCTGTTTCCAGTTTTCACATGAGTTAACAGGTTGAGGTAAACTTTAGATTTCCCCATAGTTTGTAACTTGACCTATGTGAAAACTAAAAACGGCTTTGTCTTCACCTTGTATTAGTTACCATATGTTAGCTAATTTGTATTCATAGAATCATAGAATATCAGGGTTGGAAGGGACCTCAGGAGGTCATCTAGTCCAACCCCCTGCTCAAAGCAGGACCAATTCCCAACTAAATCATCGCAGCCAGGGCTTTGTCAAGCCTGATCTTAAAAACCTCTAAGGAAGGAGATTCCACCACCTCCCTAGGTAACCCATTCCAGTGCTTCACCACCCTCCTAGTGAAAAAGTTTTTCCTAATATCCAACCTGAACCTCCCCCACTGCAACTTGAGACCATTACTCCTTGTTCTGGCAGGACACTCCTTTTCCCCTAGATGATTGTAGAGAAGGGGAAGGAATTCTTAGTTCTGATCCAACATCCCTCTCTGATCTCATAGTCCCTTGACTATACCTGGAATGACTACTCAAACTTACAGCTACCACTGACTAGAATTTCTCCTCCAAATTATTACTGCACACTGGAGTGAGGATGCACATTACTGCAGACATGCCCTCCACTTCCCTTGCGAAAAACATTCTGGAATTTGGCAAAATTTTGGTAAAAGCATCAAGATGGAAAACCATGACCAGAGATCCTCACATGGTGTAAATTGGTATTAACTTCCAAGGTGACCTCCAGTGTGTTATTCCGTATCAGGGCTGAGTGACCATTTGTACCTAAATAGGAAACCAGATGTTAAAAGTGAGCCTCTCCTTTGTTGCTACAGAAATCTCAGTCTCTTGGTAGCTGGTTTCTCTTGACAGACTTTGTACTGGAAGAAGGAATGGGCTGACACTCACTCCGACTGAGTAAACAGTGCCTCCATTCCATGCATCTCAATGAGAGTATCCATCAGCCAAAAACTTTACAGTAAGAACTTCACAGGCCTGATTCTCGTTTACACGAAGGCCCTGATATACTGCAATGGCAAATATAAATATAAACCCACTTTCCATGTCTGGAGCAGTGTAACTGGGAATCAGGCCTTTCATTTTTATAACCCATGCCAGTGAAACTATATTTTTAAATAACAAGAGGTAGGAATATTTCATGTTAATTCAACAGGAAAAATAAGAGCTCACTTTTTGGAGTCCAGTATTTAAGCATATAAAGAATATACTCTGCACCAAATTCTATGCATACTTACCCATGCACTATGATCACACAGGTTGGAAGTCAATGAACGATTTGACCTACAATATGTACACACATCCTTAGCTGGTGATGGATAGCGAGCCTGAAATAGCTTTAAATTAACAAAAGTGCATATAGTTGGTTTTGGCCTCCTTTTGAAGTGCTTTTAGAGAGACACAGATCTAAAACCCGCCCCCTGCAGCTGCAGTGAGAATGTGAAAACTCAGAAAGCAGCTGCAAGGGGTTTGTTTTTACATTTCATACCCTGTGCGTCTTTAAAAGCACTCTGAAGAGACACTGGGGCGGGGCTGCCGTAGACCCAGGCACCTCAAAGAAATGTAAATGTAGGGCCCAGTCCTGCAGACCTTGCTCAGAATTCCCACGGAAGCACTGTAGAGTTAGCTTGCCATGCCAGTGGGTCTCATTGTGCCCACTTGTAGAAGACAGGGACAGGGGCTAACCTGTTGTGGGATTCTCCTCCCAGAGATTTCTCCATGATTGTTTCATCTGGGGAGTGCGTGTGTCTGCCCCTGCTGCAGGCCCTGCCTCCAAACCTTGTGGATCTGTTGGGATCAGTGAGAGATGAGGGATTTTCCATGCAGATGCTTTTGTGCCTCCACAACATCTCTGGTTATAAGAATCTATTGTTTGGAAGGATAATTCTGATCCCTCACCCCCCAGTGTATGTGTTACAATCTTTTTGGTGATATGGCAGGATTTGAATACATCATCTACTCTGGGATTCACAGTTGCATGGGATATTCTAACCTGTTTGTTCTTTATGTGTATTTGTATCAGCAGCTTCCCCCCAGTGGCCCTCTTGTTGTGTTGGCTGAGTGGAGTGGGGCAGGGCCATGGACCCTGCTTCGTTTGGGTCAATCACTGTGTGACGGGTTGGATCACAGAACCCCCCTTGGGAGCTGCCACCTGATGTGCCAAGACTACCTCTGCTCTTGCTTTCCCTGCCAGCTCGGGACCCCAGCACCCTGTCTTGCTGAGCCAAACATGCTCATCTGCTCCAACAAAGACTCCGGGTCTGAATTACTTGCCCCAAAGCTGCAGGTTTACCTGAAAGCAGCTAACAGAAGTGTTCCTGCCTTTAACACTCAGATGCCCAACTCCCAATGGGGGTCTAAACCCAAATAAATCCATTTTACCCCGTATAAAGCTTATACAGGGTAAACTCATAAATTGTTCACCCTCTATAACACTGATAGAGAGATATGCACAGTTGTTTGCTCCCCCAGGTATTAATACATACTCTGAGTTAATTAATAAGTAAAAAGTGATTTTATTAAATACAGAAAGTAGGATTTAAGTGGTTCCAAGAAGTAACGGACAGAACAAAGTAAGTTACCAAGCAAAATAAAATAAAACACACCAATCTATATCTAATCAAACTGAATACAGATAATCTCACCCTCAGAGATGCTTCAGTAAGTTTTTTCCTCAGACTGGACACTTTCCAGGCCTGGTACCGCTCTTGTTCCAGCTCAGGTGGTAGCTAGGGGATTCTTCATGATGGCTCCTCCTCCTCCTTTTGTTCTGTTCCACCCCTTTATATATCTTTTGCATAAGGCGGGAATCCTTTGTCCCTCTCTGGGATCCTACCCCCTCCTTCTCAATGGAAAGACACCAGGTTAAAGATGGATTCCAGTCCAGGTGACATGATCACATGTCACTGCAAGACTTCATTGCCCACTTGCCAGCACACATGTATACAGGAAGACTTAGAGGTAAAACACACCCATCTGCAGACAGTTGTCCTGGTTAATGGGAGTCATCAAGATTCCAAACCACCATTAATGGCCCACACTTTGCATAATTACAATAGGCCCTTAGAGTTATATTTCATATTTCCAGTTTCAGATACAAGAGTGATACATACAAATAGGATGATCACACTCAATAGATTATAATCTTTGTAATGATACCTTACAAGAGACCTTTTGCATGAAGAATATTCCAGTTACATTACATTAACTCATTAGCATATTTTTATAAAATCATATAGACTGCAACATCACACAGTGTTGCTAGCCAGGAGCAGTCTATGTGCTCAATGGGGTGCTAGGAGCAGCCCTGTGCAGAGGGTAACGTGGGACGTTCCCTGCAGACCCCTGAAGGCTGAGCACAACGTAGCCCTCACTCTTTATTTCAGAGGCAGTAAAAACAGAGCGACGGCCTCCGGACTTGGTTTGTTCATTCAGTGGAAGTTTTGCCTGCCTAAGAACTGAGCACGAAATAACTAAGAGTAAAGGTGGGGTTAGGGTGCAGCCCATTGATGATACTAGAAATGGACCAAGATTGAAACCCCATATCCAAATACCCTCAGACTTTGGGAGGACTGGATTTAGATTTCCTGGTATTGGCCCATCACCAAATAATACTGTTACTGCTGGCAGCAGCCGTCAGTCCAGATATTGTCTCTAGAACTAATAAGTAGTGATGGAAGGTCCTCAAAAGGTTCAGTGCTTCATTTTTGGCTGAACACTCAGAAGTTAGTTGCAGGGGTAAAGGAAGGCAGAGCAGAGAGGAGCACAGTTTCCTTCCTCTGCTTAAGTCAGAGGGAGAGCTCCCCCACCTAACTGCTGCTTACCTGAACCATATCCAAAATTTCTGAGTGTTTCTGCTTTCACAGCTCAGACTTTCTAACGAGATTTCCCATTCTTCTTGCCCCTGCTTGGATCAGCGGTACCCCAACAACTGTCTTCCCTACAGCATGCCTGTGGTTTTGCTTCAGGTTGACTAGCCAGGGCCGCCTGGGGGGGGGGGGGGGGGGCAAGTGGGGCAATTTGCCCCAGGCCCTGGGACCCACAGGGCCCCCCCCGAGAATATAGTATTCTACAGTATTGCAACTTTTTTTTTTTAATGTAAGGGACCCCCGAATTTTCTTTGCCCCAGGCCCCCTGAATCCTCTGGGCGGCCCTGATTAGCACTTGGGTATGTGAAATTGAAAAATAATAAAAAGTTATTAGGATGTATTTGAACCTGCATAAAGTTCATTCCAATTTCTGAGTTGAAACTCTGGGTCAGTTTTGTCCAAAACTATTGTCTACCATCTCTGCTGAAAATACGTGGTAATCTCAGAAGCATGGAGTGTGATCTCAGGTGTCTCTATCTGATTGGTGTGTATGTTGTTTGCCTTGTTTTTAGTTTGCAAACTGAAATAAATCCTGATTTTTCTGTTATGGAAATGATGAGATGGGCTTGAACCAAACTCCCTGATCTCAACACCACTGGTCTTTGGGATGTGTGAATTCTAGATCTGGATCCAAACCGGAATTTTGCAGCTTCTGCCCATACCTAATTATGAAATTATGGGCTTGTTTTTCAGAGATGCAGAGAACCTGCAGCTCTCATTGATTTCAGATGGAGTTGTAGCTTCTTAGCACTTCTGAAAATCAGGTCCAAGATGCTATGTTCCCTTTGAAACCCTCACATTGAATGAGGAACTAAATATGAAGTGAGAAGAATGGATCTGATTGTCCATTGAAATACACTTGTGTAAATCAGGAGTAAGTGCAGTGATCCAATAACTCTATTGACTTCAATAGAATTACTCCTGATTTATACCAGTATAAGGGTATGTCTACACAGCAAAAACTGGGCATGGGCTAGCCTACCCAAGCTAGCTTGAATCCAGTTAGTGTGGGTAGCAATAGCAATAAAGACAGTGCAGCATTGACTTCAGCATGAGTAGTACAACCTGGCATAGAACCTGGGTACGTACTCAACTTGCTAGCTTGCTCTTAAGCCTGCACTGCTGTCTTCACTGCTACAGTTACCTACTGTGTTAGCTGGATTCAAGCGTGCTCAAGTAGGCTAGCCCGTGCCCAGCTTTTGCTGTGTGGACATACCCTCAGACAAAAGAGAATCAGGTCCAACACTTCAGTTGCTTAATTTTACTTTGAGATGACAAGATCCAGGGCCGCCCGGGCGGCCGGGGGGGCAAGTGGGGCAATTTGCCCCGGGCCCCGCAGAGGCCCCCATGAGAATATAGTATTCTATAGTATTTCAACTTTTTTTTATGGAAGGAGCCCCCGAAATTGCTTTGCCCCAGGCCCCCTGAATCCTCTGGGTGGCCCTGACAAGATCTCTACCTAAGTTTAAAAACAATACAGAAGAGGAAGAGGAAACGAAAAGAAATAAAGATGTTTCTATTCTCTGCCTCTCAGGATAGAGTTTCCGAAAAGACACAAACGTTCGATTACAACACCCTTGTATTTAATTATTGTAGACATTTAATCCATCATGATATGGAGAAAAGAAAATGCAGCCTGTCTGCTTCTCAGGGAAAAAAAAGAAGCAATACAGTAATTAGAATGTAACTAAAGTTCTAAGAATGATGTGAAGCCACATAATGACCTGCATCATATTAAGGCAATTGGAATGCTAACAGGAAACAGGTTCTGAAGGGTTTCTTTGCCTCTCTCATTTTTTTTTCTTGTCCAGATAATCGTGAGCCTTCATCCTGAACAAATGAATTATTATTTAATTTAAATCAGCCAGTGTTGTTCAACAATCATTTATCTTCCCATAACCCTTGTTCATGGAGAAGTCATGCAGCATTACATAACTTTATCTTCTTCTCGTTTCAATTTCTAGCCTGTCTCCTACTAATTTCAGGATATGAGGTTTTTATTGGAGTTTTTTTTTTTTGCTTTAGTTTGCTGCGTTTAGCTTTTGTCTGTTTGTTTTACATCATAGGCCATATGTAGCCTATAGCCAACACGACTGTCTTGTTTTGGCTGTCCCGTGTTGGCACTGTTCGTTTAAAAAAAAAAACTTTTGGCAGAATGCTTGAAAGATTGTCTTTTGTTTTATAGAAGTAGGAGGTGTATCAGGGCTGCAGGGAGAGGGCATCTGATTCCAAAGCATAACTTTCTAGCATAGCAGACCCCAAAGGAATAAAAAGTGGGACAATACAAAAGAGGCTAACGATTGAAATTGGATTCATACTGTTAGGATTAATGATAGAAGGGAGAGGAAAACTAGAGCAGCATTCCTCAGCCAACACATTCGAATGATAAATTGCATTAAGGCACCGAAAAGAACAACAGCTGCAGTTCATGAAAAGCCAAATTTATCTAAATTTCTCCAGTTGATCAGTCAAAATCATCAGTGAGACTTCCACTCTGTAATCACTTTTTCTCAGAAAAACAGAGCAGAGACAGAGAGCAAGAGACACCTTCAGAAAACAGAGCAAGCTACATTTATTTTTGCTACATTTTTACAGCCAATAAAACCTAGTGGTACAGGTTTCCTGTGGTGGTAGAGGAATTCCTCAGCGAGATTGCTGCCAGAGAGACATGGATTTCAGTTCAGTATGTTCAGAAATAAACATCCTTCTCACAAGACAGTGCAGTTGGAGCCCTTGCTAAATAGCCAAGAGATACTGCTTGCTGGAGGTGCTGCGCCCAGGCTAGCATCTTGGAGATAGCCTGGGAGTAGAGCGCTTGAAGCCTGGCAAAATAGAAGAGCCAGAGCCATGAGACTTCTTAGCAAAACAAATCCTTTTTTTGAACGATAGTCAAGACACCCAGGGAGGGTCTCTGATCTTGTTATGTTCGCTCTTAGGGTACATCAACGCTGGAATAAAAGACCTCTGGCCTGGCCACAGCAGGCCTGGGTCAGCTGACTTGGGCTTGGGCTGAAGGGCTAAAAATTGCTGTGTAGGTGTTCAGGTTTGGGCTGGAGCCTGCGACCCTCCCCCCTCACAGGCTCCAGCCTGAGCCTGAATGTCTACACAGCAGTTTTACAGCCCACAAGTCCAAGTCAGCTGACCTGGGCCAGCAACGGGTGTTGAATTGCTGTGTAGATAGACAATGTGGAATCTCCATCACTGAAGATTTTTAAGAGCAGGTTAGACAAACAACTGTCAGAGATGGTCTAGATAATACTTTTCCATGAGTGCAGGGGACTGGACTAGATGATCTCTCAAGGTCCCTTCCAGTTCTATGATTCTGTGATTTAGAGGCCCCAGCTGAGATCAGGGCCCCATTGAGCTAGTCACTGTCAGACATATAGAATCATAGAATCGTAGGACTTGAAGGGACCTCAGTATGTCATTGAGTCCAGTTCCCTGCACTCAAAGGCAGGACTACATAATAACTAGACCATTCCTGACAGGTGTTTGTCTAACCTGTTCTTAAAAACCAATGACAGAGTTTCCACAACCACCCTAGGTAATTTGTTTCAGTGCTTAACCACCCTGACATTTAGTAAGTTTTTCCTAATGTCCAACCTAAACCCCCCTTACTGCAATTTAAGCCCATTGCTTCTTGTCCTATCCTTAGAGGTTAAAGGTGAACAATTTTTCACCCTCCTCCTTGTAACAAACTGTTTATGTACTTGAAATGTTATCATGGCCTCCCTCAGTCTTCTCTTTTTCAAACTAAACAAACTCAGTTTTTTCAATCTCTCCTCATAGGTCATGTTTCTAGACCTTTAATCATTTTTGTTGCTTTCCTCTGGACTTTCTCCAATTTGTCCACATCTTTTCTGAAATGTGGTGCCCAGAACTGGACACAGTACTCCAGTTGAGACCTAATCAGTGTGAAGTGGAGCAGAAAAATTACTTCTCGTGTTCTGCTTGCAACACTCCTGCTAATACATCCCAGAATGTTTGCTTTTTTTGTAAGTGTTACACTGTTGACCCATATTTAGCTTGTGAACTGCTATAACCCCCAGATCCCTTTTTCCAGTACCCCTTCCTAGGCAATCATTTCCCATTTTGTATGTGTGCAATTGATTGTTCCTTCCTAAGTGGAGTACTTTGTCCTTATTGAATTTCATCCTATTCACTTCAGACCATTTCTCCAGTTTATCCAGATCATAGTAAGATTCAGTCCCTGCCCTGAAGAGCTTACAGTCTAAATAAACAAGACAGACAAAGGAAGTGTTATTAGCCCCATTTAATGGCAGGGGAACTGGGAGACAGAATGATTAAATGGTTTGCCCAAGGACACAAGACATTTGTGGCAGAGCTGGGATTTGAACCTAGATCTCTCTACATCCAGTGTCTTAATCTCAAGATCATCTTTCTGCCTATTTTGAAACCAAGAAATAAGTGACTTGTCTATTTGCTTTGATCCATCTATGTGACCATATATGATCTAATATTAAAACAACCCTCTGCTATTTGTGCCTCCATTGTGATCTGTGAAGCCTGTGGAGCACCATTCTGTTCTGACTTACCATATGTTTGTTTGCTGCTGTTCAAAAGAAATTAAGAGAAGGAATAATGGATCACAGTTACTGAACAATATGGACAATTTCTGGAGACAGAATATGTTACCTCAAGGTGATAAATAGGGAGTTTTTCTTCATATTTCTTTCCTAATCTGAAACCCATGCGTTTCTGTAGTGTTAATGTATTTCACTGACCTTCTGGAGAAGAACGCATCTGGAGCAGACTTTTAAAACATAGGCAGGACCCCAGCCACAAGGGAGTTTATGGCCGATGATGCGATTTATCTGGAGCGTCTTGGGAAGTGACTGGAATGCTGTGGTACTTTCATAGCAGAAATGCAATACATTGTGTTTTCAGTTCACTTTTTCATTTAATTTAATTTTTGCAATGGCCAGATTGTGTTGGCTATACTGTGACCCATGCTGGCTGTGGTGTGGAGCTGTACAGCCTGTAGGGGACGCACTATGGGGTATATGATCCCTGACCCAGCTCCCAAACATGATCAAAATGATCCTTTAATTCCTATAATTTTTTGAAAAAATCCTGAAATGGAGCTTCTGTCTGTCTGTCTAGATATATAGATACATCAATATATTTGTGAATATATATTGTGTATTGTGTGCATCTTATTTATATGTGTATATATGGATTCTTGTGCCGCTGACTAATAATAATCCTCCTAAAGGCTTTTCAGTCTTGTGTATGTTTACATGTGGTTTAAAACATGGAATCTAAGGAGGTCACTTCCCTTCACTCAGATATTTTTCTACAAAATACAGCTGCAGAGCACCGTAAGAAGCAATGTTCTTGTGGTATTTTCACTAGCAGTTCTACAGGAAGAACTGTTCTCTCTGTGTTTCCATCCATTACCAACCACTTACCCAGCATCCTGAGCTGAGTCAGTGGTACAAGGTTGTTCTTAATTTGCTTCTTCTAGTTTTCAACTCCCAAAAGGGAGGTGGGAGGAAGCTATCCCAAAGGTTGACCTTCTTGCCTATGTATCCAGGTCTGGAAACCCACTTCAAATTCCTATGTCAATAGTTTCATTTCCTGACCTGCCCACTAACATCAAGCACCGAGGAGAGAGTGTTTTAACTGCCTTTTGTTTCAGCCAAAGTTTGTGTTTATATTTTGGTTACATTGTGCAGGAGTAATAAGTGCTTTTGAAGTGACAACTCAACAGCATATTAAATGTGAAATCGCAACTTTTGAGTTAGAAATTCAGGCAATGAGAATTTCAGCTCAGATGGCCACACTTGTACCATTTCCACGGCAACATTTTCTGCTGAAGAACTAAACATTAGAGCAGAGTTGTTAGAAATAATCAAAGGGAAGAATTTTTTCTGTGAATAATTGTTTGAATTTGAAAATACATTTTGATTCAACCATATCCATTTCTGATTCAACCTTTGGGCCAGATTCTCAACTTGTAAACTGGTGTAGAGCCATTGACTTGATTTACAGTAGCTGAGAATACGGCCCTTTGTGTTCACTTTCTGCTAGAATTTGACAGCTTGAGCTTTACTTGCCCGAATAGTAATTAAAAACCATTTTTAAACTCAGACACTTCAGTTGTCATTAAAGGAGTTTGTGTATCCAGTTGTTCGGTTTGAAATTTGCACTGTGCAGAGGTCATGCCATTGAATGTCAAGGCAGGAATCACCATTTGGCACTGTGTTACACAGAGTCTTACCAATATGTCTGGTTACAATTTTTTGTTTTAAACGTTTTCTTCAATGAAAAATGTTTTTTTTTGTCAAAATGTGAATTTCCGTGGAAATGTTCTGGACTTTCACTGGAAAAAAACCAAAAACTCCATGAAAACTCAAAAGTTGTATGCTGGAACAAAAACATTCCCTGATGAGTTCCACTTACAAGCCCTTAGCACGTGAGCGCCTTTCAGTCTTTGAAGCAATGCTTGTATTGTTGTTAGCTTTGTGACCCATGTCACTACCATTAAGTTGCGATATTAGATATTTCATGGTGATCATTTTGTGAGCTGTCCAGAAAAAAAAATCATAAAGGAATCCAAGATTAATTTGGATCAACAAATAGGGAATTCTGTAGGCTTCTCATGAACAGAGATAACATCCATGCCAGGCCAGCTGTACTAGCTAATGTGGAGATGAGGTCTGGTCCATTGTTCCAACCCCTTGAACTTTGTTGCTTGTAGCATTACAGACCCTAAGGTCTTGCACTCAGGGAGCAGAATTATTCCGGACTCCAGTGCAAAGGCTGGGTGAATGGCTCTTTGGGCGCTTTTATTCTTTTGTGCACCTGTGCAGTCTCGTTCTGTGTAACCTTTTCTTTTTCTCCTTAGCATTTTACATCTCAGTCCCTGGCACCTTTTCTCTTTAAGGTCTGCAACAGCTTGAATAGGAATTTGTGTCTGACTCTGCAATCTGGGGCATGTTCTTCTCAGTGTCTCTATTTTTTTGGTCTTAACCTCTGTGTGCATAACAAACTGCACTCATTCTAATTTCGCTCTACCTTTCCATCTTCTTGAGATCATCGTATTAAAAAAGCTGAAAAACCCCCATCCTGAAAACATCCTTTTTGAGGTCACAACTTGTCATTTGAACTTGAAAGCTCCCCATCCTGTCTCTTAGTAGGTAAAGTCACTTGCCTCTAGAGCTGGGCCAATAATTGCATTTTCAGTTTGGTGCAGTACCAAAAAAAAAAAAAAAATTCATTTGTGTCAAATCAAATCTGAAATTGTGTGGAATTTTTGGTGAATCAAAAAAGGCCATTTTAGATCTGTTCCAGAGCCTGGTTCTTCTAAATCCCAGGTGAGTGTCCAAACCAGTGAGCTACAGGTTGTAAGGGGGAGCGGCGGCAGCAGCCGCCCTCCCTCCACACACCCCTGCTACCACCATCAGCTCCTCCTCCTTCTCTTCTTCCTCTGGCCATTTTGTCAATGGCCAAAACTATTCTTGTCAAAAGAATAGTTTTGGATCCCCCAAAACTTCATTTTTCAGCAAATAACTCTTTGTCTGAAAAATTTCACTCAACTCTACTTGTGTAAAGTTTCTTTCTTTTGGATGTTACACTGTTGTAATGGTTAATGTAATTGTTTCTCTGAAAAAAAACCATGAAAGTTTGTGATGAGCAAGAAACAGTCTAACTATATATAATGAAGCCACTGTGGAATATTCATTTACCTTCCTGGGTTGTGAAGTCTGGTGGAAAGTCCTCCTGGCCTGTTTGACCACAAACGCTTGCAGCTCTGCATTAAGACAATGATTATAATGAAATCTCCTGCTTCAGAGTTTCAGCTGGTTACCTGCAGAGGGCAGGAAGGACCTGCCATGATGCACAATTGGCCAGATATATTCTCAGGAGTGGGAGGACGGGTGTTTCACTTTCCTGTGAATTATCAGAGATTGGGCGCAACTGGAGATGGACAGTGCTTTGAGGTGATACCTGGCTAGTGGGTCTTGCTCACATGCTTAGGGTCAAACAGATCAACAGGTTTTGGGTTGGGAAGGAATTTTTCCCCAGGACAGATTGTCAGGGACCTTAGAGGACTTCCACCTTCCTCTGGAGCATGGGGTGTGGTTCACCGACTGGGATCATCTGGGCATATCTCACCTAATAAATTCCCTGCCCTTGCAGAGATGTCAAGCATTGGTGGCTTCTCTGTCTTTCCTGTACTCTGCCTGGGGCACACCACAGTTCACACTCCTGAGGACTGAAACGCTTTGATCTAACTAAAATCATTGGGCTCAATATTGGGGTATCTGGGTGAAATTTAATGGCCAGTGATGTGGAGGAGGTCAAACTACATGATCTAATGGTCCCTTGTGGCCTTAAATGCTATGAAATGTGTATGTCCTGTATCCTGTTGTCTGTCATTACTCTGTCCCTGTCTGAAGTGTTTATGACTATTGCACATTGTGCTCTGCTGTTTGTCTTTTTATAAGGCTGTTCAATAACTTTATTTTAAATTTATTACTGCCAAAAGCAATACACCCTGGAATGATACTGCAAGTCAGCAGAATTACACCAGGAATGAATTTGACCCCATGACTGAAAAGAAGTCTCATTTTCCATATGACCTAATTTATCCATGAGAAGCAACACACATGATCTGAGTTACTTTCTTTACAAGAACATATATTCAGTGATTAATTGTCAGCCTAAGTGAAGTTCTCCATGGATTGAATCTCCAATCCTTAGTCTAAATAGGAAACATAAGAGTGTGAACACACACTCTTCTCCTTAGATATCTGCTGTTTCTCTTCTAGCACCCCACAGTGACTTTAGCGGCATTCTTTCTGTTTTCAATTTGGATTTGTCTCCATAAAAATGAAGCAATAACCTGATTTCTAGTAGTATAAACTGTACAAAATTAAAGCTTTAAGATGTGCTGTGGATACTGATTTCCTGGGTCACTATCTCAAATGGATGGGAAAGGGAAATGAAAGGAGGAACCATATTAATATGAAATGAGATCTGTTCATATGTGGAAAATATGCAAGGACTAACTTACAGGCCAGAAGAGCTTCATGTTAGTCCTACTGACTTGGTCAGGGGAGGTTTTTGTTTTGCTGACCTGATAAAGCCAGACACAAGGATTCTGGTTCAAATATTGTCATTGGTAATATTCAGAATCTCCCCTGTAAGCATGTCCCAGCCACTGGTTGATAGGTCTCCTTTAATAGGTTATGTCTGCTCAAGTGTCTAGTTCACCAACTGCCAGTCACAATAGTCTGCTTTACATCTCTGGTTTCTGCCTTATATACTCATAGAATCTGTGGGGTTCTGCATGCCCCTCCGTACAAGGAACAATGTGTTTGTGATGCAGATTTTTTTGATTCTCTGAAGAATTTCACAGATTCTGAGCCCATCCCTGCAGGGAATTCTACTTTTCATCTCTCTCCACAGTATGTACCGCGTTCTTCTGATCTGGATTGGTTTATTCATTAAGATTTTTAAGTAGGGTATCAGAGTTTAGCAGATATCTGTTGGTTTACAAGGACTTGCTCTCAACAGAGAAGCAGCTTCATTCTATAATGGAGGAATATAAACATTTACAAATGAACAAGGATGTTGGAAAACCACAGTTAACACTGAGGCTAGATGGATCAACAGGAAATTGTATGATAAATTATTGACTATAAGATTTCTGGAGTGTGAATGAAAAATGACTATAGATTCCCTTTTGAGTCTTCTCTATCGCATGTTTAAATTCTGCTAACCTAGGATATAATCTGTTTCAACAGGTTGAATGTATTGTTTTGTTGGCTGAAAAGGAAGTGTGAAATCTACAGAATAGTTTTTCTTTGTGAGAGACCTCATATCTTAAGTACATCGGGGTGAAAAATATTTAATTAACATGGATTATTTAGGGGTAGAACCACTGTGGATCTCATTAAACAAAACAGTGTGAAGCTTTGTCATTCCAAGCTGGAAATGATGCCTAGCTAAGCCAGTAAAACAGACATCAAAGGTGTACATATGGGTTACATTTTAATATTCTTCCAACATTTTTATAAAGAACTGTTACTAATTTTAAACTGCATTGGTAAAAACTTGACCCTTTCTCTTTCTCTTTCTCTCGCTCTCGCTCTCTCTCTTTTTCAAGATAAATTTCTGAGGACCAGATTCTCAGCTGATATAAATCACTGAAGTCAGTGCAGCCATGCTAATTTACACAGCTGAGGATCTGGCCATGAGAAAGGTTTCCCCCTTCCAAATCACCACCAGAGATGGAGGGAAAACAGAGGAATGGTGTCATCTGGATATGTGAATGTTTTGGCTGTCATACAACCATGGGATAGATCTATGATATGAAGACAAAAATATGGGAGCTAGAGTTTGAACTGTTGAGATAATCCCATAAATAGGAGCAGAAATTCTGGCTAGAAGTTCTGTATTGAAACAATTTTGGAACGACACAACTGACAGGAAAAGAACTTAAGACCTGGACTCCCTGTAAGCAACCATGGGCCAGATCCTTAGCTGATGTAAATCAGTGTGGCTCCATTAATTTCAGGGATCTGTACTTGAAGTCAAAGGAACTATGAGGCAGTACACCATAGGAATTTTGTGCCAAATGTTTTTAGTCATACCAGTGGAGAAACTCCACTGCCTTCAGTGACATTATTTTGGATTAACAGTAGTATAAATGAAAGTAGGATTTGGCCTTTTGTGTTTGGAGAGTGAAGATAAATGATTCATATAATTGCTTTTAGATCAAGGGATACTTTACTGATGAGACTGACTTAGTGTGGCGTTGCACATGTAATAGATCACATAGTAGACTATGGTGTACATTCCATGCAAACATTCATGATGATCCTGGCTTTTGTGATGTAAGTGGCAACCAGGACCCTATATATTCTGTAATGTATCACTTAAATGTGAATGAAGAACAACGTTAAGCTATGTGTGCCTCACTCCTGAGTTCCACTAGTAATGAGATCAGAATATCACCACTGAAGTCAATGGAGTTACTTGAGTTACATTGGCCCAATGGTATAAAACAGGCAGTGGAATCAAAACTGGCTCCTGTTTGAGTTCACATGTGTATAGCCTGGAGGCCAAATTCTCTTCTCAGTTACTCCAATGAAACATTGTGAAGACAATGAGAATGCACTGGTATAAGTGAGAGGAGGATTGAACCCTCTGTAGATAGTCATTGCTGGGGAAAAAGGAATTTAGTAGCAGTGGCCTCCTGCAATAAGCTCATTTATTAAAATTAATGTATAAATACATGTAATGGACCCTGCTTCCCAAGTTTTTCCTCAACAGAGTGTCATGTATATCTTAGTATTGCGTGTCAATAAATAAGGGCCTGATCCAAAGTTCTCTGAAGTTAATGGAAGGATTCTCGTTGAGTTCAGTGGGCTTTGGTTCAGATCCTGAGACCTTAGCCTGTAAATTATGTTAAAGTGGTGCTACTAGCCGGATTCTCTCTGGCCAGTTTTCCATAATTCCCAGACAGATGCTGTCTATGTAGTAGTGAAACTCCCTTTTCAATTAGGAAAGCCTAAAGAGGAACACTGTAGTGCACAGCAATGTGCTTCTAGTCAGCAATTCCAAATGAGTTCATCATTAGTGGTACTGGAATATTATCCCCGGCAAGAGCGCTAAAAAGAGGAGTGATTTTTAGTCCATGTAGGTGTCTTTGGAGTTATACTGTGGTTCTCCTTTAGTGCAACAGTTTTAGCCATATGCTTATGATAAATGTATTTTAAGAATATAGGTAGAGTTTATATAAATATTTTCACCACCATGCTCTAAAAAGCATTCTAAACTCACGAACAACTGACTGAATTACTGAGGCTATATGGAAACACGAGAAGAACTAGGAAGATAAATATTTCATATTATATTCAAAGCATTTCCTATGATCGTTCTGTTTCCTGCTCTGCTTCCTAGAGTACTTCTGTAGCCGCAGACTATCCTTTACCTCCCATTTGCTGTATTAACCTTTCTCAGTGTCCCTGAGCATATGTCAGTTCCAAGTGGCATATTGAATCTGAAGTCCCAAGATACCTACTACTGACAGTGACTTGAGCAAAACTGTAGGGAGTCCAGCTGCTGTTTTGTGCAGTCAGTGTAAAATAATAATAATGATGATAATAATAATAAAATAATAATTAATAATAACTAAAACACTGCTGCTATGGATATCCAACTTGTCCCTGTGTGTAGGGTAGCCTCTGTATTTTCTTTCAGTGCATGCTGCCAGAAAGTTTCTGTTCTATGGCTGGTTCTCTTTGGACAAGATTTTGTTAGCACCTCCTGACTGCTGTCAACTTTGTTGCATCTTCTTGATATGTATGTTTGGGGCTTTTTGTGGGGAGAGAGGGAGAAGTTTGTTGTTGCCACTGATATTTCCTTCGGGCTCCTCTAAAAGTCTCTCATGAATTATTTCCTCTTTCTGTTTCTCTGTTGCCATTGACGTTAAAGAAACAGTGGGGCCAGATCAATGGAGTGATGCTGATTTTCATCAGTGGGGGATGTAGCCCAGAGCCCACAGCATCACCATTATTGACTGTTGGAGCAGTCTCTGTCTTTAACCCAGTGCATTCTGGGATAGCACTGGCTACTTTCTTACACATTGTCATTGTTTCTTTATTTTAACTCCTTGTTAAAAAAACTCTCCCACAACAGATCAATAACGAAATTCAGGTGAGACACAGGGTGGAAGAATGGTCTTGTGGTTAGGGCGCTGGTCTGGGATTCAGGAGATATAGGTTTATTTTGTGGCTCTGCCATAGACTTCCTATGCGACCTTGGGAAACTTGCTTAGGTAAAGATTTTCAAAGGCACAAATCTTAGCTAGATGCTTTACTCCTATTGAAAGTTAACGAGAGTCAGGCCACCCAACTGACATTTGTGCCTTTGAAAATCTCCTCCTCCTCCTCTGTACCAAAGTTCCCCAGTGGTAAAACAGATAAAATAATAATTCCATCTCCTGCGGATAAATGCATTACTGTTTGCTAGGTGCTCAGATATTGCAGTGATGTCAGCTATATAAATATGTGGGTAGTTTAATCAAATAGCCTATTTGGGTACTTTTTACAAGGAATGCATTTAGTTTGGTTGCTATTTGGTTTGGCTTTTTTGTCACGATCGTTGTCTTTAATGGAAATTATTTCTTTAGGCACTGGAAAGAGGATCAAAGCTTTTCACACCCAGAGGGCAAAGTACACAGTTTTGTCTTTAAATTCCCATACCTCCCATTAGGGTCAGATTCAGCCCCCTTGCAAGTGCAGTAGGAAGACATAGCTGGTTTCAAAGTGGCACTACACTGATAGCAGAGTTTGGGCCAGGTTTTTATTCCATCTGATTCTATCAGGGTAATAATCTCAATTAAAATTTTATAAGTGTTTGATATGAAAATAATTCCATGTTTCAATTAAATTTAATTTTTCGGCACGTAGACAAATATTTGAACAACCAGCGGAAATAATAAATTACCAAGGTAAAGTGATTTCATTGCTTTTAAATGCAAAAGAGCTCTGTTGGGATTTTGACAGGAAATGACTGCATTTTCATATCCCATCCTACAGCAGGCATATAGTTCTACATTTCAGTAGAATGAGGTGTAATTCATAAAAGAAACAAAATCAACAAATATACCTGGCTCTGGTTTAAAGCATCGCTGGTGTCTCACAGCACAGTCTATTTTCTTCAAACAAAAACATGTTTGTAAGTGCTGCTTTGAAAGTCTGAGCTGTTCTCTCAGAAGAGTTTAATGAGTGCTTGTTATTGTGACTATTTGCACTCTAGCATTTCTTACTTTTCATCCTGCGTAATTTAATTAAGGTTTGTGGATCTGGTTTGGAAAAGATCTGACTACAGGGAATTCAGATGGATTCCAAGCTGAATCCGTCTTTGGGTGCAATAGTTTGGCAGAGGTAAACTAACAAAATGGTTGAAAAAAGAGATAGTGAGAGACATTATCTTTTATTGCAGGGAAATATAAATGAAAATTCTGCTTGCAATCCAAATGTGATTCTCTCTCTTTCTCAGTGAAAAGGTTCCGATCAACTCTACTAATTATCTGGGGTCTTTCCATGTTACACAAATGAAAAAAAGTTCTATTCCTCTTTTGGGCAGGGACTCTTTTGTTATATGTTTGCACAGTGCCTAGCACAATTGGTCCCTGGTCTGTAGGCCCTGTCACAATAAATGATAAGAAGAAGAGTATTTCTATGCAAGGGGAAGGGTAAAGCCTGACCAGTATTAATCATGTCTTAGAGATATACTACAGTATGGTTCATTTGAGCAGTGGTTTCATCACAGAGGTCTGGGTTCATAGGGGTGAGATGGGATTAATGCTTTATTTATACATGACACACAAAAATCACTTCAACCGCTATTCGGGGTTCTACATGGCAGCGGTTTGCCATGGAAACATCACACAAAGTTATGTACAGGAGGTGAAGAAAAATCCAAAATCCAGTGTAAACTACAGGGGGAATTTAGGTGGGTAAAATTCAGTAACAACTGGAATGTGGTCAGGATTGGTTAATTTCCCCTCTTCTTATGAAGTGCCATGGGGATCTGGAATGATTACTGATATCAGTGTGAGGATACATGTATTGTGTCTTTAGATCAGTAGCAGGAAGCCATGCAGGAGGGTAGGGATCTAGGAAGGTTTTAGGTAGATTCTCTACAGTGATGCACTTAGAGAGAGAGAGGTTTTAGGGATAATACCATGTTATTTCTAATAAAGGTCCTTGTTTAGCTTTACAATAAAGCAACGCAGTGATTATTTATCATTGTCATATGACTATCAGATCCTTAACTTTAGGTTTTATCCATAAGATGCTATTTCCGGCAGCAGTAGCTAGTGGTTAGTGTTGCCTAGTGGCTTTTTGGACATCTTGGCACTGGTTTCTTTAATGCAGCAAATTGTCACACTATATCTAGGAAAATGTATCTGATATTTTTTCCCCCATTGCATCCATTGTAGTAAGTCTCCTTGCCTTTTAAGTTCAATGTGCATGAATTCATAGGTTCACTTCTGTTGGTCTTAGTGCAGAGTGCTGTAGATGAACTGATTCAAAGGAGAAGGCCCATGTTATATTGCGGTATACCTCTTTGGACAAATTCCCTGCTGGGTGTAACGCCATTGAAATAGTTACATGAACTGTTCTGTTTTTGTATTAACCAGGTGATTTAAAATCTGCTCAAAAAGAACAGTAGTACTTGTGGCACCTTAGAGACTAACAAATTTATTAGAGCATAAGCTTTCGTGGACTACAGCCCACTTTTTCGGATGCATATGCTTATGCTCTAATAAATTTGTTAGTCTCTAAGGTGCCACAAGTACTCCTGTTCTTTTTGCGGATACAGACTAACACGGCTGCTACTCGAAAATCTACTCAGATGTTTCTTTGTCCTTCATGTTAGCGGCATTGACAAATATAGCAAAAGGAAAAACTGATCAGTTACAACCTAATGAGTTCCACATTGCTTCTAGAATTCATTTGTTTGTTTGTTGATACAGAGATTGCCAGTCCTTGTGAAAGTGAGAGACGAATAGTACTGATTACAATCAAACGTAAAGCAAATAGCGGACTTCAGTACGTCTGCCTTTAATCAGTTCTATTAACTTCTATCCAGAGCTCTGCTGTTGCACCTCACATTGATCCTGAAGCACTTCTGTTGTTGTGGCAGCATGTTTCCCAATACATGAATAACTTTACATAATTCTGAAATGCAGAGAACTCTGGAGTGGAATGTGGCAGCTGTCCAGCATTTCACAGCAACATTACACAGGAGTTTAGGACAGGAAGTGAAGAAAAATATTCCCACAGAAACTGAAGGGGGAAATTTATACCGGCAAAATGTAACTCTGCAAATTAGAATGTGGTATGTGCTGTATTACACTTTGCAAACAATATGTAGGCCTCAGTTCTGCCCATAGAATTGCATGTGCAACTCCCATTGAACCCAAATGGAGTTGCACACCTGCTTCTGAGTGCAGCATGTGGCACAAGGTCCGTAAAGAATGTTGGGATCCTTTGGTTTAAAGTCACAACTTACATGTAAGTTTAGTAGATTTTTTTAAGGCCAGAAAGGACCTTTCTGATCAGGTTTATACTCTTGTACAGCACAAGCTGTGGACTTTCACCCACTAATTCTTGCATCAAGACCAATGATTTGTGGTTGAATTAGAGCAGTGGATTTCAACCTCTTTTCATTTGTGGACCCCTAAAAAATTTCAAATGGAGGTGTGGACCTCTTTAGAAATCTTAGGCATAGTCTGTGACCCCCAGGGGTCCGCAGACCACAGGTGGAAAACCACTGAATTAGAGCATATCTTTAACAAAGATGCCTAATTTCAACTTGAAGACATCACATCCTGTGGTCAGGTGTTCCAACAGTTAATTGCTCTTGTTAAAAAGGCACCATGCTTTTTTATGGATTTTCAATTTCTGTACTCAGAAAAGAAGTTGTTATTGGCATAAAAAGGCTATTCTACCTGGGTGATATAAACTTTGTCAAAAACACCACATTTGTTTAGTCAACTGCTGGTAAATGAATATAAGGCATAGTGCATAATAGACACTGACACTATAAGCAAGAATATTTTAAAATAAGCAGACATTTCACCAGAGCAAGCCAGTAATAATTGTCACTGGCCAACATTCTCAAATCTAGGTGCTTACATTTAGGGTCTCAAATAACTATTTAGGTCTCAGTCCTGCTGTGCGCTCCATGTGGGTTAAAATGGAAAATCTGTAAGGTAAACCTATATGGAAGTAGGTCTGTCCACCCCGCCTTTGCCACTAGACAGAAGTTGCGTGATTTTGAAAGATCCTTGACACTCACGGCTCGAGATTGCTCAGCACCTCTGAAAATCAGGCCCTTTGAATTAGGAGCCAAAATATATATTTGGAAACCTAACTTTAGGCAGCTGTGTTGAAAAATGTGGTCAGAAATTGAATTCAAGGAGCCCAGATTATGACTGCGAAAGTTGTATAAAAAGTAAACAGGGAAATGTTTAATATATAAATAAGAAAAAGAAAGAATAGCTTTTTATATCCAGTTTGCCAGAAGGTGAGGCGATTTGTCCTTAACATCTAACCTTATTTTATACGTTTCTCCTTAGCAGGGGGAAAGAAATAGATTTCCAAAGTATTGTACAAAAGAATATAATGCCCATCAACTGCTAAAGAGAAACACTTGTGATCCAGGCAACATGTTCAATATTTAAAATCTCTGTCACTGATAATCTTGCTTTATGTCATTCACAGCTTTAAAGCGTCTCCCTCTGAGCAAGGATCAAATTCATAAATGATATTCCTGTTATAGTCAGCCCTATAACTTTGATTGCCACAATGCTTTACGAAAAAGGAAAGCAAAGGCATTCACAGGAGCTAAATATTTTTTTCTCTTTGTTATAATCAAATACTCACTTTGGATACGAAAATCTAATAGTGACTAATGGACAATGCTCTTCTGAATTAGCAGCAGTGCATTCAGTACCTCTTTGAACAGTGATTATAATCTGTTGGAAGGGGGAATATCAATTTAAAGGTCAAGTGCTTTCATAAAAAAGGTGATTATTCAGTATTTCATATGTTGAACAAAAGCTTAGCAGGATTCATTGTGTGTCAGTTTCTTTTGTATATAGCATATATG
Source organism: Chrysemys picta bellii (assembly GCF_011386835.1). NCBI lineage: Eukaryota > Metazoa > Chordata > Testudines > Emydidae > Chrysemys > Chrysemys picta. The sequence continues at coordinate 191,504,714 of NC_088793.1, forward strand.
CCGAGGAATGGATCGCTTAATTATATAATTATCTGTCTTCAGGGAAGATATCTGACGATGAACAGACGCTGTCAAATAGGTACTTTGCTTTGCTTGTGATTCTTAATCAATTACTATAATGACTTCAGGTTACAAGTTGACTTTAAAAAAAAAATAGAAATTACATTAACCACATCAAGAAGGATTTTTGTTGTGAAGGGGTTATTGTACCAAACTGAAAAGTGGAACACATTGCAAAAACAGAGTCCCACATTTATGGATGTGGCCTTTTTCTCCTCTCTTATTTTTATGTCATTCATTATTCTCCCTAAAAATATTCTATTGATCGGGTACAAGTGAAAAATGGCTATGGGCCAAATTGAGAATTGATGTAAGCAGGTGCAGGCTGCAGCTAATGGAGTTGAACCCACTCACTCCAGATCTGGTATATAAATATAACAACTAGAGCTGGTGAAAAAAATGTTAAGTATGTATATTCTTTACACAAAAAAGTCCCTTTTAAAAACAAAATCACAATTTTTTTAAAATTTTCAGGTTTATTTCCACAAACTCCAATTTCCCTCCAAGTCCACAATATAACTTTTCCAGGACTGATGAAATTATCCACTGTGAATATTAATTACCAAATGAATTTGTATCCTTTTGTTCTATTTGCAACTAGCATTTGAGCAGCTCCTGATTTCTACTAATGTGTTTGGAATTTATCCAAACACTTCAAGTATATTAGTCCATTCGGTGTTCACAAACTTTTCCCTTTCATAGTTTGCAGTTTATTATTTGGGGTGTGAGATTGTTTCTGCTTAGTCACTTGGGATTGTTTCTGCTTTCTGATTAGATGATAGAAACTTTTTAAGCAGGACAGTAATAAATGATGCATAGCAAATAAACTGTGAATAACTAATCACAAGCAGCAAATGTGTTTGTTTGCATATACAATTTTTTGGTACACAATAGGGATGTTTGCCATTGCTCAGACATTCATGCAAAGAGTCTAATAAGGAACAATAAAGGGTGCACACTTAGATGAACCCCATAGCCATTAGGAAATGGAATGATTTTTCCCAAACACTCTTTTTGCAAAATTCAACCAGTTCTAGTCTTTTCACAAAGTGGTTCTAGCTGAATGTAATTTCCAAATTATAAATATGCTATTACTGCTTTCAGAAGGAATCTAATAAATAGTTTGAACATCCTGGGTACTTTTAGAGGGGGTTATATTCCTGCAATTTTCCTTGCCTTGCTGAAAATAATTGGTTTTGGTTTTTTTGTGGTTTCACAACATCACAGATTATACAAGAAAAAAAAATCTAGCTTTAATTAGTATTATTGTATCATAGTCCCCGTCCACACCTTAAAGTGTTTTTATTCTGTGAACGGTGAGCACCAGCATAGTTCAGATAATTCATTTGATGCAAGCTGCCAAAAAACCTGTGTTTGGTTTTCAGTCCCTGAAGAATGCTATTACATAATGCTAGGTGAACATCCAAGTTTTAAACAATAGGCATTTGCTACTCTTGAGCACGGTTGCTTTTTTCAAAGGGTTTTCCTTGCTCAGCTCAGAGTGGCTGCACACATGGTAAATCTTTAACTTCAAGTGTCCTTCTGTGGTGACCAACTAAAATATTAGCAAAATAAATGTTTTATGGGAAAATGTTGGCAGGAACCCCAACAGAAACAGGTGGTATTGGGTTATTTCAATATAATGTAATGATGCAGCCAGGTTTCCATCTGGACAGCATGTGGTTGTGTCTACTTAGAGAGTATCAAAGAGTGTGAGTATGCACTAGGGATAATGGTGGTGCACAAATGTGTAGCTAGATTTGTAGTGTAGTAAATGTGTAGTAGATGCCTACTTTACAAAATAATAGTCTGGGTTCTAGGTCCTCTGGGTTAAATACTTTTACTGTCAGAATCTGAATTTCTTCATAAAATATTAAAGATGAAGCAAACCTCTGACATGCAATACCGAGCCGTGTAATTATAAGGCAGTTCCTGGAAGCCAAGTATTGTTCACATTATAGCTAGGCATTTATTATAAAGGAGTTCATTACCCTTGGAAGCTAAGACATATTTTAGAGCGTGTGCCTTGGAACAGAGGCCGTTTTAGCAAGCTTTACTGTAGTATGAATAAAAGCCCCAAGCTAGCTGATCAGAATACAGTTTGGAAATAAGAGAGGAGTTAGTAGAAACAAATCAGGTGCTCGCTAAAACTATACATACCGTACCTAGTGTAAATTGGCGTGGCTTCTTTGACTTCAGTGGTTTACAGCAGGTGAGGATCTGGCCTGTACGCTCTTGCTTCAACACTGGGGAAGATGTTTCCAGTTGACAAATTACCCTTCTCCCTCCCCTCCCCCCGCTCCACATCACAGTGCCCAGTTACAATGATGTGTTACGAGCAAGCTCAGTGCTGGATTTTGCATTCAGACCTTTGCAGAGAGAGGCAAACCGTGACTTCAGTGGGGTTGCACCAGTGTAATTGAAGGCAAGAATTGGCCCTGTATATTTAGGCAAAGCTCTGTAAACTCTATTTGCCCTATTAAGGCACATACTGTGGGCTTAAGTGTGAGATTTGCACACACCCTTGGGGGCAGCGCCACATTATTGCATAGGCCAACAAGGCCTAGGCCTAGGGCGGCAAATTTGCAGGGGCGGAAGCTCCCCTCCGCGCCCCACCCCCCTGCTCCAGCTCACCTCCGCCTCCTCTGCAAGCGCGCCGCCGCGTCCTGTTTCTCTCCCCTCCCTGCGCTTGCGCCACGAAACAGCTGTTTCGCGGGGCAGGGAAGGAGGGGGGAGGAGGGAGAACGCCACGCGCTGGGGGAAGAGGCAGGGGTGGGGATTTGGGGAAGGGATCCAATAGGGGAAGGGAGGGGGTGGAGTTGGGGTGGGGACTTTGGGGAGGGGGTTGGAATGGGGGCGGGAAAAGGGCGGAGTCGGGATGGGGCCAGGGCGGCAATTATTTCCCGGCCTGGGGCGGCAAAATTATTAATCCGCCACTGCTTGGGGGGGGGCACTGAAAGCAGGGGTAATCTCTCGTGGGGTCATTCTGTGGGAGGTGAGTGAGGAAGAAGGAGATTCTTGCACATGGTACCAGGTGCAAGACAGAGGAAAATCAGGTCCATAGGGCCAGATCCTAAATGGCAGTAAATTGACATAGCTTCATTGACTTCAGCGGAGATACACTGATACACACCAGCTGAAGATCTGCCTGTGCTCTGTGCATTAGACGGTCTCTCGGTAGCCCTTTGTTGACGTATATGTGTGTGTGTATAATATATAAAAAATGTCAACAGAGAGAATATTGAGTTATTATATATATATAATTTATATTATATATATATATATATAATATAGATGCATTTAATAATTCCCCATGTCTCTTCTCCTTCTCTCACTCACTAATGACCTGATTACAGCTGGAAACAATTCTGCCTGCCTGAGTTAAGAACCCACCCAACAGCTTAGGGTGCTGGCCAGCAGTACTTGGCAGTTAAAGAGCAACATGTTGCTACCATTAATCGGTAGTACCACACAGAGATGCCAAGAGCCATGGAAAATGTGAGTTGTAACCCTGCAGCTGATGAGTGATGATTATAATATCAGTGAACTATTTAACAATAATGAGTATTGGACAGTTTTGGAAAAAACATTCCCTTTCATTTCAGTTGGTATTTCAAAAAAAACAGTTACTACAGGCAGCTGACACCAAGAGATAATATTTATTTCTGCCAAATATAGCCCCTCTTCCCAAACAGATTGCTATTTCTAGAACTCATTTGTTATGCATATTTTGAGAGGAAATGTGATTAGAACGGGAGCTGAGAGCTTGGCCTCTTAGGCCCTGATCCAGCAAAGCATTTAAGCAGGTGCGTAACTTTAAGCACATAAGTAGTCTCACTTAGGTCCATGGGTTAATTCTTGAATTTAAAGACATGTGTTTAAATTTTTTGCTGGATCAGAGTTTTAGATGATGTTACTGGGTCTGCAACAGATATGGGGCAAGTCATTTAACCTCTCAGTTTACCCACTGGTATAATCATACTTACAGTGCCTCTCATGAAGGTTATGACTTTGCAAATGTAAAGGAGTTAAGCTTTACAAGGTGGTTTGAGATGCATGAGAGAGAAGTGCTGTATAAAGCACTCTGGTGATGTCATCTTTTACCAAAATAGAATTGTGGACTTCTTTCTTTTAAAGTCCTTTCCACAAACTGCAAGGATCGTTGTTTGCACATTTTCTTGAATACAAGTATTACTGAACAGCTGGTTGATCACTCCAGAGAGTCTCATTCCAAATTCAGGTTTCTGCCACTCAGACCACATGTCCTTGATATGTGCAGCATCATTCCTTTCTTTCAGGAAACAAAACAAAATGTTAGGCAATGAGGCTAGTTTGCTCCGCCCAGCACAGAATTGGGATTGTCCAGCTAACAGAGGAAGGTGTAGCTAGAGCCAAAAGATCTGCAGATGTAAAAAAGCAATAAAGTGATGTTGCAAATGTCTCTTTAATCCTCCATAGTAGCCACAAGTCAATCACTTGTGAAAACAAACAGTCCTGTAATACACAGGGTAGTGTCCCTGTGCACGGGGTTGCGCCTTGTGGGCTAGATTCTGACACGCACAGATTGGGGATACTCATAGAATGTAGTCAAGCATGCTGACAGTGTAAGAGTTGCAGAATCTGGCCCTGAGGATGTAAGATGAAATTTATACCATGAATATACCTACCCCCGACAGAGAATCGTCCACCATGACTCTGAGTGAAACTGGTCATTTGAAGAATGGAAACAAGCAAGTCATCCTTTCTTTGGAGGACCTAAAAGAATCGAGAGTGAACAAGAGCATGATATGGCGGAGAAGGCACAAATGGACATTTCTCCTGGAAATCCTAGATATTTTTCAGGTTTCCCTGTAATAAATTATCAGGCAGGAGGCCACCTGTGTGCATAAATTTGGCCTCCCCTAAACTTCGTAATGTTTGACCTATGACTTCCTCCATCACACACACATTAACGAAGAGAGAGAGAGAGAAAAAAACTCTTTGAATCACTGATTCTGATCAGAGTGAGGCCAGAGTCATTACTCTCCGTGTGGTGTTTGGTGGCCTGTGTGAAAAGAGCGATTCCAAGTGCACAGGAGACAACATCACAAAAAGCATTATAACACAGTAGGAGAGACTAAGGGATAGGTTGCGAGTGGCCCCGTATAGCTCCGTAAGGGGCAAATGGGTTAGCAAGAAGCCTCGCCTTTCCTGCTCACAATAGTCATCTCTGTGCTCTGGGGAAGGAAGCTAAAAAGGGGGGTCTGAGGAGAGGAGGTGGTACTATGGTCCCATTTCTTCTCTGCATTGGCCCCTAGAGTGGAGCTGGTGCCACGGAGGGAACCATCTGGAGGGATGGCACAGATTGCTCACACTTCGTGTATAAGAAGCAGCCCTGGCAGAAACAGTGAGGAACAATCTTTCTGGTGTTCCTGAGTCTGTGCCGCTCTATGGACACCCCCTCTCCAATATTTGGGACTGGAGGTGGTTTCTCCTTAGCAGGGTTGAGGCACAGCTCCTGGGGTGGTGTGAACCTTTCTCACTCTCAACGCACTGCAGATAAACCTGAATCTGCATGAAACAGTGAGTCGAGGAAGGTTTGGTTTTCCCCTACTAACGTGGCTGTTAGGAAATTTCCTAACTGTTCTTATTAGAGTGTTGTTGTAGCCATATCAGTCCCAGGATATTAGAGAGACAAGGTGGGTGAGGTAATATCTTTTATTGGGCCCACTTCTGTTGGTGAGAGAGACAAGCTCAGACCTGAAGAAGAGCTCTGTGTGGCTCAAAAGCTTGTCTCTCTCACCAACAGAAGTGGGTTCAATAAAAGGTATTACTTCACCCATCTTGTCTCTCTAATATTCTTATTAGAGCATAACATTTACACCACCATGACTCCCAGAAAGCCTAGTTTGGTTCAGGGCCCCATTGTGCTAGGTGCTGTACTGACACACTGTCCTCGCTCAGCAGAACTGCAGTCTCCAAGATTGTCAAGCTGACGTCTTTTGCAAACGCTGAGAAATTCCAAATTAAACAGTTAGATTGAGACATGAGCTGCAGATATGCAGGAGAATAAGGGAGAACAAGAACTCCTTTTATAATCCAGAGAATTATATCCCAGAGGTTTGGCATGAGGGCACAATGGGTCAGATTTTCAAAAGTGTTTTGGTACCCAAAACTGCGGATAGGTGCCTAGTGGGATTTCCAAAAGCACCTAAGCCGATTAGGCGCCTAATTCCCCTGATTTCAATGGGAGTGAGCCACAGACCTGCTTAAGTACTTTTGAAAATCCCACAAGGTGCCTATTTGCATCTTTGCTTAAACACCTTTGAAAATCTGTCCCGGTGCCTCCTGGGTCTACTCTTAGAATGGTGCAGTTTACGCTCCGCTCCTTACTCAGTGTGGTGCCGAAGGCACAATATAGTCACAAGAGAGTGTTGGATCATGAGTGCTCATTACTTCTTCCCCAGCAGCAACAACTTCCTCATTGTCTCTGAATTCAAAAGCTTCACCACTCATGTCTTGAAAAACGTAAAGCCCATCACTGAGTTTGCATCGCTACGTGCAGCTCCAGCTCAAAGACTTGCATTTCAAAGAACCCAAATGAAATTAATAGGCAGCGGGTTTAAAACAAACAAAAGGAAGTATTTCTTCACATAATGCACAGTCAAGCTGTGGAACTCCTGGCCAGAGGATGTTGTGAAGGCCAAGACTATAACAAGGTTTAAAAAAGAACTAGATATATTCATCGGGGATAGGTCCATCAATGGCTATTAGCCAGGATGGGCCGGGATGGTGTCCCTAGCCTCGGTTTTGCCAGAAGCTGGGAATGGGTGACAGGGGATGGATCGCTTGATGATTACCTGTTCTGTTCATTCCCTCTGAATCACCTGGCATTGGCCACTGTCAGGATACTGGGCTAGATGGACCTTTGGTCTGACCCAGTATGGCTGTTCTTATGTTCTATTTTGGTTCTACCAGGAGTGGAGAAAGTCTGGGCGGTTGGATTTGTTCCAAAGCAGTTCATCAGCCCTTAATGTTTTCAAGAAAGTTTTATTTTGCCGCAGCGTCTACTAAAGAGTTTAAGGTTGCCCTGGCAGACGATCAAAACCTGTGTTATTTGCGACTGTAGTGACTTCATAGGGTTTTGAAGCATGGTCTCAATTAAGTCTAAAAAATCAGGAAGGTGTGTCTTTCTGTTCTTTACATTAAATGTATACAGTATCTCAAGTAATCTGGAGTTGAACATATGCCACTTTTTGAAGCTAGTATATTTGAAGCTCCTCTATGAAACATACTAGGATACATAAATAGATCTCCTGGAAACAGCCTAAGGTATAATTTTGTCATATAAGATGCTGAAAAGTGCCTCCTTTAACAACATATAAAGGTGAATACTTAAAGCTAGGGCAGAGGGTTATTTTTTATCATTGAGTAACGTTATAAAGCTTTTTCCTTTCTTTCATTGGAACCCTTTCTGAGCATTGCAAGGCATAATAAAAACAATCAGTATATTCCCATTTTTCTGTGTGAAAAGATGAAGTCATGGCATATGGTCAGCTCACTAGTGCTGCTAATAATAAACCACAGATAATTAAGCACTGATTTATTTCTCTACGTAAGTGAAACAAATTGCTTTAACGGCTTTTTGCTGAGGACCATCTAGTCAGATGGATTATATATAGGAAGTTCAAACTAAAAATTATTAGAGATCATATTTCAGGGTGGTGGAGGTTTATCGTAGAAACAATAAGAAACCTAACAGAATGTGTCCTGCATTTTCGTTGATGGAAAATCAGATATTAATCTGGGGAGAAGTCTAATTCTCAACACAGCTGCTCCCTTTGCTCCAGTGCTCCAGCTTTCGGTTAGAAAAAAATGGAAACATGTTTAAAAAAATTGATCATAGCTTATAATAGCAATAATCACCTTGAAATTGGTTGTTACTACAGTTAATGAACAGAGTATTAGAGCGTAAAACGCCCTCAGATTCCCTCAGGCCATTAAGTAACAAGCTGGTTCTTAACTGCTGGTTGTACAGTATCTCTGTTTGGTGACTGTCTTTCAAAGACATGAGGCAAAATTGTGGCTTTAAATCACCGCCGGGGTTTGTCCTGGTGCGTATGGGAGGGACTGGACACACCAGTGGCCACTCCTAGAGGCACTCCCGCCCCCCAGGCAAATACAACGCCTAAGGGAATGCTGGGGGAGCACACACGTTGGCAGCAAGTATGACACCCTTTGTCAGTGCAAGCGTGCATGCAGTCCCCCTTTGCACTGGCCCAGCTCAGTTGGCTGGTGTGGAGGGGAGCATACGTTCAGGGGTCACCTCCACTGCAAAAGATTTGTTCGGACATGTAGCATTGCCGGGGGTGCTAGACTCTCCTGTTGTTGCATTCTGGGAGCAGAAGGGTGCTTAAAACCTGCATCCCAAAGGGCAAAAAGGCTGCCTGCACTTTTCCCCTCCTTGTGCACCCATGCAGGGTTAGGTGCAGTCGAGCCCATAGTGAGGTGATGCTGCTGGCTCTCTAAACCCTCCAATTTCTACTTTTTTCTTCTTTTTGCCTCATTCTATCCCTTGCTTCTGCATCTCAATGACATTCCTCACCCAGAGAAAGGGGGTTCAGTATAGCCTCCCCCCGTGGAATCCATCATTGTTTGTGTGAGCATCAGCCAGCAGGGTCCTTATGTGTGAATTGGAGCAATCTCCCCTCTGCCCCCAAGCACTGTCTGTAGATCTCCCAGCATCCCCAGTGTCTTGGGGTAGCACAGATCCTATCTCCATATAGCAGCGTCATGTATTGCCACCATGCATCTAGGCCCGTTCTGTTAAAATTGCTTGCATCTAGAACTAGACTTACACACTCCTCGGTTCTACAGGAGGTCAGACTAGAAGATGAGCCCTTCTGGCCTTAAATGAATCTCCATCTTATATGTGGTTTAGTTAAATATAATCTGTGAAATATGTTTTCTATTTTTTCATTCTGTGTAAATATCTGTATTGCATCACATTTAATAATGATCTTGACTTCAGCTGCATGCACTGAACATCCTCCCTTTGCCAACGGGAACCACCAGGATTTAGATACATCTGAGCTCCTCTTAAATTCAGCCAGTTACATAGCTATATCTCCCTGCAACTCCTTTCTGCGCTGCGGGATGTATTTACAGAAGGGAAAAATATTCCTTATGTTTGCAAATCTGTATGTAGACACCAGATGGTTGTGTGAAAGGTGAGAACAGTTTAGTTTATCAACTCATCAACTCCTGGGCTTCCTGGAACTTTTATTCAGCCATTTCAAAGCACTGTCTCAGTTGGTGAAAATAATAGATGAAAGACATCTCATGCCAGCTAAGTAAACCACAGAGACCTTCTGCCTGATGATTCATATGTACCATTGCAGACTTTCCCCTTTCCCTGCACAGCGCACACAGGCCCTCACAAGATCCTTACAAATATGGGCTTACTGTTTTAGCTTTGATGTTCCTGGACCAAATTCTGATCTGGTGTAAGTGAGTGCAATGACATTGACCTCAGTGGAGTTGCACCTGCTTACATCAGAACTGAATTTTGGCCCACTGGATTTCAGGGTGTTCCCAGTCTGGGTGATTTACTAAATGGAGCTTTGCTGGCCCTTGAGAACTTTGTGCCAAGGAGAGAAAACATCACATAAAAGTGCTGTTCTCCTAGCACTTTTCACTAAGTTTATTCCCTGGATTTAAGAGTTGGGAAGCAATGGGGTCAGGGTACACAATGTGTATTGACGTGTTTCAAGCATTGTGGCAATACGATCTTGCATTTCCATCCACACCCATAGTAGCTCTTGGACTGTTGCAATCTTTTTACCTTATCTAATTACCTAATCAGTGGGCAGTAACTCTTAAGAGAAGGGTTCAGCTGAATACAGTTGCTACAGTATAATAATTTGTTCATGCTTTTCTTTACAATACTACACTATGGAACAATAACTTACCGTAATTTCTCATAGTGCCAACCATTCTTTTGTCCAGCCACATCTTTTGTCCTGATGTGTGCTTTCACTGGGAGTAAATCTGGCCCATTGCATCTTGCCACTACCTTGGAAAATTGCTTCATGAATGCCAGTACTTGCAGCATGCCTGTCTTGATATAGTGGGGGAACAGGGTGCAAAATAGGACATGTGGTAGATTTTGTTTTTGAGAGCGAAGAAGATCAAATCAAGAACACTGTGAACACTGCAGATCCATTAATTAATTAAATGCTTACTCTGTTCTCCCAAGAGGTTTTTGTTCAGATATATTAGCTTGCTTGAAAGCTCTTTGAAGAAAGACCCTTCAGAAAAATTGTTTGTAAAGGATCCTGGCTGGCTTCATAGAAGACAAAAGGCCTGATCCAAAGGTCATTGAAATCTATAGAAAGATTCCCATTGATTTTAGTTGGGTTTTGGATTGGGCCCTATAACATTTTTTCTGCAGGTCTAGCTACTTATCCTTCAAAATCAGTTCATTGAAGTGGTTTAAATGCAAATATTGAACTCAACTGCCCTGAAAGTATAATTATGTGGTTTAAAGTATAAACAGACTTTTTTCATTACAAAGCACCTGAAACTTTTCGGCTAATCAGATTGCTCAGAATAGATTATCTGGGTAGTCTGGCATATTGTTTTTGAGGAGATGTTTGCTGTCACAGAAAATCCAACAGGCTGTTCAGCACTGCTGGGTTGTGGGGAGGGACAGTTGTTGTCTTGAAACTGTATTAATGTATTTCGACAGCAACAATAGTGGCACGTCCGAGTTTCTTAAAAACGTTAAAAGACAAAAATGTAGAGGTAGTGGTCAAAGTGATAACTCTTAACAAAAAACAATAGGGCATACATACAAGAAAGAGTTGTTGAAAAAAAGACCAAAATGGTCAAAGGTTAAATTGTTAATAATGCTTTTTCTAGTGATTTGTGTTGTCTTCTCTTCCTCTTCTAGCATACTCAGTATTTGTTCTTGCTTGGGAGGACCAGTTGGGATGTTTGCTTAGTGATGTGGATTAGTACTGTTTTTATTGCTATGACCTCAAAGTCACTATGGCCCCAATTCAGTAAAACATTTGAGTACATGTTTTAAGACCATTTCTATTCAGGAGAGCACCTAAGAATATGCTTAATTTTAAACAGATGCTTAAATCTTAACGTTAAGCATTGTGCTTAAATGATCTGAATAGAGATGCTTTTTGGAATCAGGATCTTAACTTTAGGATTGTGAATAATCCGATTCCTATTCAGCAAAGTATCTAACCATGCGCTTACATTTCAGTGAGGTTAATAGAATTTGGGCATATCCTTAACTTTCAGTATGAGTGTTTTGCTGAACTGGAAATTCAGTAAATAAAAAAAAAAAGTGTGTAATGGCTGATTTGAATAGAAAAGTGGTATTAGATTAAATATTTTTTAAAATTAAAAATTTGCTTGTGATTTATAAACTGTTTAAGGTCTCCCCTACCTGACTTTCTGATCATACTGTGCTGGGTGATGCCAAAAATTGCTCACCTCAGATTTATGGTATTTAGTATTGCTCACCAAACTTACCACAAACACAGACAGGGAAGCTCTGTTTAGTCTGGCTAATCAATCTAGTTATCCAGTCTTTGCTCCAGAGCACAAGGTAAAGGCATCAAGGCATGCATATGCATGATTAATTTAGGACCTGATTGTGCTGCCCTTACTCATATTGAGTAGCAACTGACTCTCCAAACAGTCCTAGTCATGTCAATGGGATTTCTACAGAGTAAGGTACTGTTCAAATTGACTCAGAATCTAGCTCTTAATTAGAGCCTGGGGGCAAGGAGGGGGGAGAGTGAGGGCTCTGGCTGGGAGTGTGGGCTCAGGGGTGGGGCTGGGGATGAGCAGTTGGGGGTGCAGGAGGGTGCTCCGGGCTGGGATTGAGAGGTTCAGAGGGTGGGAGGGGGATCAGGGCTGGGGCAGGAGGTTGGGGTGTGGGAGGGTCAGGGGTGCAGGCTCCAGGTGGTGCTTACCTCAAGCAGTTCCCAGAAGCAGTGGCATGTCCCCACTCCAGCTCCTAGATGGAGGCGTGGCCAGGCGACTCTGCGTGCTGCACCATCCGCAGGCGCCGTCCCTGCAGCTCCCATTGGCTGCGGTTCCCGGCCAATGGGAGCTGTGGGGGCGGTGCTTGGGGCGGGGGCAGTGTGCTGAGCCCCCTGGCTGTCCCTACACGTAGGAGCTGGAGGGAGGACATGCTGGCTGCTTCCCAGGAGCCATGCAGCATGGAGGCTAGAAGGGAGCCTGCCAGCCCCTCTGCACGGTGCCACCAACTGGACAGTCAACGGCATGGTCAGTGGTTCTGACTGGAGCCGCCAGGATCCCTTTTTGACCGGATGTTCTGGTCAAAAACCGGACACCTGGTCACTGTAGCCTAAGGCCGTGCACTAGAGTAGGCCTGGGCCTTGGCAGAATAGTAACATACTAGGTATTGGTTAACCAAGTAACAAACATTCCTGAGCAGAGAGGATGGTACAATACCCAGAGTTCTCAAGTAGCTATGTAAACAATTCCCAAGAGATTGTATAGGAACACACCAACCTCTTCAGATAAGGATGGGATGTCAGGTTAATGGATGAGGTGATCCAAAGCTGTTAAAGTCAAAGGGAGTCTTTCCATGAACTTCAATGGGCTTTGGAGGACAAAGTTGTCGTAGAGTGGTGTTTGACAGTGTATTATAATAATGAGGCACTGAAATTTATATCTGATCCATTCAGCACGTCTATAGTCCTTATATCTCTTTACATTTTCAACTCTGTCAACTTTCTGTGACTTGTCTTTCTACATCCCAGTGCAGTAGAGGTTTGTTGTTTGTATTGTGAGCCAAGAATACATTAGGACATTTCTTGATGTGATGGCTGTAGTTAGACACTACTAGGTCCAGTACAGAGGCTCTTAAACTGATTTGATTGCACCCCCCTTCTTTGTGTCTGTACTAGTTTACCCACCCCCCCCCACACACACCGGTACATATACTGATAAAAACAATCAACAGGCAACTCTCACTAAATATTAAAAACAGTAAGGCATTGATTGAAACAGAGCCATTGAAATACATACTATTTAGCTCTCTGGCCATCCAGCTCTGAAGGCAGTGCTGCTGCCAGCAGTAGCAGAGAAGTAAGGGTGGCAATACCATGCCATGCCACCCTTATTTCTGCGCTGCTGCTGGTGGTGGCACTGCCTTCAGAACTGGGCCTCCAGACAGCAACCGCTGCTCTCTGCTCTGCCATCTCACCCCCCTGCCCCAGTATACATTCTGTGCCCTCTAGTTTGAGAACCTCTGGTCTAGTAGAAATACATGGACATTATCCAGCTGAATCACCATTGTTCTTCAGGAGAAGATGCCAATGATTTCAGATTTATCTTTGCTGAAACTTTAATAAATTGACTGGGCTGAGAGTACCACTTATTTCTGTCTCTGTGTGTGCTATGGAAATAGCCCCGCAAAGCAGCTCTTATCCAAGACCAATGCAGAATTGCAAGGGGGAAATGGTAAACGCTATGGAAAGTATTGCCATTGTTAGAGTGAAAGAAAATCGTGGAAAGTGTATCCATTTTTGTGGACCCATAGAGAGCATATTATTTACTGTGCATTGATTTCTTCCTAAATAACTATATAATAAATACCCCAAAACGTCATTATCTCAGAGTTAAGTTTGCCAAATGGTGCCTTGTGCCCTTCCTGAATGTAGGTAATTTAAACCTCCAAAAAGCAGGAAACGAAGAGTTAAGGTAACACAAATTTAAACCTCTAAACAAAAAATACAAAGTTAAGGTACATGCCACCTCCATATCTCATCCTTAACGTTGCCTTCCCTAGACCTGGCCATAGCCCTGAACAACTTCTTCAATGTAACCCCCACCCCAAAGAAGCAATGGGTGCTGAATGACTGAGATCAATCTGTGCAGAACCAGAGGCCCAGGTTTGGGCAAATAAATGTTGGAAGAACCAGTAAAATATTGGGGGGGTTTGGGGGGGGGCTGTCTGTATCTGGTGACCCCTTGCTTAAATGACCCCAAATTTAATTCATTAATAGAACCAAACACCCCCAAGAAGTACAGCAAATTTCAAGACAATCTGAGTAAACATGCAGATTTTAGAGCACTTAGAAGAGTCAATCTTTAGCCGAAATTCTACCTGGCACAAATCACTTCCCCTACTGTGCCAGCTCAGTAGTGTTGGTCAGTGCATGGCGGAAAGAGGCAAAGCTGTGTGTATACTCTGCCCCTTCCTGCCCAAATGCATGGGTAGGTAAGTAGCAGCTCCACAGAGGCTGCGCTCCCATCTGTGCTGCTACTGGTGATATGCCAAAACAGAAACATGTAGGAAAATTTAAATAACTCTTTCAATCTAAACCTGCAGATCGTAAGCCTATATGACAACTTTTAAGCAATAGGCTACTTTTTTATTTTCATACACTTTGCAGGCATATTGGTAAATGAGGACATGAGACATTGTAGATCTGTGGCTTTTAACCATTCTTCTTCTTTACTGCTTATGCGGCCGTTCATATGATGTAAATATTTCAAAGCAGGGTGGGTGCTACCAGGTCAGCCCTTGACCTAAGTAAGGCTCCCACTTGTACTGCTCCGTTGGTCCAGTGGAAAGGAGCTATTGTGCGGGGTCATAATCATGCAGAGTGAGTTTGTCTCCCATATTGAGAGGTCTTCAAAGATGAGGACTAAAATCTTACTTTGATGGGTAAGCAAGGATCTGCTAATGCATGATTGCATGACCCTGCCCACTTTCCAGCCAAGTGCACTTCTTTCTTTTCTTCTATACCTTAATATGAAGACCACTCATAGGGTTTTTTTTCTGGAAGGCAGATTTAGGGTAACATACAATTTTCAATATCTTCCAGTAACACACTTTCCCCTTTTTTCTGGAACTCCTGCCAGAAGTTAGCTCTTTGTTGCAACTAGAGTAACGTAGAATCATAGAAATGTCAGGCTGGAAGGAACCTCAAGGAGTCATCAAGTCCAGGTACCAGGACTCAGGCAGGACCAGGTAAACCTAGACCATAACTGACAGGTGGTTGGCTAACTTGTTCTTAAAAACTTCCAGTGATGGGGATTCTACAACCTCCCTGGGAAGTTATTCCAGAGCTTAACTACCCTTACAGTTAGAAGATTTTTCCTAATATCTAACCTAAATCTACCTTGCTGCAGATTAAGTGCATTACTTCTTGTCCTACCTTCAGTGGACAAGGAGAAAAATTGATCACAGTCCTCTTTTTATAATGGTCCTTAACATATTTGAAGACACTTATCAGGTCCCTCCTCAGTCTTATTTTCTCTAGACTAAACATGTCCATTTTTTAAAACGTTTCATTGTAGTTGAGGTTTTCTAAACCTTTTATCAATTTTGTGGGGCAGTTACCTCCCATGTCTTACATGCAAGATTTCTGTTAATATACCCCAGCCTTTTGTGGAGCTGTATCACATTATTGGCTCATATTCAATTTGTGATCAACTATAACCCTCAGAACTTTTTCAGCAGTACTACCACCTAGCTAGTTATTTCCCATCTTGTAGTTTTGTGTTTGATTTTTCTCTCCTAAGTGCAAAGTACTTCACTTATCTTTATTTAATTTCTTCTTGTTGAATTCTGACCAATTCTCCAATTTGTCAAGGTCTTTTGAATTCTAATCCTATCCTACAAAGTGCTTGCAACCCCTCCGAGCTTGGTGTCATCTGAAAATTTTATAAGGATAGTGTCCACTCAATTATCCGAGTCAGTAATGAAAATATTAATAGTACTGGACCCAGGACCGACCCCTGTGGAGTCCCCCAATATACGCCCTCCCAGGTTGAGAGTGAACCATTGATAACTACTCATTGAGTATTGTTTTTTCAGCCAGTTGTACACTCACCTTATAGTGACTTCATCTAGACCACATTTCCCTAGCTTGCTTATGAGAATGTCATGTGGGACTATGTCAAAAGCCTTACTAAAATTAAGATATATCTCGTTTACTACTTCCCCCAATCCACTAGGTCAGTAGCATTGTCAAAGAAGGAAATTAGATTGGTTTGCATGATTTGTTCTTGACAAATCCATGTTGACTATTCCTTACCGCCCTATTATCCTCAAGGTGCTTACAAATTGATTGTTAAATAATTTGTTCCAGTATCTTTCCAGGTATCGAAGTTTGGCTGAGTGGTCTACAATTGCCTTTGTTCCCCTTTTTAAAGATAGGTACAATGTTTATCCTTCTCCACTCATCTGGGACCTCACCTGTCCTCCATGTGTTCTCAAAGATAATTGCTAATGGTTCCAAGGAGATTGCTTTAACTAGTTCCTTAAGTACCCTAGAATGAATTTCAGAAGGCCCTGCTGACTTGAATACATCTAACTTTTCTAAATATTCTTTAATATTATGTTAATCATATGGTCCTAACTAGGCTTTTAATTGCACAACCCACCAAGACAAAGGAGAGTAGTAGATTTCACAACTTTACGGTTACCCTTTTTGGTTAGCTGGAGATTGTTTTATGCAAGGATGGGTTAACAGAGCAGTAATGAATAGATTTGCATCATGAAGGCTATCTTTGCAATGGATACAGTTAAAAAGCTAGGCTCAGATTGTGACGGGTTCCCCCTGAGCCCTCCTGACCCACCAGCCTGGGTTTACTCTTACACTGTACTACTGTGACAAGCTGCAAAGCCCTCCAGGCTCCAGCCTGCACTTTCACCAGCGTGCATACAGGTAGGGAACACCCAGCTGCAGTTACGTGCAGGTGCTGTGACCAGCCCCTGCATAGGAAGGTTACAGCTAGGGCAACTACCAGCTCCTCAGGCATGCACCCTTTCTGGAGTATAAACCCAAAATTATAACATCTTGCGCTGCACAGGGAACTGTACAGTGTAAGCTCATAAAATTCACTCCCTCCCTCAATGTGGAAAGGAATGTGCAACAGCCTTTTGCCCCTGAGTTATGATTCCCCCACACTGGTTTAGATAAAGCAAAACTAAGTTTATTAACTACAAAAGATAGATTTTAAGTTATTATAAGTGATAGCAAACAGATCAAAGCAGATTACCTAGCAAATAAACAAAAATGCAAACTAAACTTAATATGCTAAATAGATTGGATATGAATAGCAGATTCTCACCCTAAGAGATTATACAAGCAGGCTGCAGATTCTTAAGGGGCAAGCTGCATTTGCTTACAGCTTGGAATCCCCAGGTGTTCTATTCACAGGAGTCTTCTTGTGAGAGGAGCGAAGAACACCAGATAATGTCACTCCCCGCCTTATATAGCTTTTGCATATGGTGGGAATCCTTTGTTTCCAAAGCTTGGTTCCCAGACCGGTCTGTGGAAAAATACTGACATCCCAAGATGGAGTCTAGAGACATGTGATCATATCACATGTCTTTGTAGAGTCACAGCCATGACTCGGGGGCTGTTTGTAGCATTCTGAGGAAGACTCCCCAGGTGGGAAATAAATTTCTCCTAAGGCCTGTTGTTTTTTCTTAATGGCTCATTGCCCTGAATAGGTGCTTCCCCACCTAGCTATCTAGGCTGAAAGCATCTTGTCTAGTGGGTGTTATCTAGAAGTAATTACATTTGAAGTACAGATACATAGTCAATAGTAATAACTTCAGATACAAAAATGATACATGCATACAAATAGGATAATCATATTCAGCAAATCATAACCTTTCCAATGACACCTCACATGACTTATCTTGCATAAAATGCATTATAATTATGTCATCATATAATCATATCACTGTGAAGAATATGGGGTGCAGTGACACACAGATCTTCAGTTGATGTAAATCACAATAGTTCCATTGGCTCCAATGGAGCTACGCTACACCAGCTTAGGATCTGGCCCCTAATTTTTATACCATGAAAGTTTAGCTAAGTTTTCCACTACGCATTTTTCCCATAACTACACAAATTCTTGGGATGAAACTTCCTATCCAGCATGCTCTTCAATTGGATTTTAAATTCTGCATTTTTCTGTATTCTTTCTTAAATTTTGCTCAAGGAAGTTTTGCTGCACAGTATGTTTAATAATAAACAGCAATTGAATTGCTCAAAAGTAATAAATATTTTTGCACCCCATAAAAGATGATGACATAATATGGCCAGAGAAATTAGAGATGTGGAAAAATCTCATTAAAAACCATCTTTTCTATCCCCCTGCAAATGCAGGATTGTTCCTTACAGCATTTTTGTTTGTTTGTGTGTCTTGGTAGCTGTAAAAAAGATTCAATCAGTAGGGCTTCCCTTGGGAGATTATTTCACAGTTTAATAGACCCACTTTTACCAAATGTTTCCAGATATCCACCCTCTTTTTTTTTTCTGTGCTCAGTTTCATCCCATCACTTCTAGTTACTTATACCTCCTTGAACCATCCTATGTAATATCTCTTCCTCCACATTGCCAGTAAAGGTAGAAGAAAATTTTCTCCTTGGAGAACTCATGCAGGATTTAAACCTGATACTGAGGATATCCTGAATGAAAATCAAACTCCTCCTACACCAGTGTCTTAATAACTGAGAACAACTGAGGAAACTCCTCTATCTCCTTCCCTTCCTGAAATGAGGTGAGAAATTTTGATGGCTGGAGCTATGCAAAAGGAGTGATGCTAACACACTAAAAATCAAATTATTTATGAACTCGGGTAACACCTAAACGCCTCTGTCGTTGACCAGAACCCAGCCGTGCTAGGTGCTGTATAAACAGAACAAATGACAGTTCCTTCCCCAAACAGCTTGCAGTCTAAATAAATCTAATCTAATCTAAGCCTTAGTTCAAGTCTGAGATATGTTCAAGAGACAACTGTAATTTTAGAATTTGTTTTTTGTCTGTGAATGGCCTATACTTGTGAACTTTTGTTTTGTTCTCCGCATGACCACAGACTTTCTAAAGCAGCTGTGCATCCTGTATTTTGCGTCTGAGGTCTATTCGAGTGGGTTACATGGTATTTTTTAATATGGACACAAGTCTTTATTTCTCATTCTGGAAAGCCTCCATGAAAGTGCACACATCCATTGATCCAAAACTTTCCTGGGAATGCACAAGATTTTTTGATTATGTGAAAAATAGATTTGCCAGAACCTTTTTGAACTTCAGGATCCACAAACTCACATGAACAAATTCTGACACAAAATATATGCCAATCTATTTCAAACCATCTAGTTGTTTGTACCATGGAGGGAGTCTGGAAAGGCATAAAAATGGGCAGAAGTCTGACTGACTTGAAGTGTGTGTTGCGTTTTGATGGAAGTATGTGAGCAAACAGGTTGAGAAGACTCACCGGCATTTTGGCTTTCTCTTCTTAACTCAGGGATGGGCAAACTTTTTGTCCCGAGGGCCACATTTGGGTGGGGAAATTGCATGCAGGGCCATGAATGTAGGGCTGGGGCAGGGGGTCGGGGTGCAGGAGAGAGTGCGGGGTGTGGGAGGGGGTGTGGTGTGCAGGAAGGGGCTCAGGTTAAGGGATTGGGGCAGAAGAGGGGGCTCAAGGAAGGGAGTTGGGGTGCAGGAGGGAGAGGGCTCAAGGCAGTGGTGCAGGGAGGGGTTCGGAGTGAGGGAGAGGGCTCAGGGCAAGGGGTTGGGGTACAGGAGGGGTGTGAGGTGCAGCAGGGGGCTCAGGGGAGGGGGTTGGGGTGCAGGAGGGATGTGGGGTGCGACAGGGGGCTCAGGGCAGGGAGTTGGGGTGCAGGAGGGATGTGGGGTGCTGCAGGGGGCTCAGGGCAGGGGGTTGGGGTGCAGGAGGGGTGCAGGGTGCAGCAGGGAGTTGGGGTGCAGGGTATAGGAGAGGTTCGGGGTGTGGGCTCCGGACCAGTGCCGCTTACCTGGAGTGGCTCCGGGGTGGCAGCAGTGTGCACCGAGGCCAGGGCGGGCTCCCTGCCTGCCTGCCCTGGCCCTGGTCCTGCGCCGCTCCAGGAAGCGGCTGGCACCACGTCCCTGCGACCCCTGGGGAAGCGGGGGGCAGAGGGCTGAGCACACTGCCCTTGCCTGTGGGTACCTCCCCTGAAGCTCCCATTGGCCACAGTTCTCTGTTCCCAGCCAATCCGTCCCCCGGAGCACTGCTTTACCGCCTTATATCCGAATTTGCGTTATATCGGACCGCATTATATCGGGGTAGGGGTGTAACATTTACAGATGACACAAACTTGGGAGCTATTGCCATATGGAGGACTGGAATATCATATAAGAAGATCTGGAGGACCTTGAAAATTGGAGTAATAGAAAAGGGGTGAAATTTAATAGTGAAAGTGCAAGATCATGCATATAGGGACTAACAACAAGAATTTTTGTTATAAGCTGGGGATGTATCAGTTGGAAGTGACAGAGGAGGGAGGAGAAAAACCTAGGTGTATGGTCAATCACAGGTAGACTATGAGGCGTTACTGTGATGTGGCTGTGGAAAAGGCTAATGCAGTCCTAGGATGCGTCAGGTGAGGTATTTCCAGTAGAGACAAGGAAGTGTTATTACCATTCTACAAGGCGCTCATGAAACCTCATCTGGAATACTGTGTGCAGTTCTGCTCTCCCATGTTTAAAAAAGATGAATTCAAACTGGAACGGGTGCAGAGAAAGGCTACTAGGATGATCAGAGGAATGGAGAACCTATCTTATGAGAGGAGACTTAAGGAGTTTGGTTTGTTTAGCCTAACAAAATGAAGTCAGAGGGGAGATATGATTGCTCTCTGTAAATATGTCAGAGGAATAAACACAGGGATGGAGAGGAGTTATTGATGGAGAGGGCCAATGTTGGCACAAGAGACAAATGGATATAAACTGGCCACCGATATGTTTAGGCTTGAAATTAGATGAAGGTTTCTGACTATCAGAGGAGTGAAGTTCTGGAACAGCTTTCCAAGGGGAATAGTGGGGGCAAAACCCTAACTTTTTTTAAGACTGAACTTGATACGTTTATGGAGGGGATGGTATGATGAGATTGCCTTTGATAGCTTATGGCCCATCAGTGACTGGAAATATCTCCAATGACCAGAAATGGGACATTAGATGAGGAGGGCTCTGAGTTACTACAGAGAATTCTTTCCTGGGTATCTGGCTGATGGGTCTTACCCACATGTTCAGGGTCTAAATTATTGCCATATTTGGGGTTAGAAAGGAATTTTCCCCCAGGTCAGATTGGCAGAGACTATGGGTTTTTTTCACCTTCCTCAGCAGTGTGGGGCACATGTCACTTGCTGGTTTGAACTAGAGTTAATGGTGGATTCTCTGTAACATAAAGTCTTTAAATTAAGATGTGAGGACTTCAGTAACTCATCCAGACATTATGGGCTTCCTACAAGGCGGGTGGGTGTAGTTCTATGACTTGCAATGTGCAGGAGGCAGACTAGATGATCATAATGGTCCCTTCTGGTTTAAAGTCTGAGTCTATTCCAGCAGTACCAGATCCAACAATGAAACCTTCAAATTGCCTTTCTTCAAGTTAGCTAAAAGTACTCTTTGCTAAAGTGCCCTGTCTTTGCACAAGAGTCAGTGGAAATTATCTCCCTTAGGAAGACAGTGCTCCTAGAGAAGCGTTTTTATAGATTTAAGTCCCATTGTGAAGTTTTTATTTTTTTAAAGGTCCAAAGCAATAGCCTTCAGAGAGTAATTATATGAAACACCACATGTGAGCAGTGTGTGAAATAATCTCCAGTACCAACCCAAGCTCTAGATATTTGGATTAAATATTAATGCCACTCATTTCTGAAGGGTTTGTCAAGCAGATGTTAAGCTGGTCTTTGTGGTAATTTAATTGAGCAGGAACATTTCCTGTCATTTTTATCAATGTCTGGCTCTACATGACATTTTAAACTAAAAATATAAAAGAGAGAGAGAGAAATAATTAATAATCAGTTTCCATTCATGACTATCTGCTAATATTTCCCCACAGAGGATTTAAAGTTTCTCCTGAGTATTTTTCTTGGAGGCAAATATGGATCTGAGCTAACCTAGACTCCCTGCAAATTGTTCCAAAGGGCCTATCTGGAGTCTAGCCCACCTCTCCTAATGCGATTCTTTCTTTCCTGTTTGTAGAAAAAAAAAATAATGAAGCAAACCCTAAATAATCTTTATTTTAGAGACTAAAACTCTGAGGGATTCTGAAAATATTTTTGTACAGACGCCCTTCCCCCTCGCCAATAAAAATCTCTGGATGCTTAAATCTTCACCGAGAGGTTTTCCTGTAGAATCAACATAAATTGACTAAACTTGTTGCCGCCTCCATTGCTGCAGAATGAAATATCTTAATGTGATTTAGCACTATAAAACATTGGGTTACGTACAAATCACAGGGCGGGGGAAACAAAAAGCCACTGAAATGATTACAAGTCTGGTGCAACATAATGGGCCTATTCATGAACATATCATTGAGGGCCCCTTCCTCACAAATATGACATTATTTACATGGAAAAAGTGTGGTCACGCGTTGACCATGTAGCGTGTTGTTTTTAAATTTATGAAACTGCTCTTGCCCACACTTAAGTGGACTTGTCTCAGTTACATTCCCCAGAGAGGACATCCCCCCAGCAGGGGCCTTCAGTGCAGTAAAGGGGACATTTCTAACTCCAATAATAATAATTAATAATTCATAATAAAGTAATATATCAAAATGAAGTAAAACTGAATTGAAATGGAAAAAAAAATCACTAGATTGGTTTGTTGGTTTTACCTGCCTGCCTATAGCAGTGCAGGTTGCCCACCTATGGGACCTTCTTCAGGCACCTTCTGAAATACAGCGCATCTGCTTAAGGAATCCAGCATGTGCCCCAGTGCCGTGTTTCCTGCACTCTCCAGACTACTGCTATGCTCCTGCAAGGGGAATGCGTGATTAAGCTCCAATAAGCTGTGTGAACTTCTCTGTATTTTATTGATCAGATTCTTGGGTGGGGTAGAAGCCACACTAACATCTCAAAGCTGTAGACTAACTGAGGTTATTAGTAGTGGTTTGTAATATATAGGGGAGGCCACCAAAATGTGTCATCTTCCCCTTTTAAACTTACTGGGAAAGTAGGGTGCTGCTTTTCTGTCACATCATTATTGCACATTTGGGCAATCTTTAGTGGTTTTTATTAGATGAAAATCCAACCCCCAGAAACATACACACACAAAAGAGGGCCAGGCCCACTGAAATCACTGGAGGCTACACATGCACGTCAGAGTATAACTGGTCCCATAGGTCTTGGACCAGCAAAGCACTTAAAATCATGTGCTTCAGTGTCTTCAGCTGAACTTAAACATGAGCCTAAGTGCTTTGTTGCATTGTGGCCATTGGGCTTGATCCAACTCTTACTGAAGTTGATAGAAAGACTCCCGTAGATTTCAATGGGAGACTGCTCATGCCCATGGAGAGGAGCAAGGGAAACTGTTGCATGGCTGGGAAGAAACTGAATCTTTAGAGTCATTTAATAGATAATTTAGGGGGGAAATTTCTCTGGTTTTTCCTCAAACAAATAAATCATTGGTCTGATTAAGCTGAAGGGGAAAGCCATGTGTTCCTAATAAACAGATCTTCCCCTTTCACCAATTTTTTACATTGGTTTCCATTGATCCTTTGTGTGTGTGAGTGCATGCGCTTGACTTTTTTTCTCTGTTAAATATTAATGTACTTGTATAAATAGGGAAAATGGGGGAAATTCAATTTGCCAGATTTCTTCTGTGCCACTATTTACTGCTGTTGTGGGAATGTAGCAAATGTGTCCTGCCAATACATTATTAAATAAGGTCTGCACCAAATCCAGATGTTGTACAGAAGACCTGGTATGCTGCAAGCACAGGCACAAAAATATGGTTCTTCCCATATTTCCTGTGGAATAAATTCATGGTCCCACTTTACTGGGGTGTGTGTGTTGAGGAAAAAATGGTCTGGTTTCCGCTCAGAATGCTACACCCAAGGCTCAGCTCATTTCACATGATCATACTGCGAAAGTTGCAAGTTTCCAATGACTCTTTCTACTTGATTAGTTCAAGATCAATATGTCTGGTTGCCAGGATGCAACCGGGAGGGCTATTAATCAGTGTCAGTGGCAAGCCTGAGGCCCAATCACACTATTTTTTTGGGGGGGGGAGGGGGAATGGTTATTTGTGAGGTTGTTATTGTCCATTTACCTACTTTTCACTTGTTTGACGAGGGAACAAAGTGCTGAATGGTATGATTGACAAACCTGAAAATAATAACTAAGTGCTTTGGAAATGTCCGGCACTCTATTAAGGAGCAATTGACAGAGTTATTCTAAAACTCTGCAAGACAACTTTGAGTTCTGCTCTGAGCCTGGCTCTTGGCCAGTTTCTCACATCCTTATTTAATACCAGTTGGCTGTACTGATGGCTGCAGCTACAGAGAGCGCTCTAAAACAAATGGGCTGCTACACAACAGGAATATTCTGTATGAAGCAGGAATCTGCATACAGCTACATGTGCGGAGGAGGGATAAAGATGAATCACGAAACCTCTGCTTACTTCACATGATATAGAATCACCCCATGGTGAGAATCAGTGCAGAAGTGTGCAGTGCTCCTCTTTGTTAATTAAAAATAGTTACAGAGCGTTTTAGAGTCTGAAGATTCAGCTAATATTTGGATCACAGAGTCTGGACTTCGTCAACATTTTACCAGCCGTCATCTTGGTTTTATTACTGGTCTGGCTACTGCTGAGTCAGCAACTCTGATTCTGTGATGCTGTGTTTTAGAATTGACTCTGTTTAAAATAATAATAATAATAATAATTAATAATAACAATAACAACCAAATGTTACACTGCTAAAAATCAAGTTTTGGAGTTTAGGAACTGAAACCCTATCCTCATAAGCAGAACAGCGACAGCCTGGGAAGCAGCAGTTAGAACTTGATATTTTTAGTGAAAAAAATTTTCCCCATCAAAATGGAAGTTTCCATGGAAAATATCCATTTTCTCATTTTTTGGGATTGGATGAAAACATTTCAGTTTGGAGGGTTTCGGATAAAAGCCTATTTTTTGGGAGGGGATTGACAAAAATGAAAACCGTTTTTGTTTTGATGATTTTTTTTGGTGGGACCAAAACACATTCCTGATTAGCTCTAGTAGGAGTGGAAGCTTCCAACACCCCACCTCACTTGACCATTCACTGACTGAGAAGGTCGTTTGGGCTCCATGCCCATTCAATCCTTCTCCTTTCTTTTGTGGCTTCCAAGAAATGTCCCAATTAATGCCAGTGGTAAGAGTGTTTTTTGTGATGTGGATATCTGGGAAACATATGGTGCATTTCACTGTCAGGGGTTTATATTGCCCTCACTATAGGCACACAGCTCCCATTATCTTTAATGGGAGAGCGTATAGCTCATGATAAAAATCTGGAGCGTCACAGTTTTGCATTACAAGCTGTGACAGATTAGTAAGTCTATATAGGTTTATAGCAATCTGCAAATTCTATTCTGTTTTTGTGAATGCTATTTTAATTGTAAACTGTACCATACCTTCACTTTTGCACTCCACCCTGGGACTTCCAGGAGGTTAGGAGAAATCCTCATACGGTGCGGAGGGGCATAACAATGGGAAAACCATCAAGGGAGTGTGCCTTCCAGCCCAGGTGGATAGACACCTAGCAGCTCTGCTTGAGCTAGTGCACTAAAAATAGCAGTTGTGAACGTTGTAACATGGGTGGTGGCACAAGCATCTGAGCACTAACCCAGGGGGGCTTGGGCAGCTGGTTGGCTAGTGCCACTGCCAGTGCCACAACATCCACAATGCTATTTTTAATGCTTTAGCTCAGGCGGGACTTGTGTGTGTCTATGTACCTGGGCTGGGAGGTGTGCTCCTAGCTGTAGTGTAGACATTCCTCAAGGGTCCTCAACCTTTCATAGATTTCATAGATTATAAGGCCAGAAGGGACCACTGTGGTCATCTAGTCCAGTGGCTCTCAGCCTTTCCAGACTACTGCACCCCTTTCAGGAGTCCGATTGGTCTTGCACCTCACTTAAAAACTACTTGCTTAAAGAATCAGACCTAAAAATAGTGTGTCACAGCACACTATTACTGAAAAATTGCTTATTTTCTCATTTTTACCATATAATTATAAAATCTGGAATATTGTACTTACATTTCAGTGTAGCAGTATAAACAAATCATATGAAATTTTAGTTTGTACTGACATCACTAGTGCTTTTTATATAGCTGTTGTAAAACTAGGCAAATACCTAGATGAGCTGATGTATCCCAGAAGACCTCTGTGTACCCCCAGGGATATCTGTATCCCTGATTGAGAACCACTGATGCAGTCTGACCAGGAGGTGTAACACACCCCATTCCTGAATTAATTCCTGTTTGAACCAGAGCATATCTTCTAGAAAAATATCCAGTCTTGATTTAAAAATTGCCAGAGATAAAGAATTCATCATAACTCTGGGTAAACTGTTCTCATTGTTAATTACCCTCACTATTAAAAGATGTGCCTTATCTCCAGTCTGAATTTGTCTAGCTTCAACCTTGATGGTCTTCCATTCAAATGGGTCTGCCCTAGAACTATAGGTTGGCTCTAGTCCAAGGGAGCTACTTTTTCCGTTTTAGAGCTGGGGAGAGGGTAGGATTAAGCAACTGATCATCTGATGGGTTTTTTGAAGCTGCTGTGGGGAGTGAGGGATTGTCACCTGAAAGAGGGGCCAGAACTCTATTTAAGGCTGGATCTTCTGGGCTGGGGACTCTTGCACTAGCCATCCATCGGCTGACAAAAGAAAACTGAGGAGGCGGAGCAGGAGGGCCTTGTACCCTGAGAGGACACTAACCAAAACCCCAAAGGCTGTCGGAGTTGTGAGGGCACTGGAGGGATGCAAACAGGTGTTTGTTATTTTTGCTTCAATCTGTAATACCTGTTTTTTGTCTATGGGTGCAGCATGTGTGATTTAGAAGTTACTTTGCAAAGTCCTTGTGTTCCCTTGTTTTAACTGTAGAAAGGGGCTAAACAGTAAACCAGGATACCCACGTGGGTGGAGCTCTGGGGAGGGAGTGTTTAAGCTACTGGGAAGACTTGGGGAGCCAGCACTGATCTTGAGGCCTAGGGCCACAGAGCCCCACATCCTAAGGGATCTCTGCCATGAGAATGTGCCAGAGAGGCTAGACTAAGAGAAAGTGGCTGGCTGTTACTCAGAGCCAGTAGGCTTGGAAGCACGTGGAATCCAAAGATTAGGTCCCATAAACAGTCAGGTGTCCGACTATAAGTGGGAGCTCAGTCACAGCTGTATCACAAGCCTTTGCAGAAAGTGAATGAACAGTGGTTGTGTGTGTGTATATATAATATAGTATTCTAACGTCTACTACAGGGTCCAGCTGAGACTGAGTCGCTATCATGCTAGGAACTGCATACATTTTCCACTGAAAAAGAAGGAAAAGAATCCAAATAAAATTGTTACATTTAAAACTTTTCACAGGCATAACATTTGATTTTTCAACTGGTTCTACTAGGAATCTTCTAGGAACATATCACAGCCTCAGCGGTCTTAAAAACAGCATGACAGACCTAGCGCTCACATGCAGTATTGCCACCTCCAAACATTCAAAACCATGGAGTCAAGCCCCACCCCTTCAAATCATGAGATTGGCTTCAAAATCATTTTAAAAAATAATAAATGTTGGGTTCTTTTTATTTTCCTTTTGGTTTCTGAGCCTGTAGACTGTACTTGTGTCACATTTTCAAGCATTTCTCCACAAGCCTAGGGAGTAAAAACTTACTTTATTTTTTAATTACAGGTGAAATTCTTCTAAATCCAGTAGATGGAAGTTGAAGAAAAACACCATATATTGTGAGACTCGTGATAAAATTGTGAGAGTTGTGAACACTGCAGATCCAGGATCTTTTAAATCCCACACAGGAAATTTCTACCTGCCATGCTTAATTGCAGTATTTGAGGCTGTTCTTTCATTAAACAAAACACAATAGATTTGCATAAAAAACAGCAAGCCCTTTCCTGCGGAGAATGTCTCCTAACCCTCAGCACCTGTAGCAGAGTGACTTTGTTCACCGTCTGTCTGATGCCTAAACAGTGCAAAATCTTTGCTTAGCTTTTTGAAATCCTCAGTTTTCTATGTAGCCTCCTTAATAATTGAATCAGATCTAAGAAACTATCGGCCTGATTACTGTCTCAATTATACAAGAGTAAATCCATTGAGGAAAAACCAGCATCAGACCCTTCCACCTTTGTTATGAATGAATATAGGAGTACAGGGCCTGATCCTTCAGTGTGATGCGACCACTTTCTGCTACAGTGCCAGATTAATTTGGTCACAGCCTGACTTATCTGTCCCAGGGAGGACCACTGCAGTGCAAAGATGACACTGCTGTGGCACACTAACACAGGGTCTCTCAGGCCACACACCATTCATGCTGCCTTCCTACAAAGGAAAAGGGGATCTGGTTGGGATGCCTCAGACCTTAGTGGTTCAGGAGCTAAATTAGCGATCAGCATTACCCAAAAGAGTCTCAGTCATGTGAATTCATTGTTTCATTTACTATAGTAGTATTCATAGTTAAACAGTATGACAGGGAAAATATTGTGTGTGTGTGTGTGTTTGTATTACAGCAAAGTAGTTAATAACTTAGTGCAAGTCGATAACTTAATTGGTTAATAACATAGTAAAAGCATCCTGATTGGTTAATCACGTTAATATCATGTGGTGCCAAGAGCTCTGCAGCCTCAGTCTGAGAATCACTGCCTTAGTATAACCAATATTCTAGGCTGAATTTCTTGCCCTCTGGTGTAAGTTACAACAAAACTGACTACGCAGGACCAGATCCTCAGCTGTGTAAATCAGCAGAGCTCCAATTTACACCAGCTATGGATTTGGCCCTCAATTTTTTTTTCAGACGTCCGGGCAGTGAACAATATTTTGCCAGTCGAAAAATTTCATAAAATTGCTCCAATTTTGCAGTTTTGAGTACTCAAAAATAGCAGAACAGAAACCGTTCTGATGATTATTTTGCCCAATGCTGTTAACAAGCATGAATCAGACACATCCCCATGGCTTTTTTTTTTTAACGATAGATATACGAACAGTTAACACTGGATTTAAAAAAAAAAATGTGCACAGCAAATGTTGATTCCAACTCCGCTGATTTTGATGAAGGGGAGCTTTGTAGGCAGGTTGTGGCTGGCACAACTACAAAGCTGATCTCAGGAGCCTTGGAGGTTTATTTAGATTCCTTAAATGTTTTGGCTTGATGCTATCTTGGATATTTTGAAACTTCTGAAACCCTTTATATTCCTAACAGCACCAGGCAAATATAGAAACACAAATAAAATCATAATCTACTGCCATCTTTGCTTTGTTCTTCAGATTTACAAGTGCCTGAATGGGTGAATTAGACCAGATCACAGCAAAAAATAAATAATGTGGGACCACATTTTCTCCTTCTGCATAAGAAAAGGACTAAGATAACCCTCCTCCCGGTGCCTGTAGTGGAATTTCCTTGGTGCTCTGCTCTTTGGTGGGCAGGGCTATTGGAGCTGTGGAATTTGGAGGCCATGGAGAAATTGCAAATGCTGATTCCAGTCCTATGGATATCAGAGATGAGCATGAAGGTGGGTTCTTGAGGAACCTTCCTGGGGCTCCCCATTGGCCCTCCTCACTCTAGTAGCTTAGTGCTGCCATTGGCTGATTCCTATGCAGCTGCTCAGTAGAGGGAGGTAATATAGCTCACCACTGTATTACATCCTGCATGGATTTCCACACAGAAATCCCGGCTGAGCATCTTCCCTGCTCTACCCTGCTCTCGCTCCAGCCACAGAAATCTGCTCAGCTCTTCTAAAAGGAGTGTCCGTGGAGGGGAATCTCTGTCTCACGGGGGTTGGGGAGGGAGAGGTGCCGCAAAGGCCTTTGGTGGAAAGGGAGATTTGTCGGCTCTCCAGGAGATGATCCAGGAGGTGGTCACCATCTGATTTGTAGTCTAAAAAAAGAAGACCGTGCGGAAACTCTCATGTACTGTACCTTCATGTTGATGCTTGGATAAATGTCTCAAAAGCTAGTGCTATCCCTGAGCAGAGAGCACATAACAGTATTATGTGACATGGATGTTTTCATAGCCAGCTTCCAGTGATTGACCAGGAATGCAGTAACCATACCTTTCTTATCCACTTCCCAGGAATTGCATTTAACTTCTTAATTGTGCCACGGCATTTCTGGGACGGCAAAGATCTGTGTTAAATATCTGAGTTATTCCAGTGAACGGGCAGAGAAGCAGCAGCCACATGGCTCTAGGATACATGCTGTGAAATGTGTTTCTCATCTCACCAACCTGCATGTAATTCGACCCCATTTCTGCTCCTGGTAGTTCCATATGCACAGAATACAGAGCGATCGCTAGAGGCCTTACTCTTCCTGCTGAGCTGCGGGCACAGATAGGCCTGAGGGAGGCCCATGCCTTCTCTGGAAGTGGGTGAAGCGGGCCCAACACGTGTCAAATTCCCAGGCTCCAATGAAGCTATGGAAGCTGAGCATTCTCCCCCATGGTTTGAAGGGTGAAATCAGAGGGAGAATGATGGTCTGGGGATCTGAGAGAATCTGGTCCTACAACATATAGATCACAACACATTCTGCCTAGCTGCGTGGAGGGGGACTTCCTCCAGGCACTTCCTATCAGCCATTGGTTGGCAGTCTTCAGGCTACATTAGGTGGGCTTGACTCTCCTCTCACTTACTACAGAGAGGAAGGATGGTCCAGTGGTTAGGGTGCTACCATGGGACACATGAGACCTAGATTCAATTTCCTGCTCTGCCACTGACTTCCTGGTTGATACTGGGCAAGTCACTTATCCTCTCTGTGCCTCAGTTCCAGAATCTACCTCAGTTGTGAGGATAAATAAACTAAAGATAGTGTCTGAGCACCTCCCAATCATAGTGCAAGCCGATAGGTACTTAAGATAGTGTGAATCGGGAGTGACTCCTGAAGTCAATGGAGAATCAAATGCAATATCTCTGGAGGCGAGTCAGAGCATTAACTATCTGTATGTTTTTCTGCACTCTCATGGAAACCATGCTAAATACTGTGGCTCCTCCTAGCCCCTTCCCCCTTTGGCATAGCCACTTTTTCTTGAAAGTCCGTGAGTCACATGGATGTTTTGCAGCACTGGGAGAGGTGACGATATGACAAGGGTGAGCATCCTGCATATCCACTTTCCCCAATGGTTTTTCCATTGATTTGCTTCCCCCCAGACCTCAGAGCATGTGGGCAAAAGTGTATAGAAAGCTTTGTTGTTGATGACACTCTGAGAGTTAATTAGTTTGTTGTCTTTGTAGCCTTGGGGCCTATTTGACCTTCCTCGTGCACTAAAGCATGCAGGAGAAAAAGATGGGCACACAAATGTGACAAAACAGGATACACTCTCTCCGCCTAGGAGCATGATCATCAATACCAAATTTGCCCCATGCTTTATGAATTAGTATTGTACAATGGAACAGGGAGGAAACCTTTATACATTGCCTATAGAAAAGTAATAGTGTTCAATAGAAATTACTGTAAAGGCAAATGTATAGAATTTAGTAAAGACTGATTTATTTTCTTTCTTTCTGTCTTTCTTCATCTTACAGCATTCTACAGCAGGCCTATAATCATCTCTTTCAAAAGCCCACAGAACGGTTTTCATTTTCCATTACATGCTGTAGGACTTTTCCAGGAAGGGGTTGCCAAACAAGGGCAAAAAGCAGAGACACACACGTTGCAACGTCAAAATCGAATGCAACGCTTGCCGGTCCCACACTCTGAAGCCATGGCATCAGCTACCAGCCATGTTATAATGGGCAACTGGAGAAGTCAGCAGGATAGAATGGTCTCTCCCTCACTCTGCTGGTACACAGCACAGCTGTACAGCACTGGTAGCCAAAGGCAGCTTGCCAGCCTTGAGACCACACGTGGAAGGAAAGTCTGTGCTAGCAGCATCACACACAGCAGGACAGTAGATCTCCAGACTGACTGTCTACTCATATGCTGCTCTGAATACTGCTGCCATCTTCTCCATCCTCCTTCACACCATACACCCCTGGGGCACTAGTGCGCTAGCCCTTTTCCTAGCTGAGCCCGCTGTGCTGTAGCACACTGCATGGAAATGATGCCCATACTGAGCTAGAGCAGAGTGGGCTTTCTCACATGTTCCATTCTACCTCCCGCAGGCACTGACTGACTCATAGTAAGGATGGGTTTTCAAAAGCACTCGGCGTTGGCCTGACTCAGCCCCCATTCAAGAGAGCTGGATCTGCCCTGTGAAGCTTGGATCCAG
This sequence comes from Chrysemys picta bellii, assembly GCF_011386835.1. NCBI lineage: Eukaryota > Metazoa > Chordata > Testudines > Emydidae > Chrysemys > Chrysemys picta. Next base: position 191,536,997 of record NC_088793.1, read on the forward strand.
AGCCAACTTCTCCTGAATCTTGGGAATCTTTAGATGTAGGGTTTGGATTCAGCCCCTCTCTATTTCACCGAGAGAGATTGATTCCTCTTGGGGATTTCAACTGTTGGAAGTTTCACATCTGGATGATATTTCCAGAGTGCAGCTGAATGGATGCAGCAAATACACACTGAGCTGGGATTTACCAAAGGGCTGCTTGTAGATTTTGTATTTTTATAAAACCAAATAAAATTAGGTTGAGTTGTGCGAAAAGGCGATTAACATTGTAGCTGATTTCTCCTGAAATGAGCTGACCGTAAGCAAAATATATTTTGAACCAAACCCATTGTCTCTGACAGTCGGTCTCTCTTTAAATCTGAGCAAGAGGTAACTTTTTAATAATAATTATTTTTAAGCACAATTTCGTAAGCAGTGAGGAGCAGGGTGTAATTAGAATTTAACACTGATTGCTCTAATAATGGAGCTGATCCTTATATTTCTAGTAACAGTACTCATCTCTTGAAGAAAAAATAACATTTTCATCTGCAAAAAACATAAACTACCCTGTGGATCAATCAGTAGTGTGTAAAATGCAGCCAGGGAACTAACTTTGTTTGAGATCTAGAAAGGAATATGTAACAGGGATGGCCAAATTTACTAACCCTCTGAGCCGCATACGATAATCTTCAGAAGTTCGAGAGCCGGGCTCGTCTGCCGGGGCTCGGGGATTCAGCCCTGCAAGGTGCGTCTGCCAGGGCTTCAGCCCTGTGAGGCATGTCTGCCGGGGCTCGGGGCTTCAGTTCCACTCCTGCTGAAGCCCCTGGCACTCGCCTCTTGCAGGGCTGAATCCCCAAGACCCACCACCCTGCCACAGGACAGAAGCCCTGAGCTCCCTCTCCCCACCCTACCAGTCTAGTAGGTGGAGAATGCGGGGTGTGGGGGCTCAGCGAGCTGCACTTGAACTGTGAAAGAGCCGCGGTTTGGCCACCCCTGACATATAGTCTGGTCCTGTCTTTTGTGTGGCTCAAGAAGCTCAAGCCAGGTCAGGTGTTAAAGGCTTGATTTAACTGCCCACACACTGAAGAATTCCCTGTATATTCTAGGCTTTCACATTCCCACCCTATCTCAAGTGAAGGGTAGGTGGGGGGGTGGGTACACTTTATAAATATTCTTTTGGGACTAATGGCCCAACCTAAGTCAATAGTAAAACTCCCCTTGATGTAACTGGGAGCAGATTGTGGCTCAAAAGAGTAGCGTAGTGATCATAAATATATATATGTCTTAGATTATTAAAAAAATTACAGATGGTCACAATTCACAGGAGTCGAATGGGGAGGGGGCTGAATTAAAAAGAAAAAAGAAAACCACAGAACCATATTTTAATAGGAGAGCAAGAACTGATAGTATATAAAGAACACAGCGTTAAGCATTCTGTATTCAGAAAACTTCAGATAATTCGGTTCCAGCCAAAATCACCCTGTGATCCCTTGGTGTCATATATTATATGTATTATTGTAGCACCTAGGAAAACCAGTCGAAGACCAGAGCTTCCTTCTGCTAGGGGCTGTACAAACACATACTGTTGAGGTTTTTACAAACTTTTAATTTATTACATTTTTGACCGGATACAAAAGCAGTTCTTTGTAAGGGATGAAGAGGAAAATAAATGACTACATCAAAGTAGAGAATGGCAAGGAATACAACTTTTAATGGTAGAATTTTATGTGCTTCCTATGTATCATTGTCATATTGATAACATATTCAACTTACAATAATTTGTGGGTCCATTCAGAAATAGTTGATTTCCTTCCACAAGCTGATAGAAAGGCTACCACACTACTTGAAAACCTCCAGTATAATTATTTTTAGCATTCATTAATCATTCCTTTATTTTCTAGACATGTAGTAGGTCTTAGAAAAAGTGCAGAGAGCTCTTTGTAAAACATTAGCTGGTTTATAATCTGCCATTCTCGAAGATTAAAACATACAAAGCAGCACCACTTTTCTTATGCTGCTACCCATGCGAAGAATTTTCTAGCTTATAGCCCAGATCCTGGAACTTAGTATGTATGAGGGGGCCTGCACCTCAGCACCCAACTCGACTGACGTCACTGGGGCTCTAACCAAATGTGCTTCGTGGTGGGTACCTGACATTTGTCACGTCTGTGGTTTTAATTAGTTTCCAGATGTGAAGGTATTTTACATTGCTGTCTTAATAGAATTCTGTGCATCAACATGTTGCATAGCAATATTGGTACAGAAAGAGCTATATTGAGGAATGACTTCTTCTCTTCACTCAAAGCAGATGCACTTTCAGTGGCTGAGCCATAACTGTGATGCCTCAGAGGGCTTTAGGGAGACAATGTAGAACTACAGTGTCTTGCCGCCAGGGCATGTGGTATGCACTCAAGTGAAGGAAAAAGGGGGATCAGTTTCTGGTAGTTACTGATTTGATTTTAGATTAGCAAATTTGCCTGATATTTTCATGGCAATACCAAATACAAAATAAAGCCCTGATCCTGCAAGAGAGTCTGAATAAGCAGAGCCCTGTGCCCTTTCTTCGATTGGGTTCTGGATGGGTGTATGGATCAGTCCCCACAGAGTCAGTTGCACCCGACTCTCCAATTCTGCCATCCAGAGACGATCCTTGCCTGCTGATAATGGGGAGCAGAGTGAGGGCAGTGGCTTCAGCAGAGGTTACTGAACATGCTCAGTCCATGTGAGCATGCTCAGTACAAGCCAAGCAGCAAAGCTGGGGGGAGGGTAGCTCCCCCGTGTGACCCCCACGCATCGCCTCTGCCGCCATCCTTATTGACAATACATCAGCCCTTACTGTGAGAGTAGTTGTTCACAGTGGTGTAGCCGTATTGTCCGAGTGTCCCAGGACACTATTGTCCGAGTGTCCCAGGACACTGGCTTTATGGTTCATTACAACCATTTGTAACACTCCACACTGTCTGCTACTCTTAATTGCCCACTTCAAATGCTTTATGGGTAACAATCTAACCCCAATTGCCTCCTTCTTTTCAAGTGACTGGCTCCAACATGTGTTGCCCCTTCGGCTTAGCAATCTGTCCCAATTTGTATTTAGCTCAGACACTCTGATTCCTTCCCCAGATCTGAAGAAGAGCTCTGGGTAGCAACTTCCACCAACAGAAGTTGCTCCAATAAAAGATATTACCTCACCCACCTTGTTTCTCTGTGAGAGGACTGTCATTGTATTCATTACATCCAGGAGAGGAATAGCCAGTGATATCCTCCAGGTTGCTCTGTGCTGTATGAAATCAGTGGGGACTAGGCATGGTATCAGATACAACTCAGCATGAATAAGGGTGGATGAATTGGGCTCTAATAGCTATCGTCAATCAGTGCACTCTTTGATCCAGAGAGAGCAGCTAAACCCTGGCATCTTAGAGGAACCGACTGTAGGACTTTGTCTTCTGACAGCAGCTCGAGCAAGCAAAGAAAAACCATCTAAGAAACAACACTCCAGTGAAAAAACAAAAGCACCATGGTTCTGTGATCTGAGTCTTTTTAATAGAGTTTTATTTTATATGACACGTAGCATGAGTTCAAGATGGATCCTACTTCCCCTCCCTCCCTCCTCCCCCCTTCACTGTAGTGCATTTTAAATCAAACTGTCCTCAGTAGCTCTGTGGAAAACCTGCACATTTCTGGTTTTGCTCTTTCAGAGGATAATTTCTCCTGTTTAATGAGATCTGAGAATGAAGTCAGGCATGAGTTGGAGAAAGGTCACAGCATGTGCTCAAAGGTATATTAACTACTGTTGGAGCTGGCATTAGATGACTTCCATGAGGACAAAATTAAGCAGCAAACAGTAAATACTTTCAATGGCACTTCATTACAAGCTGGACCATTTACAATGAAATAAGAATATGAGAGAGGTTTCAAGGATGAAATGGGAATGCTCACAAATAAAAAGAAAAAAAATGTTACCACTTAGACTTAGAATGCGATTCCAGTCAAGGTTAATGGGGAAATAGTTAATGAAGGCTACAGAATCCAAAGACTGCAGGATTTCATAATGTGTCTTACATCGGTAATTAATACTAAAGGCTAAATGACTGTACCTGAGCACATTTTCTCTGACAGAAACTTTAAATCCCACACACCATATACAGGAACTTTATCTTGATGCTTTACGACTCCCACTAATGCTGAACAGGCTAAATCAGAACCAATTTCTTCCAACTCATTTCCAGAATGGTGATTTGCATCCATCACTACCACAATACATTCATCATATAGGGTCCCATGCTACACTGGGAGCTTTGATATTGACTTCAGTGGGTGAAAGATCAGACCTTTAATGCACATGGCTAAAGAATTATGACACCCTACCACTTAGAATGTGTCTCTATGGGAGGAGATCTGATGCAAAAACCCATCCTTCTCTGTGGAAGCACTGTCCCCATTCCTGTCTTCCTAACGCTATCTTCCTTCTCGTTCCCGAAGGTCATTTCCTACCACGCGTTAGGGAGCCCGGAGCTATAGGATCCAGTCAAATGTTGCTTCTAAGTGAGCAAGACACTAGTGGGGGAGGGGGAGGAAGCTGAAGGCAAAGGAGGCCTTTGCATCACTTCCATCTAGAGTGGGGATCCAGTATCAACATGGTCCACGAAAACAAGAGGCAAAACAGCTTCCTTCAGTTGCTTCTGCTGCTAGAACTTGAATTACACTAAGCGCCAAAGGGGGTGAGGGAATGACAAGACCTGGTTGTTTTAAGGGAAGGAGAGCGGCTACATGAGAGTGACGGGTTTTGCTGTTAGAAATGTTTCTCTTCTCTCCTAGAGCAGAGGGTTTAAAGTAGGGCATTTGTACACACTGTTCTTTCTACCCAGCGCTCATTGTATTGACAGGAATCGCTTCAGATGAACAGTTTCATCAATGTGCTCAGGCCTGTTTGTAGGTGGCATCCTGAGGGCAGATTCCACTCTTATCCAAGACCTAGGCCTTATTCCATTACTGTTTTTAAAACATCTCCCAGGTGCACTTAGACTTCACTTTTCTTTCTTTCTCCCTTCCCCACCCCCCCCTTCCTCCCCTGCTTGTTTTGAATAAAACAGTTTGAAAAGCTGAGGCCAAATCCTCCATTTCTTTTGGGCAAGAAGTAACAGCTTTACAGGATTAGCCTCCAGGTTCCACCTGCCCTTGATGTAATCTGGGTATGAAAATTCACAGTAGGGACGGCGGCTCCAGTGCCAAGTTACAGTGCAGCATTGACAGCTGCAGAATTGCACCTATTGATTGCAGTGTAAGGGAGAATGTTTCATCAACCTTTAATTGAGCCGATTCCTAAATGGAATAGGGTCAGGGTTGGTTGTGCTCCTGTGTCTAAATAGCCTTACCAAGGAGAGGTAAACGCCTCATAAACAAAGCACCGTTTATATCCTTTTAGGATTTCACACGCTCTAGAATTTACAACGTTTCTGAAGGCGAGAGAGCCTTTTACCACAATCCCTGCACCCCCCCCCCCCGCTACTTTGAGGATCTCCCATATCCCCCCCTCCAGCTATTATTTTATTTATTTTGATTTATAGAAAAAAACTCCAAAAGATACCAATCTGGACGTTGGCATCTGTGATATAAGGAACCGCTGATCCCACAAAATTCGATCCTAAATAAACTCCCACAAAAGTCCCCAACCCCTCTAGTTTTCTTGGGCCAGATTCTCAGCTAGTGTAAATCAAGGTCGTGATGTCAGTGGAGGGATGCTGATTTACACCAGCTGAGGATCTGCCCTCTAGGGAGCACTCTGTTCTTGTCCAGTTCCCAGGAGTTTCTGAAGAATTGGATTTGGTTATTTAGCAGAGGGGTCATTTCATTTCCATTCAGCTCTGGCCAGAAACCATGGAGAGTCAGACCTAGTGGTTGGAGCAGTGGCACTTAGGCCAGCGGTCAGAGCAGGAGCCAAGTTGGAACAAAGCAAAAGTAGGGCTGGGAGCTGGGCTGGAGCAGAGCGGGGAAACAAGGCTGGAGTCAGAGCAGGGCTGGAGCAGGCTAAGGCCCTTAAAGTCTATTGCCACTATGAGGCAGGGGAGAGTTCCAAGCCCTGAAGTGACACTGGGCAGACTGAGCTCCTGGCTTATATACCTGCCCTGAAATTCACCAGACCAGCTCCTGGCTTCTGGATTGGCTGGAGCCTAGCAAAGGAATGACTTATCACCGCTTGTGGCTTAATCCGATGCTAGTTCAGGGATAACTAGCAATGGATTTATCGCCATCGTTGGTCAGAGTATTTGGATGAATCCACCATTAGCTGTGGTGGATATTCCTGCTTCCCCACCCAAGTATCACTGCGGTAAGTATTCAGTACAGAGTTGGCTTGTAACTAGAGCCAAGCCAATTTTTAGATAGCAAATTTGGGTTTGCAAGAGATTTGATAATTTTTTACTTGGATAAGCATTGGCAATTTAGAACATTGGCAATTTAGAAGTTTGTTTAATTCCTCGTCTAGCAGCATTCCTCGTATTAATATCTCCTTTACAGAGATTAACTTTGCCTCTACGTGAAATGCTGGGTGATGAGCGTGAAAGGGAAAAATAAGTAAAATGAATTGGTTTTAATTTTGGTAGAAATTTCATCTGAAATGAAATTCTGCCCATGGGCTGTACTTGCTCTGCTTGTTGACTTAGCAATTGTTTGTACAGGAATTAGCTCTGCATGCTACCCCCTAAACTTCCTTAGTACCTTTCTTTGTCAATCTCTCTTTTAATGTATGATGTATATGCAATAGTGTTTAGCTGCTGAGATCAGTGATAGGATCCAGTATAAATCAGTCAATGGAACAACAGTGATTTACACTAGCATTGGATCTTGTCTTATATTATCCTACATGCTGATAATGACAATCCCACCCTTCCTAAACCAGCATGGGGTTAAACTTAATGGCAATAAAGCCAGCAACCTCCTTTTCTGCTTGTACTCCCAATTTGTCTAAAAAGCGGCTGTTTCACAAGTGAGAATACTTATGAACCTATTTGTAGCCTTGCTAACATGAAACCATTTCTAATCCTGGTGATTTTACCTTGCATACATTCCTTCCTGCCTTTGAAGCTCTCCCTTATTGGTGGACAGAGAGGCATTATAGCCTCTATGCATTTTTAAATTGCATTCCCCAGGAGTTAGCACTTGCCATGGAGACCTGCACTTTGTCTTTTAAGCAGATAAAAAGAGAGGTCAGTCAGATGTAATTCCCCTACTCCTCGTATAAACAATTTAACTGCACCAGCAACATACTTGCTTGGAATTACTCCCTCAGATTCAATTCCCTTTTCCTGCTCCACTTGTAAAAATGGTTAGTGTCCTCTATAAACTGCAGCTCACCGAGGTCCAAGGCTGGCTGTGCAGTTGTAGAATAAATGTTAATCTAATACAGGTTACTGGGTCAAATGCAATCACAGGCTTGTGGGAAAAGCTTAATACTGTTCTGCTTCTTCTAACACAGTAAACCTGGATATTATATGATAGGTTAAACACCAGTGAACCGTGGCAAGAATTTTCTTGAAAGCAGGATTTAGTACAAAGGAAACTACATTGGAATAGTGACCTAGGATTGACTTTGCTCTCAAAGAGAGCATTCTAAGAAGCTGAAGTATGCTGTGAAAATTATCTCCTTTAAAAATGTTAGGTACAAAAATTCCTAGTTCAGTGGATGGTTGCCAGTTGAAGCAGGCATGATTCATCTAATAAAAGGCTGGGTAAATTTTCAGCCAGCCTACTTCCCTCTGCAGAAAAGAGCATTTTGGTTTTTTTCCTTTGGAATGTATGTGAATGCAGCATAATATGGTTAGTTCCAGCTTTTGATGCCTCCTTTGAGATCAAGTAAATATGAACTTTAAAGAATATAACTATGTGATTGCCTACAGCTAATGCCTATGTTCCATAGACTATCATACGTTACTCCTTCCTCTCAGCAGTATGCATCTCTGTTTTGTAATACTATCAATCCAGCAAAGTATTTACTGTCTTTAATGAAATTCTTACATATGCTCAGTATGGGCTTGGTCCTGCATCAGTGTTATCAGTGAGTGCAGGATCAGGGCCTAAACCTGGAACATAGGACTGGAATTGGCATATCCCTGTTCACTTCAGTAGACATTCTGGTCCATAATATTTCCATGATGCTTTGTATTCTCCTCCTTTTTTAAGATTGTTTATAATACCAATTACACAAAACTACAGAATGAGAGATGATAGGACCATAGAGATCTGGTAGAATCAGGAGTGTTTGGGCATGCATGTGCTGTTCTTTGTCTAGTTAGGTAAGAATGTGTTGGTGAGAGGGCTTTGAATGGTATAGGTTAGAAAGAACTTCTCTATGCAAAGGCTTGTGAGAGGAGTTGAATACAATCACAAATTGGATACAACCGGGCTGTTACCATAAATGAAGCAGTTGCCACCAAGGAATATGTCATGTGAATATACATCACTACTGTTTGATACAAAGACCAAAAAAAGTCTTTGTTATGACACTGGTTTCTTTAATGTCTGATCACCTCCTGGACCTAAACAGTAGTGAGTATATTCCCACAACATTGTTATCGCCATACCCATTTTACAGAGAGGTAATTCAGGTATAAAGAAATCAAGGTCTGACAGGGTTTCTGTGACAGTGGCAGGAATAGAACCAATACTGTTTTAGTCTCAAGCCAGTGCCTTTATCCCAAACCATCCTTCCATCCTAAGCTTTCAATTGAGAAATCATATACAACAGGCAATACACACCTGAGTGGTTATTAAATGTTTTTAGTGTTAGTAAAAGGCATGAACTCAAGTGACTTTAGCCCCGCAATGAGTGCAATAAGCCTCGCCTCTAGAAATGCCATAGATAGCTCTTTTCTGACATGGAAAGGATAAAAGTCAGACATATTCATTCACTGGGAATCACCAGCAAGGGTATGTCATTGCTGACAGCCAATCAAAAGTCTCCAGCTGTGCCCAGAATTCTAAAGCCAGTGTGGATTTGACTTCTGACATGTCATGATTCAGAGTTCACGTCCATCATTCTAGCAATGGCTGAAAGATGATCTCAACATTTTAGCAACTGCAACAGATGTGCTTCCAGAGAGGGGAAAGCCTTTCTTGCCCAAGATCTGAATATAAATAATTGCTGAGGGATGGGAGAACCCAGAGGAGTTGGGAGGGCGGGGGAGAGGTTGTGAAACCTTTGGAACTTTTCAAAAAGGGGCCTTGATCTTCCGCTAAACAGTTTTAGAAATTTAAAACAAATGATTCTTTATATTTTTCTGACTAGAGAGGATGGTTCCCATCTTGCAGCATGCACGAGGAAATAGATACATCAGAATTACAGTGCTCCTGGCTGAACAAATATGCTGTTTGCCTTTGTTTTAGTCTGAGGACCCATGTATTCCAAGGCCCCATCCCCAATGAGCTTCTTTCTGCTTGTGTCTTAACTACCAGACCCCTCTGGGTTTCTCCTGGCTTCCCTCCACACCTCTGACTTTGCCCCCACTTTCTATTCTGCAGCCCACTAAGAATCTGTCTCTTGTGAGTACCTTTCTTTTACACCTGTTGGAAACACCTCTCATTGTTCCAGGTCTCCCTTCTCCTAAGGTAGTGCTACATCCAGCTGATGTCCCTGTACTTGTTTCCTGGTGCCTCTGGTCTCAGTAAAGCTGTAAAGCTTGTTGGGTGAGAAGGAGGGGAGGTCATCTGAAATGAACGGTCATTCACACACCCCTTCTCCAGCTAACATTATAAACCCCTTTCATTCATTATACAGTCAACAAATCCCGAGTGTACAAATGGATTCAAACACCCAGGGTGAAATCTGGTACCCATTGAAACTAATGACACAACTCCCACTGACTTCAGTCGGGCCAGGATTTCGCCCCCAATTCCCACATCTATGTCGTATCAGCTAATACTGCTGTGTGCTTCCTTGTTGTGGAACTCTTCAATCTCTCAGTTCTTTTTTCTTAAAAAGAGAGGAGGGATGGATATCCCAATAGTTCCCAGCTGTTCTCCGCTTTAAAAGAAAAACAACAACAACAAAAACAACTCAGGGCATTGACTTGCTACCAGGGATCAGTGCATAAAATAGAAGCCCCAAGGCTTGGTACTGGCAAGTGCAGACGAAGAGTAAGGGCTAGATTGTGATACCCTTACATTGAGCAGCGCCTCCTTCCAGAAGGCAGCAACTGCTTGTGCTGTATGGTTCTTGTCACCGTGTGTCAGGATATGATGGTGTGGCCCTAATGCAGATGAGACAATGAGCTTAGGAAAGGAGGCCGCTGTATACATCTAGATGTTTGTTAATTTTTTTAAGGAAAGAGTTCAGAAAAAAAGTATTACTACATTTCAGAAGGCCATTTGCTAAGCTCTGCATGTTCTGTGTATTTTAGTGTGTGAACAAATTAGATTACGAAAGGTAATGCATTAGTGATTTGACACTAATGTGGAATCTTGGTGGCATTAATCGCTAATGCGTGTTTCATAATTTCAGCTAAATGATCTCAATTTAAATGCAAGGGTGGCAATTGAAAAATTTCTCGAGGTTGTAGTAAAACCATGTACTGTAATGTAGATTACATTGATTTACTGCAAAATACTGCAAGGCGCTAGGAAATGGCAGCAGCTGAGCTGAATAGTTAACTGGAGAGCTGCACGATGAAATGACAAATTCATATGTATGGGAATGTCTCCAAAATGGTACTAAGCCCAATTTGTCTTCTCGGCGGGTGACATATTTTTAAATGTACAAAGTTTAACACACTATTTTTTTATTATTTATCCTGTGTATTACAAAAGCGCGTGGAGATCCCAGCTGAGATCAGGGCCCGACAAGTTGTACAAATGCATGGTAAGAGACCGGCCTTATACTGAGGAGCTTACAGTCTAAGTAGACAAAACAGACAAAGGGTGAGAAAAAGGCAGGATTGTTATCTCCACTTTACAGTTTGGGAAATGAGGCACAGAGAGATTAAGGGTCTGATCCAACGCACGTTAAAGTCATGGCAAGACTTCATTAGTTTTAGTGGGCTTTGGATCAGGCTCTAAATCAGGGGTGGGCAAACTTTCTGGCCCGAGGGCCACATCGGGGTTGCAAAACTGTATGGAGGACCGGGTAGGGAAGGCTGTGCCTCCCCAAACAGCCTGGCCCCAGCCCCCTATCCGCCCCCTCCCACTTCCCGCTCCCTGACTCCCTCCCTCAGAACCCCTAACCCATCCAACCCCCACCCCCACTCCTTGTCCCCTAACCACCCCCTCCCGGGACCCCCCGCCTCTAACTGCCCTCCGGGACCCCACTCCCTATCCAACCCCCCCCCCCTTCTCCCAGCCCCCTGACTGCCCTGACCCCTATCCACACCCCCACCCCCTGACAGGCCCCCAGGACCCCACGCCTATCCAACCACCACCATTCCCCATCTCCTGACCCCTATCCACACCCCTGCCCCCGACACGCTTATCCAACCCCCCCGTTCCCCATCCCCTTACTGCCCCCCCGACCTCCGCCCCATCCAACCGCCCCCTGCTCCCTGCCCCATATCCAACCCCCCCCCGCTCCCTGTCCCCTGACTGCCCCCTGGGACCTTCCGCCCCTTATCCAACCCTCCTGGCCCCAGCCCCCTTACCATGCTGTTCAGAGCAGCATGTCTGGCAGCCGTGCTGCCCGGCCGGAGCTAGACACACTGCCGCTTGGCGGCGTGGCTGCGGGGGAGGGGGAACAGCAGGGGAGGGCGGGGACTAGCCTCTCTAGCCGGGAGCTCAAGGGCCGGGCAGGACGGTCCCGCGGGCCGTAGTTTGCCCACCTTTGCTCTAACTAATTGCCTGGGCTCTCACACAAAGTGTGTGGCACAGTTTGGAATTAAACCCTGCTTTTCTGAGTCAGAGGGTAGGTCTCCAATTCCAGCCAGAGGTGTAATTTCCAGTGTGAATTGACATACCCATGCTTGGTTTAACTGAGTGAGTGCACTAAAAATAGAAATGTAGTCATGGCATGGGCGGCTGGAGAGCCAGCTGCCCTGAATACAATCCAGCCTGGGAACCAAGGTACTGTACCTACTCAGGTGACTAGCCTGTCTCCCTGCCCATGCTGCCGCAGCTACCCTGCTAACCTTTAGTTCACTAGCTCAGTCAGAGCCCACACTAGAAACCACACCTCCTGCTCCAGTGTAGACGAACCCAGAGTTCAGCAGCGTTAACTGCCGAACTGCCATTAGTGCCTTTGAAAATCTCTCCCCAGCGCCTTCACCAGAAGCCCATCCTGGGCTTTACTCATGCAAATAGTCCCAGTGAAGCCCATGAGATGTTACTGCTGTCTTAGATTTCACTAGAGTTTCTAAATGCTGAGTAAGAGTTACTAGATCAGGCCCCAGTGTCATTGGTAGCTGTATCAGTTGTGAGGTGTTAAGATAATAACCAATCCTACGCTCATCAGAAAACATAGAATACAACAATATTTACTGCATATTAAGGAAAGGGAGGCGGGAGGGAAAGACATTTCTCCACCGAAATGACTTTACTCAGTGTGCGAAAAACAGGGCTGGCCCTCATAAAGTCACAATGTTCTCTTCAAATCAGTAAATTATTGCAAATCATGTTTAAGCCTCCATACTTCCATGTGACCTTTCTGCCTCATTTTAAGTACTCTAGAGGTTCCATATTTCCCAAGACAATTACAGTAGGTCCATAAATAAAGTCTGACTAGCTACTGTATATAAAGAAATTCTGGAAAAGTAATATGGCCTCTGGTTTCAACACAGTATTAGAAAACTGATCAGTTTCTTTGTACAAAACATTTTAAAAGACTCAATGGGCTTTTTAAGTCTCCCCAAAAAGAGCTTTTAATAGGAAATTACTACCATACCAGTGATTTCCACATGCGACTTTCTGTATCACTGTGTTTTCATTACAAAAGGTCTCATTTTCCTTTGAAAAAGGACAAAATTAAAAGAATAAAGACGTCTGTGTATTTATGCTCATAACATGAATTCTTCTCTCTCTCTCTCTCTCTCTCTCTCTCTTTCCATGTGACTTTAAGGATGCAAAAAGAGAACATTGTCTTTTAAAGGATAAAATTTTTAACACCTTTAATATGAATTCATTCATTATTATTCTCAACGTGTTTCATAGAGCCCGAGAGGGGATGTGCTGCGTCCTTTACAGAACATATAAAAAGATGTGTTCTCCTCTTGACAATATTACAGCATAAAGCCCTGACTCTGGAAACACTTATGCACGTGCTTAACGTTACTTGGGTGAGTAATCCCACTGACTTCAGTCACATTACACGTGTACGTAAATGTTTACCAGATCAGAGCCCAAAACCACCATCCTGCGGCAGGAACTGTTAGTACAGACACCTGAACTGATTCCTAGTCCCATAGGACTCAGCCTTTTTTGTATTTATTTATTTTAAGTATATCCATTCACCTTTAAAAACTTCTTTACCACCTGTATTTTTCTGTCTCCAGAATCAAGTCTTACTTTAAACAGAGAAAGAATAGTGGAAAACATGCTTTGTGACAAGGGAACTCTGACAGTATTTTGCTTCTTTTTCCCTTGAAATACTTGTGAAGGGGGAAAAGGAAACAGAGAAGGAAGTTAGATAGAACAGTAGGTCAGTAGATGCATGAAGCCACCCACACCCTGCAAATGGTCCAACTGGTACACAACAGGGGTGCTGGAACAATTTGTATAGTGGGGGTGCTGAGAGCCATTGAGCCAAACTGTAAACCCTGTATATTCAAGATACTTCAACTACTTCAAGATAGGGGGTGCGGCAGCACCCCCATCATCCCTAGTTCTAACATCTATGGTACACAATGCAGGCCACCATTCGTACATCACCCCTGTGCTTTGCTCTTTGCACAGGCTCCCACTGAATACAGAGTGAGGTTCAAGGTCTCACTCCTGATATTCAAAGCCCCTGAAGGCATAGGCCCTGCCTACCACCTCTCCTTCCATAACCATTATGTTCGGACAGAACAACAAAACTCTTTGAGCAACAGGGGGAGACTTGTGAGTGTGGGCAACAGAACTTCATATGTCCAGATGCATTTTCAAGGCATTTTATATGCTTAATCCCTGATTTTAAAATCATAGAATTAAAAGAAACTTAGCTGCTGTGAAAATAAGCTTTTGAAAAATTGATTAGGAAAAAATTATTTAAAACCTTTAAGTGTAAAAAACAAAACTACAGAAAACAAAACCCCTCCCTGCAGTGTTGAAAGGCAAACAATGCAACATTGTGCTAGTGACTGGGGGAGGGGCAATGAAATTGATCAGAATCTGATTATAAACAAAAAGTGACAATGGCTAGTCTATTTTCGCTATCCAAGCCAGAAAAAAAAGATGCAACAAGCAAACAGCATAAATAGTTGAATGTGAATTGGTTTTTTTTAAAAATGCATTAAGGATTAATAATTTAAGGTGTAAAGATAAAGATATTTTATTTTTTACAAAAATATTATTTTTAACCGGAAAGCCTCTCTTTAAACAGAAATCCGATCACATCTGCAGCTACTGTGATTGCGCTTCTATGAGAGTATGCACAGGAAAGGGATTTTAATAAGAGATGTGGGGACAGTATGTGATGGATTCTTCTGAGTGAAACTGTGCCCATGGCTCAACATAGAGTAAACCAACAAAAGGTATTTTATTTAAATTCAGACAAGTCTTAACAAAGCCCCCACATACAACAAGAAAGGACTGCCCGAGCCCCCGCTGCAATCCAAAGTATAAGCACCAACCTCTCAGCCTCATGTTTTCTTCACTTGGTTAAAGAGATGCTGCTTACATAACCCATCAGGCCCCATCTCTGCTAGGATCACAGCCAGTTTTGTAAGCTATGTTAAAACATAGTTCAAACCAGGCTCCAGCTGAAGAATTTTCTAACACATTTTAGCTGGCTCATTCCAGAATAGCCAAGGATAGTCCTGAATGCTCTTCTAACACTGTTTGGCCTCCTCTACACCAGCTGGCCAAACTGTGTTAGAGAACAGTTCAGCCGGTGATGTTTGAACTGGTTTTTTTTACATTTTCAATCACAGCTCTGTTCTCAGTGTAGATGGGCCTTAATGGTATAGTTCCACCAGGAAAGGTTCTTTACAAGTAACCCAATATGTACAGCAGACTTGCCACCTGTCTGCATCCATAAGTGGTGAAAAAATATTGGCTTTTCTTTGTGGGAGGAAACTCAATACACCAGCCACTCCCCAATGACTAGGTACAGCAGCAAACATCTGGATGGGTTACCTAGGGAGGTGGTGGAATCTCCATCCTTAGAGGTTTTTAAGGCCTGGCTTGACAAAGCCCTGGCTGGGATGATTTAGTTGGTATAGGTCCTGCTTTGAGCAGGGTATTGGACTAGATGACCTCCTGAGGTCGCTTACAACCCTAATCTTCTGTGATTCTATGATCTATATTGTAGCTGGTGGCTTAATTTCAAAAGACAAATTATTCTCTGTTTCCCTCAGCTTACGTTTTGAGAAGACTGGCGTTTGACACTCCGGGCTGGGTTGCACCAGTCACACTGTGAAAATGTGCAAAGTGTATTGAGCAACATATAGTGACGGACCCTCAGCAGGCAGAAATCAGTGTAGCGCCATTGACTTCATTGCAGCGATGCTGATTTACAATCAGTTGAGAATCAGTTGAGTTTTCCACTGCCGTATCTTATTGTGACATGTCAGAGAACACAAGTGGGCCAGAGTGTGAAATGGGATCTGTGACATTTTTAAAACACACAGGAAGTTTTGTTAGACAAATTATTGGGGGTAAGGTGGAGGTGGGAGAAGAGGATTCATAGACGAACAACCAGATATGTAAGGCTCCGATTATGTCACAGAGGTCACAGAATCTGTGACTTCCATTGACCTTCATGACATTTTCTGCTCCAGGGCTGGAGCTCCCAGCCAGCTCCCCTGCAATTCCTAGCCCCCACCCTGGTGGGGGGACCCTGCAGCTCCCCAGCTATGGTGGGGGGAACTACACTGCAGCTCCTAGCTGTGGTGGAAGGCGGGGGGACCCTGCAGCTTCCAGCTGCGGCGAGTGGCAGGGGGACTTCCCTGAGCTCCCAGCTGCCACGGGAGGGAGAGGACCCTGCAGCAGTCCAGCCCCTGCAGGCAGAGGGCACCCGGAGCTTCCACTCACCATAGCAATGAGGGACCACAGAGCCCCAGCAGCAGTGGGTACTGAACCCGCCTCCCCATTTTGTCAGGGATATTTTTAGTGATAGTCAGGGACAGGTCACGGGCTTCCGTGAATTTTTGTTTATTGCCTGTGATCTGTCCATGACTTTTACTAAAAATACCTGTGACAAAAAGTTAGCCATAACGATGTGTTAGGATTATGTCCTGGATCTTCCAAATGTAGGTTATTGTCACCCAGTTTTCCTTTCACCTGGTCCTTCCCCTGATACGACCTCAAACCCCTTCATCCTTCAGCAGAAATGCTGAACTTATCTTCCACCTGGGAGGCAGCAGATCCAGCAGCTTCCTCTGATGTGGCTGCCATTGTTGTTTTGTAATAGGATGAGTAGGATACAAGGATTAAACTAGGTTTCAGAGTAGCAGCCATGTTAGTCTGTATCCGTAAAAAGAACAGGAAGCTTATGCTCTAATAAATTTGTTAGTCTCTAAGGTGCCACAAGTACTCCTGTTCTTTTTAAGGATTAAACTAGTTTATCCAAGAGAAGGTTTAGACATGACTTGATCAGCCTGTAAGTACCTACCAGGGGATGAGATTTCTGTCAATAGATGGCTCTTTAATCTAGCAGAAAAAGATACAAGAAGATCCAATATTTGGAAGCTGAACCTGCACAAATTTGGACTAGCAATAAGATGCAAATGAGAGGGTAATTAACCCCTGGAACAACTTTCCTTGGAAAGTGGTGGACTTTTCAACACTTGAAATCTTAAATCAACACTGGATCTCTGTCCAGAAGAGATACTGGATTTCAAAAAGAAGTTTCAGGCTTGATGCAGCAATAACTAGTTGAGGTTCTATGGCCTGTTTTGTGCAGAAGGCCTGGCAGATGATCGTAATGGTCCCTTGTGACCTTAAAATCTATGTATATATGAAAAAATATTTACTATCCCTGCTACTTTCTCTGGGAGAGAGAAAACCACCTCCATGATACATGTATTCCTGCTGCTGTGGGTGAGAGAGAGAGGAAGGAGGTCTTTGGCCACTCAGAAGACAGGATGATTTGCCCCATGCACAGAAACTGGCCAGGGATGGAAACTTTTCTAGAAATAAGAAAGACCTGCTATGAGTTAAACATTTTGGGTCAGTTGTGATGCTCAGCACCATTTATGAAAATCAGGCTTCTTTAAGGTGCCTTATGTCAGGCACCCAAAACTTGAGGCACGCAGGATCACTAGTCACTCTTAAAATGTAGTGTTAAAAAGTAGTGACAGCATCAGGCAATTGCTGTTATGTCCTTGTTATGGGGATAACATGCTAGGAAGCTGCTCCTTGGTTTGTTTGATGTAGGCAGAATACATCCTCACAGCTGCTGCTGAAAACTTTTAAATGGCATTGGTGTCTGGGACATATTTTCAAAGCAAACTTGTTCCTCCAACTCTAACTAGTTGTTTTCTATCCCCAGACTTGTGTTAGATCAATCAGGTCTGAGATCCATGTATGGATGAATCCAAAGTTGGATGAATGTCTCACAGCCACTGGGTTTTAAACAAATTGAAGAATAGCACATTAGCTCATCCAAGCAAAAGACCTTTCAAGTTGAAGACATGCTTAGAGAACCTTTCAAGGCAACCCCTTTACTCTTAAGCACTTATTTTGGGGTCAGCTTTTGATTCAAGTATATTTTAGCCACAAAACATATAGATGAACATTTTCAAAAGTGGCCACTAATTTTGGTTGCCTAACTTGACACTTAGGCCTCAAGTTAGCAAGCATTGGCACGTGTTTAATTTTAGGTATGCAGTTCAGTCTCATTAACTTCAGTGGGACTTAAGTATATGCTTAACTTTGAACATGTGCTCTGCTGAGCTGGGCCTCTCAGTGGCCACTTTTGAAAATCTGTGCCATAGGACCAAATTCTACCTTGTTTAAACTTCATGCAGTGTCACCTAGGGCAGCCCCATTGGAATCACTAGGAGATGAGGGCAGAAATTGGCCAGTTATGTTTTTTCACAATGTATGATATCATGCTATACCTTTTTCTTGGTGGGAGAGGAAAAATATATTTGCCCTTTCTACCCTGTTCCTCTACCGTCAGCTGAGACTGAATATGTCATGTCTCCCAATTTGATTTTTGAACAGGATTCTTTGCATACATTCTTTCTCATCTGTGAGTTACCTGTTTGAGGACCTGATCTAATACTCATTGTAGTCTACAGGAATCTTTCCATTTATTTCAATGGAGTTGGATCAGACCCAGAATGCATAGGGCCAGATTCTCTGGTGGAAGACAGTAGAATTAATCCTGCAGAAAAATTGTCCCATAAGCTTTTTTTTTTTTAAGGCACTGAAATAAAACAGTATTTTTGTTCACTTTTGTCAGTTTCAGCTATCCCTCCTCTCTAAAAGAGTTGCTGGGATTTTGGCTTATGCCAAGGATAAAGTTGAGAATTGAATTAGCTTTCTTTTCTTCTGTATCTTACGTGAAGTTAAGTTCTATCAGAGAGAGTAACAAAACCACCTGAAGTCTCCATTCATATCTCTAGAAATAGTTTATAGGGACACTGAAAGACACTGATGTTATCTTTTTAATATTGTCAGGAATAATCCTATTAAAGAAGAAACAAGGAAAACTGTTATGCCCACAAGGCAGAATTATCCAAAGCTGATTGGGAGAGCTCAGGTTACTCTACAAAGCCCGAGCTGTGTGTTGGCCTATCACTCCATCAGGGCTTGGTGAATGAGCAATCATTTGTGGATTCTGCTCATCTCTCTTTGCTAACTTTGTTCTGTGGAATTAGATACAACTTTGACAAATTAGAACTGCCCCTTTGCCTCACTGTCCCAACCACAGCACAGTCTTCCAATTGTGTCCTTTCTTTCTGAAGTCCTGCCGTGTCAGAGCCATCAATGGCAGGCCTTCCACAAGGATACCCTTTTTAATAAGCAAATCTGTCAGCACTGGATTCCGCAGGGTCTTGCAGCCTCTCTTTAATCCTCAGCACTAACTGCCCTTCCCTTTGGGTTCCCTCCATTGCAAAGTACCTGCACACTGAAATAAATATCCCCTTTGTTTACCATGTGCTTGCAACAAATTTAACCTTTTGGATTAATTGCAAAATAGAATGGATTGTAGTTTGTCTTTCCTTAAAACACGGGTATGGGATTAAGAAGAAAAAAACAGCCCTGCATCAACATCTTCTGCTTGGGTCACTGCTGAACTTTTCTGGGAGACTCCCAATATTTCCTGAAAGTTCGTGCTAGTCATGGAGTTTTGTTCTTTTTCCTCAAAGGCTTCATGGAAAAGCAAAATAATAAAAGCACGAGCAATAAACCTACAGATGAAAGATTATTTTTTGGAAAGAGAGGCAGACTCATCTCCCTGCTAAACATAAGCACAATTGAACAGACTCAGGAAAAGGGCCCTGATTAAAAAATAATAATAAAAAGAACACCCCAGTGATTTCTGCTAGTCAGCATTAGTGGTGGGGTCAGAGTGTGGCCCGGAGCTTTCTATTTTGGATTCATGTCTTGTCTTGTTTCCTCACCTCTCCCTCATTCATTAAATGGGCCAGACTGATGATACTGGAAACCAAAGGTGTTTATTTATCTGTAGAACTGTCAGTGGAATTCTCCACACTGCCCTGCCATTCCTTGTGCCTCAGTCCTGGTTTGGAGGAGCCATTTAAATAAATAAATAAATAAAATAAATTAATGGAGATATCCCATCTCCTAGAACTGGAAGGGACCTTGAAAGGTCATTGAGTCCAGCCCCCTGCCTTCACTAGCAGGACCAAGTACTGATTTTTGCCCCAGATCCCTAAGTGGCCCCCTCAAGGATTGAACTCACAACCCTGGGTTTAGCAGGCCAATGCTCAAACCACTGAGCTATCCCTCCCCCCTACCATGAAGAAGAAGAGGTCAGTTCTGTTTGACTCCATGTAGATTCACTCCTGATCCTCTGCTGCGGCTAGCAATTATTACCAGTTCTAGCAGTGAAATTTTACAATCTGTTCATTTGCTGACTGGAAACTGGCCTGAGACGACGCCTTCATAGGCAGCTGAGCAGTCGCACGGTAACACGTTTTCACTCATTGCCTTTATATGAAGTATTACTATATTTCCACTGATAATGATTTGCAGCTGTGGTATCTCATTGTCACTCACAGTGGGCCCAGCTGTGACCTCCTTGCTCTCACTGGTCAGCAGTTACTCACATGAATAGTCCCGCTTACTTCAGTGGGGTCTTGTGGGTAAGTAACTGCTGTCCATTGTGAGTAATGGTTCCTCATCTGGCCCAGTCCCTTTTTCATTTCTGATAGGTCTGGAAACTGAGATGGCTGGCTCTGTGGTACAGACCTCTACACAGTGATCCAGGCCTTTATGATCTCAAAGCTAGATTACTGGAGTATGCTGCACTTGGAGATGCTCTTGCAAAGATCTCAGAACCTACAGCTTATGCAGAATGTAGCAACTCCTTTCCTGAAGGTGACCTACTGGAAGCCCAAACATCTTGCGCTGGGCACTGCCGACCTGTTTATTTCTGGATATTGGATATTTCTGGTGTTGATTATGATCTTATTAAGCCCTCAAGGGTCCTGTACAAAATTATCTGAGAAATTGCTTCCCCCCCTTGTTGCATCATGGGAGTTACCATCAACTGGGTTCCTGGAGTTATTCTCTTTGCACTTAACAGCATGACATTCTCAGTGAAGGAGAGTCTGTGCCTCTGGAACATGCTCTGCCCAGAGGTCTGAAAAAGCCCAGGTATTATGAACACAGCGTCAGGCTTACTTCTTTGGTCAAGATTTTGAAATCTATATGGCTTGATTCCTAATAGTGTGGGGCTTCTGTTCTTGAGTAGGAAGTCCATAGTCAGGCCTCTTTATGCTTATACTTTCTTGTTTTCACTGTAGTGATGCAGGGTGCTTGAGTCTTTCAGTATAAATTTCTAACCAAATGGCTGGTAAGAGCACACATGGTAATTTTTTCTATCTTGCAGTACTATGGCTGATAATATCATGCACTGTCACTGCCTGTACTAAAGCTGGGGAAACCTGGAGCAGTGAATCCTGAGAGCTGAACTCCAGAGACAGCTGGGGCAATATTAGAAAGGTCATACAGGAGGGTGCCGGGGGACCTAAGAACTCCTAAGAGAGGTTGGAGAGGCCCAGAACAACATGAGGGGGAAATGCAAGTGGAAAGGCAGTCGTAGGAAGTAGGAAGACCACTCTCTGGGGGTGTTACCTTCACGACTAGCTTGGAAGGGCCCTTGAGGTCCCTATTAAGACAAAGTTCACTGCAACTGTAGCGAAGAAGAAAAGACTTTCTTTTTTTAAAAATGTATGTGGAACATTTATTTCCGTGTTAGACCTTCAGGTCCATTGTGTCAACTATCATATACTTCAAAGAAGATTCTTAAAATACCACTATTTAAAAACCCCAAGAGCTACGTTGCATGGTAGCCACACTCTTCTTTCACACTTTTCTCCCCAACCGGCCACATAATCATTTTCCTTTCTCCTTTTACCCCCCAATAGATTCTTCTGAAGTGAATATTGCTCACATGGTTGTGCACACTTTGCATGCAAGATAGATTCTAGGCATATGACACCTTTTTGATTTGTTTACATTGGGCTACTAGAATAGGAAAACAAATAACAATACAGAAAAAAACTGTGTTAACTGTGTTATCAACCGGAAAGCTCTATTAACCGGCATTTCTGATATCTCCCAATACAAATCTTCAGTCTAATAACTGGGACTAGTATACTGCCCAGGAGGTTATACATTGCACATTCTGCACTCTACTTTTATGCAAAAGAGACAGAAGACAAATAAGCAAGCGGATACCAGGGATTTATTAAAAAAAGCAGCTTCCAGGGTGTGTCAGAGGGTCAGTACAGATTCAGCCCAATCTCCTACCCCTTCTACATCTACAATGATAATTGATGTTGATTATGATGACCCTGAAGCACTGCAAGATCCTGAAGTGCCTTCTGAATCATCAAAGAAAGATTAAATTATGTTCAGTCTAGTTTTAGTGTGAAGTGTATTTTTAGTGATCTGGGTGTAGGCCATGCACTGCCCAGAGTGATATCTAGTGTCATAAGATAACCTACTGTATAGAAAACTTCATCTGTATACACCTAAGTGCTTCAAGAAACCAACCACTCAGCAGTACAGTACTACTAATAGATTGGTGAGTCCCTGTCTACTATTTTATACTTTATTCATTTTATTGTATTTGAATTCTTTGAAAATTGGCATTCCATTGGTAAGTGTAACTCTTAGTTAACCGGAATTTTTGACTAATTGGCACCCCCATGCCCCCAATATGCCAGATAACAAAGCTTTTACTGTATTGTGATTTTTAAAAAAGGCAAAGTAATCACAACCCCCACAGTACATACACATTGTGATATTAAGGGTCTGAGTTAAGCCTACACTGAAGATATGGATTTTAAGAGTGGGTGGTCTTAAGTTATTCACCACAAGTGCTCTAAAACCTAGCACGAGCAGAGTGAGTCAGTCATGGATTTGCAGCCTTAACTTGGAATCAGAGCTGGATGGAGAATGACAGTTCCATTTTGTGACAATTTTTGAGGTTTCCAAATTTGTTTTTGTTCCGCGTTGGAATGAAACCAAAATCTTTTGAGCATTTTTGCGAAACAGAATTGTGTTTCAGGTCAGGTTTTCAATGTGGGTCTTTCTCTTTCTGGAAGTGATCAGAGAGTCCATCCTGGGCCTCAGAAATCTTCCCAATGAAAAAAATATTGAAATTGATACATCTCTGCAAAAAGTTTCAGCTTTGACAAAATAGCATATTTCATCGAAAAAGGGTTTAGGTGAAACTGTTTCGCCTAGCCCAACTCTGAATTATTTTGGTCACTTGGGAGTTGTCAGCATTTAGCATTTATTAAAATGCATTTTTTGCTTGTGAATTGTACCAGATTCAGTTCCCTTTGAAGTCAATGGCAAAACTCCCCTGGACCTCAGTGAGAGCAGGATCAGGCCCTGTGCCCTTATTATTTTCTTCAGAGAAAGAATTTGCTTTTCCATTACTGACCAAATTATAATAAAGTCAGGGTGATATGTCCAACTCATCAGTGGAAATGCATTTGCTAATTACATATGCCAGACTTACAGTATATAATTAACCCACAAAAAAGACATTGAAATAACATTAAGAGACTGACTTCAATCTACAAGAGCAAGAGAATTCACGGATGGCTGAATCTCTGTCCTTAATTCACTCCATTGTGGAGGGTGTTGCAGGAGTTTTGACCATGTGTGATATTAAGAAGCCACATCATCAGGGGACATGCTGGCTAGAGCTGCATGTGATGTTGGCAATGGAATCTGAAAATGTTCACAAATGGGCCATTTATTACTCAAAAATGGTCCAGTGTTTAAGCAAAATATTGCAAAAAAAAAAAATGCAGACTCTTTTCTGGAGGGAACTTAAATGCAATTTTAGATAGATTTGAGATTATTTTCTAACAGAGCTGAGTCGTCGTTTGGTTTTGTGTTAAAAACCACACCAAATTAGCAGCTTCTCATGGCTTTTTAATGAGAAATTGGTGTGAAACATGACTGTTTTGACAGAGGATCATTTTGAGATTTGGGGCTTGCATCAGACTTGCAAAGTGACACTCAGGGGATGCTAACGCACGTGGATTGAAGAAAATGTTCACTATGAACATTTCACACAGCCCAGTGAAGTTTCACCCAGCTGTAGTGCTGACCTAGAGTTACAGCCCCAATGCAAACTTCCTTACTTTTGTGCTTTATAAGTCAGAAGCATAATTTTCCTTAATAAGAAGTTGATTGCTCAGCCCAGCAATCTGAATTTCCATATGACAGAAAATAATCCTTACTGGGTAAAATTCCGCCTTGTGCAAGAAGCCAGCATGAGGTCTGTGCACCATATAAGTCTGTTCTGATGGCTTAAGTAGGACCTAAGTGGTTATTAACTCTTGTGTTTGGCCTCTGTACAGAACTGAATCTCACCCATCATGAATCAGTCAAATCCCAGTCCTGCTCCCCATTGGCGTGAATGAAGTGTTGCCTGTACTGACTTGAATTTTGTACAAGGATTGAGTGCAGAATAGAGCCCTAAAGTTTTGTAATTACAGCAATTGGCATTTTGAAGTGCCTCGCTGCTTGAAGTCACCATGCTGAAACCAATGAAAATGCCTGCTGGTTTTGGGCGAACTGCTGTGGATGGAATAGAAACCAAATGGGAACCGAGCCTACATTTTATTTTATGATGTTATAAATTA
Organism: Chrysemys picta bellii; assembly: GCF_011386835.1. NCBI lineage: Eukaryota > Metazoa > Chordata > Testudines > Emydidae > Chrysemys > Chrysemys picta. Next base: position 191,561,392 of record NC_088793.1, read on the forward strand.
GTTACTGTTTTGTAAAAAAGAAACGAGCAAAGAAAAAAAGAACATACATCTAAAAAGAGCTGATGAGAGGGAGACTTTCAGGAAGTGGTGCATGTACATGGTGCATAAATTGGCATATTTGAAGTTATATCCTGCACACACAAAACAACATTAAAAACATTATTGAGATTGCAAAGTCAAACACTCTGACGTTAGGAAATGCCTGACATAAGGTTCTCTGTGCAACTTTAATTTGCCTCCCTTGTGTGTATGCATTATGATTAGAGCTGGCCAAAACTTGGGGTTTCCAGTTTGTGGGAAATGTTGCTATTTTGAAATTTCCTGCAAATCAGAAATTAAAAAAAAAAGTTTTGGAAACACCAACACAGGCTGTTTCAGAAGCAAAATGCACTCTCCGAGATCTGGCAGCTGCTGACTGAAATTGACATTCTTTTTGAAACTTTTCCCTCCAACTGCGGGGGGCGCACTTGACCCTGCATGCCTCCCTGACACATCACCTCTGCCCCTGAGAGACGTAGTTATACTGATATACATTTGTAGTGTAGACCTGGCCTGTGTTCGATCTCGTCTGGATTTTATTTCAAGCTTCATCAATGAGTCACCTAAACATAAATAATCTACACCCCCCCAAACTGTAGGAGAAATGGACAGCACATGTGAATAACACCTCACCAGTGGGTCTGAGGTATCACGATTTGGCGCTAAGTTAATAGGCAGTGCATTTGTGATCTCTCCAGCTGCCTGTGCCAATAGTTTTGAGGTATTTTTTGCTTTTGTTCTCATTTTCTTTCCTTGTGCGCTTTCAAATTTTTGTATAATACAAAACGCAATCAAATAACTTAGAAAAAGGTGTCATCGTGACAACTAAAGCCAAACCAGGGAATGAGTAGCTGCAGGGAATCGCCTGGCAACAGCAGCTCATCCCCAATGGAAGCAGCAGGGAGACTGGCAATTGCATCTCTGTTCTGTTATGAAGGCAATGTCCTCTTGATTTTGTCATTTCTCCTGGGCCTTGGCGAGCTTCTGGAGGCAAATCTTGCCTGCCCCTGGGTTTCTCCTGTTGGTGCTACGCAGTCCTGAGTCTGGGAGCAGAATGCTGGGAATGTGGCAAAAGCCAGGGTGAGCACTGCAGCACAGAAAAAAAATGGTGATTTATTTGTAAAGGGGAAGCCAGGAAAATTCCTACTGCTAAACTATTTGTTTCCTGGCTTTGAACTTTCAATAACTTCTCAGCAAGGGAATATATTTTGCCCTCCTCCTCCATATGTTTTTTGTAGCTTGTGTTTACCATTTACTAAATATATTGGATCAGATCCTCAGCGGCTATAAAGTGGCTTCAATAGAGTGATAGAGAGACAAGGTGAGTGAGGCACTATCTTTATTGGACCAACTTCTGCTGGTGAGAAAGACAAGCTTTCGAGCCACACAGGGCTCTTCTTCAGCTATTACCTCACCCACCTTGTTTCTTGTGTCTCTGATATCCGGGGACTGACACGGCTACAACTATGCTGCATTTAGCAGAGCTGTGTCATTGTACACCAGCTGCGGATCTGGCCTGTTATCTCAAACTATTGTATTTGCCTGAGTCTGTACCTTAGAGGCCTTTGTGTGACTGCCTTCCCCAGGGAGCAGACAAATAAAACATTAGGTCTGGTCCAGCCTTATATTTGCTGTTCTCTCACCTCTTCAATCAGGTCTAATTTCCACTGTCTTTCCATTTTATTCTGCCTGCCACTTTCTTCTCTTCAAGTGAAATAATTAGGTACCTTTTTTGATATATTATAGGAGAAGTCCTGGATCTCAGCTTTTACTAGGGTGGGGATGGGGGAAATATACAGGTGTACAGGTGACCGTTGCTCCTGTTCATTTTGAGCAATGATCATAAATGAAACAGCCCCCTTTTCAGAGGAGTGGTTGGAATCTTGTGGCTTCTGCAGCAACCCGCTGCAAGAAACTTGTTTAAAAGAATAAATAACTCAAAGGAAATCCAGAGTTTCTTTAAAAAAAACAAAACAATCCTCTCCTGAAGCTTTGGGCTTACATCCTCAACAGCTGCTCAGTAAGAGTGGGAGCAGAGAAACAGGGACAGATCCTATACTCTTGCCGTAAGTGAAGCTACGCCAGTTTACACCAGTGGAGGAACTGTCCCATGATGTTTGTAAGCATAGGCGTACAGTCAGGGCTGTTAATGTTGCAGCACTTTGAATAAATGATGATTACGAATTGCTGATTACTTGATACACAAATAGTCACATATTACTGGTTCCTTTACATTGTGCATGTAAGTTACAGAAAATGGCTGACCATATGGGCATTGTGAGCGCCATAATATCATCAGGGACAAGAATTCATTGCCAGGTCTGCTATGGAAAATAATAGTAAGTAATCTGTTACTTTAAAAAATATACTAAGTAATTATCAAGTAATTTTTATTAGGCCTTGGCTACACTTACCCGCTAGTTCGGCGGCTGGCAATCGAACTTCTGGGTTCGACTTATCGCGTCTAGTCTGGACGCGATAAGTCGAACCCGGAAGTGCTCGCCGTCGACTGCGGTACTCCAGCTCGGCGAGAGGAGTACCGCGGAGTCGACGGGGGAGCCTGCCTGCCGAGTGTGGACCAAGGTAAGTTCGAACTAAGGTACTTCGACTTCAGCTACGTTATTCACGTAGCTGAAGTTGCATACCTTAGTTCGAATTAGGGGGGTAGTGTAGACCAAGCCTTAGTATTCAGAAGAAACTGAGTATTTTTCATAGTGAAAAGCAACATAATGTAACAATTTCTTACACTGAAATAATCAGTTACTTTAATAAGTCTGTATTAAGAATACAGTAATTAATAGTGCCAGTCTCACTGAATAAGATGGAGGAAAATGCATCTGTTTCCTGATTCAGTAGGTTTGAGTCTCTAGAACTAAAAAAAATCAAGGGCTTAGTATAGTGATGATGAATGTCCTCTTAAGGGCTAAAATGACCTGGTTTTATATAGATTTTCATAGAGTTGGGCATTTTCTGGGACTATTCCTTGGAATTTGTAAATGGATTTGCTTTGTCCGTGGTGGTGCCTAGTTCTCTGGTCACTTTTCATGAATGTTCAAGCAATCGAGTTTCTCTGACAGACACTGATTTTCCAGATTTCATGCTGAGCTCATCCATTCCGGGAAGAGAAACAATTCCATGTGGTTTACCCAAGCAGTCATCACTTGAACTTCAAATGTTGATTGGTGCATAGAGTAAAAAATCTGAAAAGAAGAATATATTTGAATAAATTTCAATTTGCTTGTGGCTGTTCCAAAAGCACAAGAATGGGCTACATATAGGGTGACCAGACAGCAAGGATGAAAAATCGGGACAGGGCGTGGGGGATAATAGGGGTCTATATAAGAAAAAGACCTCAAAATTGGGACTGTCCCTATAAAATCGGGACATCTGGTCACCCTAGCTACATGTGTCAAACTTTTTGTTATGAAATATTTTCTTGGCTCTCTAGTCTTGAATGTCAGCCTTACACACAAATGTGCACATGTAGATACACCTTGACACACAGACGGAGTTACAATTATTTGCTTGGCTGTAGTCTTGACTGCAAACCTTACAGACAAATGCACACATATGTATGCACATATAATCTCTTCCATTCTGTTACTTATTCCCCCTCTGTCCTTATTCTGCTCCCTTACCTCTTTCCCCCCTCACTAAGTTTCTCACTCTTGCTGTTCCCCAGTTAAACCAACTTGACCCTGTCACTTTTACTTCGTTAGATCCTTTCCATCTAACCCTTCCTCCTTTTTCTTCTCCACTTTTGGAATGATGGGCACAGCTCCAAATGTCTGGAGGTTTAGAAAAGCACCCCAAAATGTGGATGCTTTTCTGAATATTGTCCGAACTACCCACTCCCCTGTGTCCCTGAGAATTAATCTTAGAAATCTTTTGGGGATCGACTCTTGGGTCCTTTTATGATGCTGTTGCATAATAAAATAGAGCAGAGGCCACAATGGCAAAAGTAGCAACTATTGTTGAAAGAATGAACTCCTAGGGTAGTTGCTTTAGCTGTTGTGGGGACAGTGTAAAGATTTTGGCCCGTGGAGCTATGCTGATTTACGCCAGCTGAGGATCAGGCCCTAATCATTTCCATGTGCTTTCCAGGATGTAGGAAGAAATGGTCTTTATTCTACATTCTCAGCCCAACCCTATCATTTTCCCTTGTCCTCTTCTTTTGCTGATGTTCCAGTCAATGGTTCTTAGTGGAGCTGGCAGTCCGCTGAGAAGCAGGCTGGTTTCTCTGCTTACAGTTTGTAAGCTCTGTGGTTTGTCAAGAGACAGAGGTACCAGAGATTCCAAGATAAATGCAGACCATGTGACAGCAGCATGGCCAGATGGGGTGATCTATTGAGAGCCTGCCAGGAATTTTAGAGACATCAGGAAAGGTTGGAATCTTATTGGGAATCAGGGAGAGAGCAGGAAGTTCAGAACTGGTACAATAAACATAAAAATGAGATTGGGTTCAGCATGTTTTCCCATCTTGGCAGTCCATTCTTCACAGAATGACATGTACAGTATGAATGACATTACACTTATGGAGAGTTTGGCCCATCATCTATTAATTTTTCCCCATGAAAAGGACATACTACAGGAAAAATCTATTACTTCACCTTGATGGGTTTTCATTGTGACACAGTGTGTGATTGCCACACATGCTCTTTTACCAACAGAGCTGAACAAAAAAATCAGAATTTCTGTCTGGTGGGAAGTTCCAATATTTCAGCATTTGTTTTCCTCCCAAACTGGATCAAAAAGCAGAAATATTAATACTTTTCACTGACCAAAATGTTCTGAAAATATTTGATGGGGAAATGTTGAAACTTTTCATTTTGGGTCAACATTAATCTCTGCATTCACCTGAATGTCTGTCTCATGCTTCCATTCTACCCTATTGGTTAGGCACCCATGCTGGACTACATCTCCCATGATGCACTAATGTGTCCCCTGTGGCTGACCTGCCACAGTGCATCATGGGAGTACTATAACAATGGTGCACCAGATGTTGTCTGCCTATGGAGGTGCCCAACCTACAGCTCCCAGGAGGTATACTGCAACAGTGCAGGTGGGTACAGATTAATAGAGAATTTACCTAAAAGGAAATGTTTCATTTTAATTTTCCTGATGGAAAATTGAAAAATTTCAGCAAAATTGATATTTTTCTGCAGAAAGTTTTGATTTGACGGAAAATGTGGTTTTTGCAAATGGGAAATTCCAGACCAGCTCTAGTTACTAAACTGATGTGTCTGATAGAATATTAAGAGGATGTGTGGTTTAGTGATTACAGGTAATGTTACAGAATAGAGAAGCAGAGCTGTTTGTGTTAGGCACTGAGTGAAGCTGCCTGCAGAGAAAAAAAAATGAGATATTTGTTGTCTGAAGAGCTGTAGTTTTCACGAGTCTCATCCTTACTTACTGTACATACTTGCATCTCTTTCTAACATACTGTACACAAGAACTGATAAGTAGAAGCTACTGTATTTCTAACATGACATTACTGCTCACCTGTGGTTTGAGATGTACACTTACCTGTGCTTTCTACACCCCCCTCTCTGCTTATAAGGCTCTTTCAGTTAGGATACACAATTTGTCATAGTGTCTTTGTAGAATCCCCAAATCTTTGAATTGGACATGCAGAATCAATCAGTTAGCTCCGCTCTAGCTACAGCTTCAAAGTAGTAAGAGACGTAGGAGTCCTGCCACGTGCTGATTGTACATCTGTCTCTGTAGGTGGGATATTTCCCCATATGAAAAAAGTGGCCATGGTACAGTAAGAACCTGGGTTATTTTTGTATTCAATCTAGATGCTTAGATACTATAGTATTGCAGGCTATATAAGTATCTCACAAATCCATTAATGGGTTTTGCTCTCAAAATACCCCTGTGAAGCATGAGCCCTGTTTTACAGAGGGGAATTCAGGCAGAAAATAGGTTAAGTGACTTGCTCAAAGTACACAGAAAGTCAGCAGTAGTGGAAGGAACTGAACCCAAGTTTCCCAACTTCCAATTTATTGATTTAATTACTAGAACATTCTTCTGGAGATCCTGTGGCAGGTACACCCTCTGTCATTGCATAGAAGAGCCATATTTTTTTATAGATATTAAATCTCATGGTGCTGCAACTTTTTCAGCGTTGTGTTTGTGTTGGTAACTGACCCATACAAGAATTGTACCTCTGTGTGTAATAATACTTCCCAGTTCTCTTGGAAAGAGGGATCTTTAAACCAACAGATTACCAGTGATCACAGGTACAGTCACTCATCCTGCTGATCGCCCTGATGATAGCAAAGATTGGGGATGACAACATGGTTTAAGGTTGTCCTAATGTAATAACCTGTGCAATAAGTAGTGGAATTAGATGGATATTACTGTTGCTTTAGCGGGACTTCCTTGTGAAGTAATTCCAAATTACTTGTTGGAAGCTGACTATTCTCAGAGCTTTGTTAGAGTCAGATACAGCCAGATGACAAATGATAGCTATAAAGAGTTTCTGTATTTAACATAAGGCTGTTTGTGGGAGCAAATCATTTTGTGTGTGAAAATAAGGTACATATTATAAACAGGAGTTTGTAATAAACTTCAAAAGAGTGGCAGCTTTTTATTACGGGTAGCCATAAGGAAGAACTGTCAAAAATTCAAATATGTTTAGCAATATTTATTGATCACCATAATTGGTAGTGATGTAAAATCTTTAAAAGAGAGAGGCCTTTCTCTTCCCCCGCCCCCTCCTGAATGTGGTGTTTTGTGATATACACTGATATATATATATATATATAAAACCCAACCAAACATCCCAGCTGACATGTTGTGTTGTGACAAGTCATCTCAGATTGTGTCAATCATATTGCATTATGTTACATTAAGTGACATAGTGTCATGTGATTGATACAACACGGAATGACACATTATCACGCAAAATATCATCTGGAAAATTTAGGAAACGTACAGAAGCCCATCTTGCACTGTGGCCTTTTAAGGTTTCAGGGAGAAAATAAATAAAAGAAACACTTTTGAAATCAGGCTTGCTACCTGCAGTGAGATTAAAGTCAAGCATGTGCTACTACCTGAATCTTTTCACGGGTAATTAGTAGATCAGGTATAAAAATGCTCTCATTCCTTGGGGACTGACAAGTATCGCTGGGTTTGAATTGAATTTCTCTGAACCATTTGGCACATCATTAATCATTAGTGCATCTGCACCATACAAACAGGGCTGCGAGCTACACACAACCAGTTTCAGTCCAGAAGAGCCTTATTTTCTAAAGGACTTTGTTCTAATTCTCCATTTTAGTCTGTCTCTCTTTTAGACAATGTCTGAAAAACTAAGCTGTCTGTGGGCCTGATCCTGAAGTCCAGTAAATTCTGTAGTGTTCTCCTGTAACGTCTTTAAAACACTAATGGATCACTGATGTATAAGGCTTACTCAGGCAAAATGCTCACTGAAATCAATAGGAGCAAACAGTAAGTAAGGATTTCAAGGATTAGGCCCTACAGGGTACATTCAGCAAACCCTTACTATGTCAGAGAGTTCCACTAAAGTCAAAGGGCCTACACACAGGAGTAAGGGGTCTCAGGAATGGGTAATTTTTGGAAGAGTGGCACTAGCATTGCGATCACTTCTTTGCACCCCTTGTGACATCACTGAATGTCTGTGACTCCTCTATCTTTACATCTGGGTGTAGGCAATTCCATGTTATTACCCCGCCCCTTCTGCACTGCTTGCTCACTGGTAATGTCGTCAGGGCTCACTTGTGCCGGTAATGCACAGGCCTGTGTGATGGGTGGTGGAGAGACACACTGCCACCAGGTGAAGCATTGGGAAGCTTTCTGCAGAATGCCATATGGTCAGAGGATTCTCTGGAGCTTGTCAGAACCTCTTTGGTTCTAACCAGGCTGGAGATCTTGCAAAAGTATTTCTTAGGAGATTTTTGTTGCTTTCTGCTTCAGTCTAGGTCAGAAATATGGGTTTATGGTGTATCATTACCTCTGCATCCATGCCAAGGAAGAACAGAATTGCAGGATAATTAGAGCTGATGGAATAATGAAAATCAGATTCTCAACTAGACAACTTAAATTCAATTTGCTGCTGTTGATTGGATAGTACAATATGTTATTCATATAACCCCTGGCATTCATGAAAATATTCATGAGTCCCAAAAGAGTCACACATTCATTACTTGTTCAATATTAATTCTTTTTAAAAGTTTCAGTCATCCAGTGTGGGAGCAGAAAATGTGCCATGTGATCAGTCACATGCCAGGGACAGTAAATAGCACATAGTCAAAACGAGCAACTTGTGAATAGTAAACAAACATGTCAAAGTCATTTGAGGAATAATGATAGGTGACGAATATTTGCAGAAATTAAGACAAGTTTGCAACCAGGAAAAGGTCTAAATGTAGCATACTTTTAGTTAAGTGAATACAATATAATCAGCTCTGATGACAATGAAAACGAACAGAAAACCCCAAAAAGACAGAACTTTCCCCCCCAAACCTCACCTTCAAAAAAAGGTACAACTTCAGATTGAATTTGGGGCAAAGGACCAGGATTTTCTTATTTTACCCAGATCAATTCTCCCATCTGGAATGACAGTTACTATTCTTGAACTGCTGATAATTTTGTAAGCAAAAAATGCGACAAGCAATATTTGCATAGATGTGACTCAGGGTAACATTGAGTAGAGAGATTTACAATGTACACGACCCTGATAACTCAGTGTCATTCACTAGTTAAGGAGAATGAGTTGGAAAGGCCCATGTGTTAAGACGAATGACTTTTTGCAAGGTTAGAAGATTAGACTTGTGGGACCCGATCTTCAGCTGGTGTAAACGGATGTAGCTCCATTGGCTACAATAGAGCTATGCTGGTTGACACCAGCTGAGGATCTGGGCCTTAGATTCTATTTCCTTCACTTAGGCAGGATGTCAAAAGTTTTGGATTAGCCTTTCCTCTTTGCTCAGTTCAGATGTCCACATAAAGTAATTTAATAAATCAGTATTGTCTTTTATAATTTTCATTGTCTGCATGTCAATGCACTTTCTAAATGGAGTTCAATTATTGTTATGGCATATATTACTTTGAATCATTTTACTGCACAATCAATACACATATCTTCATAATAAATATTGATGTTACTTTAATGTTCTATAATGTTCACCTCGTCGAGACCATTTCAGTAGGAGGCCACACTTAAGTACTGTTTGCTTACATTTTCTACACTTCCGGTGTGAAAGTGTATGCTGCCCAGGCTCCCTTGCCGTTCCAAGCTCAAAAGATTAATGCCAGCTAGGTGGTGCAATGAGTAGGATGCTAGACAGAAATGGAGAGGACTTGGGTGCTAGTCCCACTTCTGCCATAACCCTATGCTCCACCTTCTCTGTGCCTATGTTTCCCCTCCCAACCCTTTTCTTATTTTGTATATTTAGATCACAAGCTTTTAGAGACAGGGACATTTCAGTAGGATGCAACAATTTAATTCTGTTTTCTTACTTTGTGAATGCTTCTTGTATGAAAAAATATGCTGTTCAGGGATCACATGCCCTTGCAATCTCATAGGGTTAATGAAGGCACGCTAAGTGAACATAAGAATGGCCATACTGGATCTCACCAATGGTCCACCGGTGTCTTCAAACAGTGGCCAGTGCAAGGTACTTCAGAGGGAATGAACAGAACAGGGCAATTTATTCAGTCATCTACCCCTGTTGTCCAGTCCCAGTTTCTGGCAGTCAGAGGTTTAGGGACACCCGGAGCACGGGGTTGCGTCCCTGACCCTGTTGGCTAGTAGCAATTGATGGACCTATCCTCCATGAACTTATTTAATTCTTTTTTGAACCAAGTTGTACTTTTGGCCTTTACAACAGCCCCTGGCAATGAGTTCCACATGTTGACTGTGCGTTGTGTGAAGAAGTATTTCCTTATGTTTGTTTTAAATCTGCTGCCTATTAATTTCATTGTGTGACGTTTAGTTCTTGTGTTATGTGAAGGGGTAAATAACACTTCTTTATTCACTTTCTCCACACCATTCATGATTTTATAGACCTCTATCATATCGTCCCTCAGTCATCTCTTTTCTAAGCTGAACAGTCCCAGTCTTTTTAATTTCTCATCATATGGAAGTTGTTCCATACCCTGAATCATTTTTGTTGCGCTTCTCTGAAATTTTTCCAATTCCAGTATAACTTTTTTGAGATGGGGATGCCAGAAATGCACGGAGTATTCAAGGTGTGGGCATACCATGGATTTATATAGTGGCATTATGATATTTTCTGTCTTCTTATCTATCCTGTTTCTAATGGTTCCTGACATTGTTAGCGTTTTTGACTGCCACTGCACATTGAACAGATGTTTTCAGAGAACTATCCACAATGACTCCAAGATCTCTTTCTGGAGTGGTAACAGCTAATTTAGATTCCCATCATTTGGTGTATATATAGTTTGGATTATGTTTTTCAATATGCATTAGGCTGCATTTATCAACATTGAATGTCACCTGCCAATTTGTTGCCAAATCAGCCAGTTTTGTGAGATGACTTTGTAACTCTTTGCAGTCTGCTTTTGACTTAACTATCTTGAGTAATTTTGTATCATCTGCAAATTTTGTCACCTCAGTGATTACCCCTTTTTCCAGATCATGTATGAATATGTTGAACATCACTGGTCCCAGTACATACCTTTAGAGGACCCTACTATTTATCTCACTCCACTGTGAAAATTGACCTTCTATTCCTACCCTTTGCTTCTTACCTTTTAACCAGTTACTGATCCATTAGAGGATCTTCCCTCTTATTCCATGACTTCCTACTTTGCTTAGGAGCCTTTGGTGAGGGACCTTGTCAAAGGCTTTCTGAAAGTCCAAGTACATTATATTCACTGGATCAACCTTGTCCACAAGTTTGTTGACAACCTCAAAGAATTCTAATAGATTGGTGAGGCATGGTTTCCCTTTACAAAAGCCATGTTCACTCTTCCCCCACATATTGTGTTATCTATGTGTCTGATAATTGTGTTCTTTACCATAGTTTTCAACCAATTTGCCTGGTACTGAAGTTAGACTTACCAGCCTGTAATTGCCAGGATCACTTCTGGAGCCTTTTTTTTTTTTTCCAAACTGGCATCACATTACCTACCCTCCAATTATGTGATACAGAGGATGATTGAAGCAATAGGTTACACACACCAGTTAAATGCAGTGCATATTTGAGTTCATAAAATATTTTCATATTTTCTTATTTCATATTTTCAACTTCATATTTGAGTTCCTTCAGAACTCTTGGGTGAATCCCATCTGATCCTGGTGACTTATTGCTATTTAATTTATCAATTTGTTCTAAAAGCTCTTCTATTGACACCTCAGTCTGGGACATTCCTCAGATTTGTCACCTAAAAAGAATGGCTCAGGTGTGGGAATCTCCCTCACATCCTTTGCAGTGAAGACCGATGCAAGGAATTAATTTAGCTTCTCTGCAATGGCCTCATCTTCCTTGAGTACTCCGTTAGCACCTCACATGTCCAGTGTCCTCTCTGATCGTTTGGCGGGTTCCTGCTTCTTATATACTTTAAAAAAATGCTATTTGTTTTTGTCTTTTCCTAGTTGTTTGTCAACATTTTTTTTTTTTGGTCTGTCTAATTATACTTTTGACTTGCCAGAATTTATGTTCCTTTCTATTTTCTTCAATGGGATTTGACTTCCAATTTTTAAAAGATGTCTGTTTCTCTCTAACTGCCTCTTTTACTCTGTTGTTTAGCTGTGGCGGCATTTTTGGTCCACTTACAGTTATTTGGGGTATACTAATTTTTTTTGGGGGGGGTATACTAAGTGTGAGCTTCTGTTATGGTGTTTTTACAAAGTTTCCATGTGGCTTGCAAGCATTTCACTCTTGTGACTGTTCCTTTTAAGTGGAGAGGCAGTGTGGCACAGGACTAGGACCCAGGAGATCTGTGTTTTATTCCTCTGCTGTATGACTTGACACAAATCACTTTGCCTTTTCTCCTCTCACCCATTTTCTGTCTTGTCTATTTAGACTGCAAGCTCTTTGGGGTAGAGACGGTCTCTTACAATGTGTTTCCACAGTGGCCAGCACAATAGAGCCTTGATATTGATTGTAATATAATAATAATAATTAATTAATTAATAAGCAGAATGTTTCATTAACACAAGATAACTGCAGGGAGCATATGTCATATGGACCATTCAAATCAGTGTGCACCTGAAAGGAGGGATGAGAGAAAGGGATGAGGGATGAGATCATTTCATTTTCATTCATTTAATTTCTTATATGAATTTCAAGGCCAAAAGAAATGATTTGAGGAGGGTCTGGAAAATGAGATGTCAGACACAGACCCCTACCCACAATATAATCTATTAATTACAAGAAGAATACATCACGTCAGTCAACAGAAGTTGGGTCAAATTCTGTTCTGAGTTACACTGGAGCAAATCTATTAACTTCACTAGAGCCTGGGTCAGAATTTGGCTCATCGTGTTCAATACAACATGAAATGCTAATCAGACAACTCTAGAAAAATTGGACAATTATTCTACCTTCTCATTTACCTGAGACATTGTTTTCTCTAGCGTGGCAAAAAGTGCTCAGTTCCTGCCTTCCAGTTTAAAAATATTATGCCCTGTTGTGGTTTTCATGCTTGGAGAATGAGTTTCTTCACCATCAGGCTTGCTTATTGGATCTTGGTGTATTGTAACCATGTTGACATATTAAGTTCTTCCAAAGAAGGAAGGGAGTATAAAAATATTGCTCAAGCATGCAGGGGTGTAATCCAAGGGCAAAACACAAGTGGAGTTGCAGCTAGCAAGGGATGTGAAGGGTACAAGAAGGGTTTCTGCAGTATGTTAGCAACAAGAAGAAGGTCAGGGAAAGTGTGGGACCCTTACTGAATGGGGGAGGCAACCTAGTGACAGATGATGTGGAAAAAGCTGAAGTACTCAATGCCTTTTTTGCCTCGGTCTTCACAGACAAGGTCAGCTCCCAGACTGCTGCACTGGGTGGCACAGTATGGGGAGGAAGTGAGCAGCCCTCAGTGGTGAAAGAACAGGTTAAGGACTATTTAGAAAAACTGGACATGCACAAGTCCATGGGTCCAGATCTAATGCATCCAAGGGTGCTGAGGGAGTTGGCTAATGTGATTGCAGAGCCATTGTCCATTATCTTTGAAAACTCATGGCGATTGGGGGAGGTCCCGGATGACTGGGAAAAGGCAAATATAGTGCCCATCTTTAAAAAAGAGAAGAAGGAGAATCTGGGGAACTACAAACCAGTCAGCCTCAACTCAGTCCCTGGAAAAATCATAGAGCAGGTCCTCAAGAAATATATTTTGAAGCATTTGGAGGAGAGAAAAGTTATCAAAAACAGTCAACATGGATTCACCAAGCGCAAGTCATGCCTGACCAACCTGATTGCCTTCTATGATGAGATAACTGACTCGGTGGATATGGGGAAAGCGGTGGACATGATATACCTTGATTTTATCAAAACTTTTGATATGGTCTCCCACAGTATTCTTGCCAGCAAGTTAAAAAAGTATGAATGGACTACAGGGTGGGTAGAAAGCTGGCTAGATTGGTGGACTCAACGGGTAGTGATCAATGGCTCTATGTCTAGTTGGCAGCTGGTATCAAGTGGAGTGCCCCAAGTGTCTGTCCTGGGCCAGTTTTGTTCAACATCTTCATTAATGATCTGGATGATGGGATGGTTTGCATGCTCAGCAAATTCACGGATTACACTAAGCTGGAGGGAGAAGTAGATATGTTGGAGGGTAAGGATAGGGTCCAGAGTGACTTAGACAAATTGGAGGATTGGGCTAAAAGAAATCTGAGGAGTTCAACAAGGACAGGTGCAGAGTCCTGCACTTAGGAAGGAAGAATCCCATACACTGCTACAAGCTGGGGACCGACTGGCTAAGCAGTAGTTCTGCAGAAAAGGACCTGGAGATTACAGTGGACAAGAAGCTGGACATGGGTCAACAGTGTGCCCTTGTTGCTAAGAAGGCTAACGGCATATTGGGCTGCATTAGTAGGAGCATTGCCAGCAGATTGAGGGAAGTGATTATTCCCCTCTGTTCGGCACTGGCAAGGCTTCATCTGCAGTATTGTGTTCAGTTTTGGGCCACCCGCTATAGAAAGGATGTGGATAAATTGGAGAGAGTCCAGCAGAGGACAATTAAAATGTTTGGGGACTCAGGCACATGACTTACGAGGAGAGGCTGAGGGAACTGGGCTTGTTTAGTCTGCAGAAGAGAAGAGTGAGGGGGGATTTGATAGCAGCCTTCACTACCAGAAGAGGGGTTCCAAAGAGGATGGAGCTCGGCTGTTTTCAGTGATGACAGATGACAGAACAAGAAGTAATGGTCTCAAGTTGCAGTGGGAGAGGTTTAGGTTGGATATTAGGAAAAACTATTTCAGTATGAGGGTGGTGAAGCACTGGAATGGGTTACCTAGGGAGGTGGTGGAATCTCCATCCTTAGAGGTTTTTAAGGCCTGACTTGACAAAGCCCTGGTTGGGATGATTTAGTTGGGGTTGATCCTGCTTTGAGCAGGGTGTTGGACTAGATGACCTCCTGAGGTCTCTTCCAACCCTGATATTCTATGATTCTATAAAGTGTGTGTGCATGTGTGCACGTGTGCACACAAGTTGTAAAGGTACATTTATTTGAAGATCACAGTTAGCCTTTCAATTGTTTTCCCTCAGAAAGTATTAGCAGTATTACTCATAAAGCAGGAGTAACTGTGACCCTGTCTATAGGGGGATTTTTTCATACTAGTGCAAACCCCCAGTATTGACATGCTGTACTACTGTAAAATAGGGATTGCACAGGTGCAACTTACCCCTGTAAGTCAGGGTTTGTCCTCTTGTGCTAGGCACTGTGCATACACATAGTAAAAGATGCACTGTGCCCCCAGAGAGATTACAGTCAAACGAGGCAAGGAAGACAAAAGGAAGTAATATCATCCACTTTTCCAAATAGAGAATTGAGGCACAGAGAGATTAAGTGACTTGCCCACAGAAGTCTGTGGCAGAGCCAAGAACTGAATACAGTTCTCCAGAGTCCCAGGCCAGGGCTTTAACCACAACCTCTTCTCTTCCCACTTTCTCATAATACAAGGGGAACAATCAGTGAAACTGAATTGAAAGACTACCACATTTAAAACTGATCAAATGTAATTGGTACCTTAGAATGTCATAGACAGTATGTAGCAGAACTGCTGCTGTAACTTGCGCTCCTCTGCTGACCCAGAAAGACTTTTTCTGATTTTAAGCACATTTCTTTCTAGGGATCCCTCTGTGGCATGTTCTCTCACAAACCCTCCCCAGAACATGTGCTGAGGTTTAACACCACCGTCTAACCCTGTACATCTACTGTTCCACTTTAGTCATTATTTTTATTGTTATAATTTTGAATTGTATGTGCAACTTCTAATTAGATTTATTATCATTTTAAATTATAATAATTTCCTTCCCTGTACACTTTGTACTCTCATATAGAAAGACTGTAAACTATTAACTGTTAATTATTGTTGCTATGGAAAAGCTTTCCATAAAGAGTAAATTATATAGAAAGAAGAGGTAAGTGCCTAAGCACTGAGGCACTTTGTTGCAATGCGTAAGATGACACACAGGACAAAAACCTATAAGTAATACAAAAATGTGCTCGTTTTTCAACAAGCAATCCTTACCAGTACTTGCAGAGATGAGTCCTCTAATTTCATCACATACAATACCCTAATTGAAATAGTGGGCTCTAGAGAACAGCTGCCCAGAACGGTTCCAATTAAACCTGACGAGTTCAAATGAACATTCATTTGTATCTCTGTCACCCTTATAAAACCCTCATTCTGTTCTTTCAACTTGGCCTGGATGAAATACTACAAAGGTTGCTGGAGATTCCTGAGTGAACCAGGAAATGCCTTCTTGCAGCACCTTGTTGCTCTCATCCCTTGATCTGACATTTCAGCTAACAGCGGCATCTGTCTCTGTGCCTCGGCTCTGGTGCTTAGTTAACTTTGTTCAGCACTTAGCCTGCCCCAAGCTTTTGTGAGATCTAGTTCAAAGGGTTTGAAACATCATTACAGACTTTACTGCTAGGCTGACATTCACTTTTGCCTGTTTGATGACCTGCTACGGGCCCTATCAAACACAATACCAGGAAATGCATTCAATCACCACGTAATGGAGAAGACACAAGCCCCAGTATATTTTACTCTTTTAAATTTCTAACTCCCGACTCTGTGAATTGTCGGATCATTCTCATCTCCTCCGAGGTTTTCTGCTCTCATTCTCATCAAGCTGTTCTGATGCCTGCTCTTCCAGGGAAAGCTGATCGAATGCAGGCTTCCTGCTTTGCAGAACTCCTCCAACGAGTTGCTCGTAATCTTGGAAGATATTTCCGTTTTTTTGTTCAAGCCAAGTGAAACTTCATGGACCATTTCTTCTTTCCTTCCTAGAAGCAAACACCGGTGGAGTTAAACATTTAGAAAGTCACTTCTCAGCACCAGGAATGAAAATTGCTGACCCAGCTAGGGGCATTGGGATTCAAAGCTGGGTACTCAAGAGCATATGGTTTAGCAAGCTAGTCCATTAATCAGCCCAAGTTCCCTGAGCACTATGTTGTACGTGATTTTTTCATGATCAAGTACCCCCTATGAAAAATGTTACTTTTTTTTCTTTGCAAAAGCAGACCTTTTCACATTAAGCATGCGGATGCCACTATATTTCTGTGATTTACACTTACTGAGCTGAAATGCAACAGATGTTTCCAACTGCTTAAAACTAAATTCTTCAGTAAATATGCTGAATAAGTCTCACACACATCCCTGGATGCTTTGAATATTTCTCAAGGTGGAGGGAGAATTAGTTTCAGGTAGGTAGAATAATCCAGACCTGGGATTTACCCGTGGCTGCCAGAGGTGAAAAGAGTTAGCTTAAAAAAAAAAAAAAACTTTAGCACAGTCAGACAGGTAGAGGAACCCCAGAGCCTCTTAATACACATAACCTGAAATGAATTTCTTTCATTTCTGGTTAAGCCCCTGAATACTTGTGTAAATGGTTGAAAAGATATTGAAGAAGCAGAACATTTCTATTGCTCCCTGTGAAGGTTCTTTAACTGAATGGGAATACATCATGCCAGGCTGCCTGTAGAAATAGAGTGGCATGCAATAATTCCTTTACATTCACAGTCAATGGTTCCTGGACCCAAGGGATAAACTGATCTTTTGATCTGGTTTTGTATACTCTAACCTCGATATAATACCATCCCTGGATGTGTTCTGTTCAAGGGATGGTAGGAGGGGACTGTAGATTGTGTTCAGTTGCCTTTTTTTAAAAATAAGAAGAATTTTGAATCTCTGAAAGATGGTGGTTTGCTAGTCCTGCAGGCACCGACATTACAGTGCTGTCTCCCCAATATACCCCAACCTACTGCTGGAGGGACATCATCTAGGCCAGTGGTTCTCAAAGCCGGTCCGTCGCTTGTTCAGGGAAAGCCCCTGGCAGGCCAGGCCAGTTTGTTTACCTGCCGTGTCTGCAGGTTCGGCCAATCGCGGATCCCACTGGCTGTGGTTCGCCGCTCCAGGCCAATGGGGGCTGCGGGAAGTGGCGCGGGCTGAGGGATGCGCTGGCTGTCCTTCCCACAGCCCCCATTGGCCTGGAGCGGCGAACCGCAGCCAGTGGGAGCTGAGATCGGCCGAATCTGTGGACACGGCAGGTAAACAAACCGGCCCGGCCCGCCAGGGGCTTTCCCTGAACAAGCGGCGGACCGGCTTTGAGAACCACTGATCTAGGCATAAGAAAAGTCTCAAAGATACTCCATGTCCTTGCTGTCTCTGCTAAAACTGTGCAAAGGTACCAACATATGTGAATTAAATGAGAGAAAGTGGTGATTAGTGCCAGCTATTACAACAGTTTCCTGTTCAGCAGGAACTGGACCAAAATCAACTAATAGTCCTCAAGTAGCAAGAACTTATGGTCAATAACACTCTGTGCTCCATTACCAACCTCTTGGAAAAACTATTTATTATTAGCAGTCATGTATATTATAATAGGGTATTATTGCAGTGTCTGCAGGCCACAACCAAGATCAGGGCTCCATTGCACTAGGTGCACGAACACATGCACACACAGAGTAGGGAACATTCTCTGTCCCAACTTGTATAATCTAAATAGACAAAAAGTGGGAGAAAGGAATTGAGGCACAGAGAGTTTGTCACACACTTGCATCTGAAGAAGTGAGGTTCTTACCCACAAAAGCTTATGCTCCCAATACTTCTGTTAGTCTTAAAGGTGCCACAGGACCCTCTGTTGCTTTTTACAGATTCAGACTAACAAGGCTACCCCTCTGATACTTGTCACACACTGTTTCATTTGCGGAGAGTGAAGCTGAATGCAGTGAAAAGTGAAACTTTATTAAGCCCTGTAGACTGCTCTGTACATGTGGCTGATTTTCTTCTAGTCCAACTCCCCACATTCCCTGCTTTCCTGTCAATAAAAGACCTTCCAAGGAACATGGGCCCTCTGACTCTAGGTCCACTGATCACGGTACACACAGGAAGTCTGACAGAGCTGGGAATTAAATCCAGATCTCCTTAGTCCCAGTTTAGTGCCTCAACCAAAGGCATATTTAATAAAGGTAGAATGTAATGATTAGTTATCTGAATGGCTCTCTACCCTGTAGCTGGTATGTTTACGTTTCAAACTAACCCTTACCAGTATAACAGTGTTGTTAATGCTACACAATATTGTCAGTGTAGTAGACAGACTGAAAAATAACAACCGTGGTTGTGCTACACTATATACCATGCTTTGTACACTGCTTAAACTGGCTCATGAATGACTTTCTGCCAGAATAATCTGAATATTCAGTATATATTAGGAGTGGCACCATAGTTCTGCCCAGTGCCAACCTCACTGGAAGGATGATTTAAGGAACACAGTACTGCAGGACATGAGTTGTTATCTCCAGATCAGTAAAGATACAGAGGGCCAAATTCACCTTCGGCAAGAGCAAGTGGAAAGAAACCATTGACTTCAGTGAAGTTGCAGCCCCACATGCCATAGGTCTATTTGGCCCGGAATATAGTTTACTTTGTCTCTCCTTTAGGTTGCTTTTTTTCTGTCTCTCATACCTCGTCCCTGCCATCTCCCCTCCTTCCTTCCTGATTCAAGAATAGAGTAATAGTGAAAAACCAACACTTAGCACAAGCCTTGGACCTTCTGGGCATGCTGCAAAAGAATGATAGGACTTTTGGAGAAGGCTGGGGTTTGCTACCCGTAATGAGGAAGAGCTGGAAAAGAATTTCTGTAGATGGCTGGCTGAGTGCTTGTTGAAATGATTCCTTTAATGCTGCTGGAATGTCATTGTGTTAGTATGTTGGGGTACCTAGAGCCTTTGACAGCTGTCTTTTGGATACTTTAAATTTAAATACACCAATAAACCAGCAGCCATTTTGGAGTCATCTCTTTGGATATACTAGTAGTAGGTGAAAGACTAAAAGATTTGGAGGTTCAAATTGCAGAAGCACCAGGAGTGGCGCCAGGGTTTTTGCTGCCCTAGGCGGCAGCGCTCCTCCTCAGAGCATTTGGCGGCGGGGGTCCTTTCGCTCCGTGTCTTCAGGGTGCTTCGGCGGCAGGTCCCAGAGCAAGTGAAGGACCCATCGCCGAAGCGCCCCAAAGATGTGGAGCGGAAGGACCCCCGCCGCCAAATTGCTGCCGGGGATGGCAAAATGCCGCCCCCCAAATCCACCTAGGGTCGCCTAGTGGAAGCGCCGGCCCTGAGAAGCACCCAGAAATTCAATTCAGAAGCTTATTTTGACGCATTTGAGCTGAAATGTCCCTGCAGCCTTCACAGACCCTGGGCACGCTCTAACCAAGAAGTGGGTCCTTCTAATCCTGAGGCTTTCTGGGGAAATTTCCCTGGAGCCCTGTAGACCAGTCCAAGTTCATATAAAACAATTGCTTGAACTAATCTGCTGAACTTCCAGTATTGAACCCCCAATCTTCCTTGGAGACTCAAGGTTCCCATATTGACGTCAATGGAACTAGTCTTATTTACAGCAACTGAGGGTCTGACCCTATATGTCAAAACAAATATTATGAGCAGTTTATGAAAGCTAGTCACATATGGAGTTTTTTGATAATAGCCCCCAATCCCACTTCCATTGAAGTTAATGGCAAGTATGCCTTTGACGCCAATGGCAACAGGATCATGCCCTAAGTCACAAGGCAGCTCTCAATATTTGCCAAGGATATCCTAAAATGCCATTTCTGCTTCACAACAGAAGGGACTTACTGCCACAATGAGACTGTTTTTCCTTTCTCAGCCCCCTGAAATCCAAGATTGTGAAGAAACTAGGCAGAAATCTCAATTTGTGTCAAATGACCTGTGTAATTTTAATATTTACAATAGATTGTAGAAAACCATGTACTAATGACTTTATATTTCCTTGACTCAGAGACAGTCAAAGAGTATTTGTATTTGAAATATGGCATGAAATATTCCCAATTGCTGTCCTAAATAAACATCAGAGTGTTTGCATTACCTTTTAACCTGTAGCGGATTAAAGTGCTTTTTCGCCATTGGCCATGAGTGGAACCAAGATCAATCTCTATAATTCTAAAATCCATCAGTTAAATATGTACTGACTATGTTTTTATACATAAATCACAGATTATGAGGCACATGCCATGTTGTGCATATTTCTTGTAAGCAGAAAAGAACTGTCTGCAGTTCTCATAGCAGAATTATGGAATTGAATCATAAAAATATACGTGCAATATCTGCTGTTTCAGGACAGCTGTGCAGTATTTTTCAGGCCAATAGTGGAGAGAGAAATTAGGCACAGTAGAGGGAGAACATGTATGTGTTAATGTGAGCTGTGAAGGGGCTCAGAGAGTCAGAGGAAGGCTGCTCCAGCAGGAGCTGAAGGAGAGGAGGATATTACACCAAGTGGCCAGATCATGAGAAGGAACAAAGAGGAGGCTGATATTTTGGACTAGATTCAACCTTAGCTCTTGATAAGGGGCAGCATATAGCTGCGCTGCCCCAAGAGGAGACAGAATTCCTCTCCTGCTCCAACTTGCTCCAGGTTGGGGGTGGGGGAAGTGGGAAGACTATTTCCCACAGCCCTTTTCAAGAGCTCAGCCTACTGCTCCCCCATCCAGCCAGTTTGTCTGGCTGGCAAGTGTGGGAGAGGAAGCCATGGCTCCATCCACTTGCTTCACGGGGTGAATATTGGGGGTTCAGCCAGTGTTTTCCCCACCTCTCCCTTGCTGTCCCCATATCAGAGCCACAAGCTGAGGAAGTCTCATCTGGCTGTGCATAGTGGTAAGAGGACCTTACTCCCCCATGTGGTTATGTTCGACCAGACACACTACATTAGCATAAAGAGGAATAAACAGAGCTAAGGCCCATGAGATGTACTGGAGCAAGTCCATGGGGGTTTTGTGGCCTTCACATTATTCCTGGTAATATCATCATCTATTACTGCTTCCTTGGGCAAGAACATTGGGGGTCATACTTTATATTAAGTTTCCATTTATAAATGCTTTATAAAGGGTTAATGGATATTATAGGCATGTTACCAACATGAGTGGTATGTGTCAGAGACAGTTATAAGCACAAGTAGAAGGTGTTGTAGATGGTTATAGGTCAATGGTTCTCTACCTATTTACCATTGTGGCCCGCATATGCAGCTGTCTATGTGTCATGTGGGCTGCATCCACACAATATCTATATTACCTGTATGGCCCTGAGGATGTCACATGGGCCGCAGTTGTGTGCTGATTGGGCCGTGGGTTGAGAACCATTATTATAGGAAATCTATTGACCTGCTGGCCTCTATAACAATAGATTCACCCTTTATTAACCCTTTATAAATTAGTTAGAATTGGAACCTTCGTATACAGCATGACCCAAAATTGGCATTTAAATTATTGAAAAGCCTATTATTTTAAAAAATACCTGTGATATTTTCACAAACTCATTGGCTCTCATTTATAAAAGGGTTTCTGGTTTGTGTCAGAGGCTTTACTGGAGCACCCCAACAGCCTGTCTGTTATTTTATTAAAGGGATGGTGTCCTTTTGGTTGAGATCAAGTGTAGTGTCAATTTAATATCTGCCATGTCCCATTGGGGCAGCTGGGGGCTGGGAAGGACCCGTTAACCTAAGGGACCATCTGAGCTAATGGTCCCTTTTGGCTTTAAAATCTATGAATAATCTAATCTAGTGCTATGACCTTGCGATCCTAATCCTTCAGTAAATAGTTTTTCGCTTGTAAAACCTTGCAGCCACCTGGATGTCCTTGTGCAAGCTCTAAAGCTTGCTGCTGCCACGTCAGATGAGAGTTTATTATTGCATCATTGGCCTGTCCCTGATGTTTCCAGCATCCCGCTCAGATTTGTACAGAGCCAGACATTCATCATGCTGCAGAGGACTCCAGGCTTCAGTATGTCAGAGAATGCCAGTTATAATTATAGTCAATAAGGTTTATACCAAAGGGGTTAAAAGGAGATGTTGTAAACTTGGACAACCTTGCTGCTGTTTCTGAGGGTTAGATTTATTCTCTGGACTACTTTAGTCTTCCTCCAGAGAGTTCATTGTGGAAGTCAGTATGACAGATTTATCCGTGCTCACAAAGTCGGTGGCTGTTTGCTCACGAGGCAGGTGGAAGGAGAAAGCAGTGTGAGACAGCTGCCAGTGAAGAGGTCGCAGTTGAACTCATGCCACAGAACGAACATAAATTATAAATCTCCCAAAGAGGAACAGCTTCTGCTCTTATTTCTGTCTTGTCCTAAATTTTTTAGCCGCAGCTCTATTTATTTTAGGCACATCATTATCGTTTGCAAAGGCAGCTGAGTGATTACTGTACAGAGGTACGCCAGAGTTGCACAGAACAAAAACCCTGGCCTCTGGTCACAAGTATTCATGCAGATTATCTAAACTCTCCCAGGTCCTTCCCCGCTGGCTGCAAAATAAAAATAATAAAAAAAACCCCAAACACATAAATCCAAACACAGTTGGGATTAAACCTCTTTACTTATATGGCTCAACTGATGCCTAAGCAGTGGAGTTAATAAAGCTAATTCCTCAATGCACATAGGTACATAAGGATAAATGTTTGGACTGACGATACTTATCAAGGGCCAGTTCCAAAGTGCATTAGTGTCGGTGAAAAGACTCTCATTGATTTCAATGGTCTTTGGATCAGACCCTCACAGCAGAATCCTACAAGGTATTGAGTACTTCTGGGAGTGCTGAGGGCTTTCAACTCCCATTAACTTTCATGAGACTTGAGGGTGTTCATCACCCATTGGAAGCACTTAAGGCCCAGATCTTCAGCTGGTGTAAATCAGTGTAGCTCCTTTGAGGAGCTGGCACTGTGCACCCTGCCTAATCATGCTTTTCAATCTGCTCCCTTCTTTCCTGGTAGCACCTGTGTTTAACCTGCAGTAGTTAACCCCTTCACATGCTTGTGATACTAAGTTTAGAATTATTCATACCGCTGCCCCGTTGTTACTTAGAGTGGTTTGTTTCAAGTACCATCTACTTTCAGTGTAAGGAAATTCTGCATAAATTCCTTTGGGGCATGACCCTTGTTTTGCTTTAGTGCATGTCATTGACACTGTCTCCCTCAAACATTACTTCTGCGTCAGCTCTGTTCTCTATTTCCATGCACATGGTAAACACTGAGGTCTCCTCTTAACTTCTTCACAGAATTGCTAATATGTGTGCTCAAATTGGTGCCCATGAGTACAGGCAGTCCTCGACTTTACGATGTTCGAGTTACAACGAATGGCACTTACGACATTTATACATTGTCATTGGGTTTCAACTTTACGACATCGGTTTCAACTTTACGACCTCGATCCAGCATTGTTCTTATGGGAAATTCGGGTTACGACATTTTTGACTTAAGACACGATATTCAGTAACCAATTGTATCGTACGTCAGAGGATTGCCTGTCATTCCACTGAAGTCAATGGAACTACTCACAAGCTTAAAGCTAAACACCTGCGTACATGGTTGCAGGCTCAGGGCCTTAGTTTCTCTAACTTTTATGGATCAGCTAAGGTCATTGAGTCTGTGATTTATTCTGGGTGTCATAGATCTTCTGTATTCTCTCCGTTTCTTAGAACATTATTCTGTTGTAGGCTCATATATTGGTGTTTAGGCACAGGCCTGCACTGCAATCAATGCAAAACAGCACTGCCCCGAGAGATGCATTGTGCAGATCCCTGGCACCACTCCACTGCACTGCACCACTCCTCCAGAATATACTCTCCCACCCATCGATCTCAGTGCACAAGGAAGTACAGGGCCTTGGCTAACTAGGCCTCATTTCAAGAAGAAGTGATAGAATTCAAAAACCATTTACTGGGAAGACAGCAGTGTAAACATGAAGGAAGCAGAAATTACTGTCCTTTTTATTGCCAGCAAAATTTACTGACAAAAGACTGTTGAAGTAAAAATATCAGCTTGCTAGATGGCATCCACAACCTAAATTTAGCTTTAACCATATGGTAGCATAGTGTCAGATTCTAAGTATCTTTCCTGGACTTCTGCCACTCTATTTGATTTTGGGATACAACCCATTTGTCCATGGAGTTCTGTCAGTCTTCCAACATTCCAGTTTCTTGATCACTAGTCCTGGTATGATGATCTTGGTTTCCTTAAGTGTTTTTCTTTTTCCTTGGGGAAATTTATGTCTCTTTCTGGCATCTATCCCCCTTCCTGTCTTGCACACACAAGCAAATAATTCATATAATATTTTATCTTTAACAATGTCCTTGCTGCTTGTATCAATAAATTAACCTTGCCATCTTTAAGAAGCCCTGCTGTGTCCTTCACTGACCGCTCCTTCCTTATGTACTTTAAAATGTCTTATTTATTTTACCCTAAAGTGCGATCTTGCTCCCTTTAATTCTCCATCTTTACTTTTCTTATATTTTACACCAACTTACACTACACAACTTTGCCCTATGATCTTTACAATCCCCCTTCTCAGCTAATGTTGTATACTTGATGTACGCTCCTTTCTTACCTTTAACCCTTACCCTGCTCTTCCTTGTTGATCCACACTGACCTTTTTTTTATACTGCTGAATTTATTATTAGATAGCAAGCAGGCATTTGTCTCCAAATGCATCCCCCACTCCTTACCTCTTCGCTTTCTCATTTTATTCCACCTAAAACTTACCTTCATCCATCTGTTGTTTCCTCTATGGGAATTCTACAGGTTTAATTTCCTTCTGAGTCCTTGATTGTAACCCTAAATAGATTATGGCTACTATTGCTTTGAAGTTCCCCAGATCTCTTGGTCTGCTTTTGCAAATCCTTCCTCACCTGTAAAATACTTTTCCATGGGAGTGAGGGTTTGTGGGATCGGACTTTCTTCTTTGATGTCTTAAAACCAAGCTAAGCTTTTTTTTTTTTTTTTTTTTTTTTTTTTTGGAGGCAGGAAATTGTCTTTTATATTGTCTGCGTATATAGTGCCCAGCACAATGGGACTCTGATCTCTGATCAGGAACTGTAGGTACAACCACAATACAAAGAGATCCTATATTAGGGCTGTCCCTTCACCCAATGAAATCAATCACTAAATACCATTGACTTCAGTAGAAGCATAACCAGGCACCTTGAACAGACAGTCTGAAGATCTTATAATTGATACAAAGAAGACTTAGTAAGGGATAGAGGGGAAACAGAGGCACAGGTCAGAGCTAGAACCAGGAATAAAACCCAAGTCTCCTGTGCAGTCACTAAGCTGCACTCCCTCTGAGTAATAATGGAGCCGCTTCCTCTGCTGGCTTTAATATAGATTCCTCAATTGTGCTTGACATTTCCCCCTGTCTGGTAGTTAAAGATCATCGTCTAGTTTCACATTGTACCTTTTCTGTTCCAGTGTCGACAGTTTCTATTTGCACAGGCCCATTCTGTTCTGATCCCACCCGCAATATGCCACAAACCTAGCATGATCAATTCCATGTCACTTTTCAGCTGCATCTTTACAGGATGATCCTGTACTGCTGACATTGGTTTATCCCAACATGTAGCACTAGTGATATTTCGGAGAATACAGCCCTGAATCTTCTGGTTTTTATATTTGACCCTAAGGGTTTGATTCTGCAAGGCCTCTCACAAATAGTTCCATTGACTTCAAGAGTACCACTTCTGTAGGGCAGGAAGGATGGTTTAGTACGGTGTTTCTCAACCTTTTTGATACCAGGGAGCGGCCTGCTGCCTTCCTAAGCAATGTCAGGGAGATCTCAGGGACCAGCACCAGTTCACGGACTGTCATTGAGAAATACTGGTCTAGTGGCTAGGGCACTGGACTATGTTTCAAATGACCTAGGTTCAGTTCCCAGGTTGCCCTTTAGTTTTCTACTTGAACCTGGGTGAGTCGTTTAATCTACCTGGTGCCACAGTTGTAAAATCGTGTTAATACTTCCCTACCTCATAGGAGGGTAGTGAGGATAAATTCTGCTAATGATGATGTGAGATTCAGATATTGCAGTGATGACGGCCATATAAGTGGACAGATAGACTGGTCTCCAAATGTTTAACATCTGGTTTGTGGGTTTGGAGTATGCAGCTGTATAAATGTAGGGGGCTTGGTGTGACTCTCTTTGATGTCTACTAACACAGTTAAATGCAAGGCTTGTGCTTTCCTCTCTGATGGAGAGTCGGGTTGTGCTGTGACTCATCTCAACATGGCTGTCATAGATTGAGTGACACATGATAGGCCTAATCCAAAACCCATTAAAGTTAATGGAAGTTGACTTCAGTTGGGTTGAGATCAGGTCCTAAGGCCATGATCCTCAGAGGTATTTAGGTCCCTAACACTCATTGATTTCAGTGGGAATTAGGCATCTAAATACCTTTGAGGATCTGGGACTAAGTGCTTTGTATTTCTCACCAAGTCTTATATTTGTTCATTCTTTCTTGAAGTAGAAAATAAGTCTCCCAGAATCAAAGCAGGTGTTTTGCCCATTATGTATGGAAAAACATGACACTAGATCCTCCAGTCTAATTTTAATTATATGCTTGGTGTCAACATGAACCCTTCCCTTGTTCCTTCCAGGAGTCTGTTCTTCCATGATGCAATATCTTTTCCACTGCAGCATTGGAGTCAAGGAACTAGACCAGACATAGATCAATAGCTGTTCATAGTGCCATATGTCAGACATTTCAAAGCAACGTGTCATGGAATAGGACCAGAACAGTGGTGTTTCATTGTTTTCTATGAATGTTTTTAGAACATATCGAACTCCTTCTCATATAAAGGTCCAGTGAGGGACTTTTCACATGTATTTGATCAGGTGTAAACAATTTAAAGTTATTGTTATTTAAGTTATTGTTGCTTTTTCAACTGTATATTAGTCAGACACCCAGATCTGACAGGCCCTTAAAAGTTTCATATATAAAGGGCTTTTCTCTGACAGTATTAACTCGCAAAAAGAACAGGAGTACTTGTGGCACCTTAGAGACCAACAAATTTATTTGAGCATAAGCTTTCATGGGCTACAGCCCACTTCTTCAGATGCATCTGTTTAGAAGACATTTGACACTGGGTTAATATTTTTAAGGGAGGAAATTTTGGAGCTAAAACTTCAGTAGTTGGCAGCTTCCCTTTAACACTTAAAGTTCATATGTAATATTTTCAAATAGGATCATCCGAAGAAGTGGGCTGTAGCCTACGAAAGCTTATGCTCTAATAAATTTGTTAGTCTCCAAGGTGCCACAAGTACTCCTGTTCTTTTTGCGGATACAAACTAACACGGCTGCTACTCTGAAACCAGTATTAACTCGGGAAACTTCTCACCCTCACCCTGATGTGTCCTGCCTCTGAATTTTTTTAGCATCCCTTCAATTCCCATATGGTTGGAAAGAGGCCAAGACTGAATTCAGTCTCTCAGAAATTTTTTTATCTTCTTTTTCATCTGTTTTGTGTCTTCCTCCCCCCCCCCCCCACATTAGGTAATTATAGAGAAGACTCCACTGCAAGCATCAGGAGTAGCATTTTAGATGGAATAAATCAAACTTTTTCCGATGAGCAGTTTAGAAATGCCAAACGCGTAACATTGGCAAAGAACCCGAATCAAAACAATTATTTATCTTTTTGATTAAAAATCAACAGCCTGAAGTGTATTTGCCATGAGTGGCTATGGTTGCTATTTTGTTGAAATAATATCCGATTACCTCCTGTGCTTTGCATAACTGTCACCTGGTGATATGATAGACCTATGATTTATTGACCTACTAAAAGCACTGTCACTGACTTGTCATAATAAACTTTACTTAAAATATTAAAACATAAAACATCAAGCAGCAGCTCGAACGGAGATGCCCTACAAATGCTTTCTAATTTAGTTAAGCTCTGGTGCTCATTCAGACCCTGAATATGAAGACCCCAGCCCAGCAATCTTCTAGGGTTTGTTATGCTAGACTCTGTAGCGTTAAGTAACAGACCTTTATAAATATGAATGCCTTGGAGTATGAAGTGCTGACAAGAAGTTTGGCTCAGCCTAGACCTCCCATCTAATATCATTTTGATAGTCTTTCTGAGACCACAAAGCTGACCCCAAGTGCAGTGAACATGAGTTAAATATCTAAATAGCTCCAGAGTTACTGGGGCACTCACTATTTTTTGTTTGTTTGAGAAGACCTGATTATTAGCAACTTCATTCTAACTACCTTGGTTATGTGATCTGGTTTTACAAGGCTAAACCAGTTCCCAGACAGGATGTAGCTACACTACAGACCAACGGCCTAACCCTCCATGGTGCTGAATGCCAAGTGCCCTCAACTCCCATTGACACAGTGGTAGATGAAGGCTCTTAGTGCCTGATCCAGCTCCCACTGGAGCCAATTGAAAGATTCCCATTGATTTGTAGGATCGGGCTCATACAGTTCATTGTTCCCGAGTCTGAGGCTGACCTTTTTTTTTACTGAAAGTCTTTTCTTTCCAAATCATACATATTATTCCTCACTGTGAACATCGTTAAACAGTGCCAGATTTGAAGGAAGGGAGGAGCTTTCTGCTGAACTGCTTCCTTAACGAAACCTTCGCATGATTTTCTGAATTCCTGTTGCATTTTTGTGGTGACCAGGAAAAATCTACCCCAACTTTGGTTTCTTCTCTCTTATATTTATAAGTGTTTTCTTTCGTTTCTTTCTCAATAAATGATGTCATCTTTTTACCTTCTCTGAGATGGAGCATGTGGCTTTATGAATGATCTGTAAGACCCTCTGAAGGGTTTCTTGCTTTCAGTGGGACTATTTGTGTAGCAATGTACAACTCAACATGAGCAAGGTTAGCAGAGCTAGACTCTCAGTGTTATCTGATCCATTGAATCTCAGAGATTTCCTGTTGCTGGGAGCTAATTTTAGAACTAGAGGGTAAAATGCTACATGAAATGTAACCAGCTATCAAACCAGGGATTCCCCTATACTCTGTCTTGCTGCTTGACTTCAGTTATACAAACGTAAACACTGATGATAGAAAGTGCTACATGGGACATGGAACAGGAAATGTATTGCAGCTTTAACTTCCCCGTGGGAAAAAGATGGGGCTCTTCCCACTGAAAAAGAAAATATTATTCTGTAAAATAGAGTCTGACTCTCAAACACACATACACAACATGTAACTATAATAATTACCTATAGCTTTGCAGTTCTTTTGCACCTGTAAAATGAAGAGTGAATTACATACTGGATATGCATGTACAGTGTTCCAACCGATTAGAATACAACATATTGCAGCTAATTTTATAAAACCACTATATTTTCCCATATTTACAGACAAGAACTGGCCAGTATGTAGGGCATACACTTGTCACATGAGAATACATTGCCTACAATTATTTGTTTAACCTTGTATGAAACTAATGAAAAGCCCAGTTTGGACAGATTACATTTTGACTCAGTCGCACAGTACCAAGAGAATGAGTTTTCCGAGGGCAGTTGGGGAATAGAGCCTACAGCCACTGCCAGCAGGGGGAGCTCTTTCTCCTAGCTTCTGTTCTGCAGAGGCACTGTTGCCTAAACCTGGCGCCTACAGCTCCCGCCTTACCTGAGTCCAGACTCATGTCTCTCCCCCAGAGGGTGACCAGACAGCAAGTGTGAATATTGGGACGAGGGTTGTGGATAATAGGTGCCTATATAAGACAAAGCCCCAAATATCAGGATTGTCTCTATAAAATCAGGACATCTGGTCACCCTACTCCCTCAGAACTGACAAGTTCTCTCCCACCCAGCAGTAGTCATGCTCTGCTGTGTCTCTTTCACCTATCTACAGATGGCTCCTTAATAGAGGAGGGCAGCTGGGAAGGATCCCTTTTCATTTGCGTTAAACTTGGACTCTACTTGCTGTGCTGAAAACATCTCCAGGGCCCCAGCAGGAAGGTATTGTCTTCAGCCAGGGCTTGGGAGTCAAATTACATCTAAAAATAAAAACTCCACTTGGGAGTTTACAATATGTAGGGCCTGATCCTGCAGCCACTATGCGGTGGGAACTCTGAATGGAAGTTCCATGCATGCAGTGGGGCGGGACTGGGCCCAGAATGTTTTAAAGGAATCTGTGTGAATACCAAACCCCCTAATTCCTCTGCATTTTCTCTTGAATCTTTAAATGGATTTGCTCAGGTCTCTTTAGCAAATATTTGAGCGACTGCAAGAATGTTCACCTTGGGCAAATTTCAGAGTCACATGTGGAAGTGTTTGTGCACTCCTCCAGTCAGGGAACTTCAAAATACCATGTGACTTACCTGGCCAATCAAAACCGAGCAACACAACTCGAATTTTAAACATCAAGTATCATGTTTGTGATCAAACCATCCAGTAAAAACAAAATTTACTTAAAAATCGATGCATACATTCAACTAGCAGCATTAGATGTAAATTTGGAAAAGTGGTTTTAGTTGTGAGGAGAATTGAACTGTAAGGTCTGTGGGTGAAATTCATCTCTGTGCAGAGGACCTCACAAGGGCTAGATAGCATTAAGTTCCACTAGCTCCTATGCCACAGATTCAAAATCTTATGTTTGCTCTGGTCCTTGTTTAGCTGCATTTGGTGATACTGTAATTGTCACATGCTGAGGTAGAGGGGATGTTGGTGCATTTCCTTCCTTTCCTGGTGTTCATAGCAGGAGGATGTATTGATTTTATAAAATGTAATTGCATTGACTGCCCCTGTTACCAGGATTGATTGAATTGACTGAAGTTGCCTGTTGTTGTCACACTTTTGTTTTGAAATCTACTTTTGTTGTTTTCTTTCTGAGTTTATTTATAATGTGTCTTGAATTAGGGTTCTTTGATATTTGATTTATTGACTGCAGGAATTGCTCTGATAGACTATCACAAGCATTCATAATAACTATGTAACAGTAAATACTAGAGTCAATGGCTACAGAGCTCAGTCATATTAACCTTTGCAACCTTCACCCAGGTTAGGAGGCTGAGGTCAGGAAATAAGTTATATTTTCTGACCAGACCTCCTGTGTGGAACACCCTGCTTGTCGTCCATTTCAATTGTTCATTAGTGAATTGTGACAGCTAGGAACACCCTAATTAATATATAATAGCAGCTAGATCAGTGTGGGGAGGGAGGCTACGAACAAAATTGCGAGGTTGGAAAATTGGTGGTTCTATATCACAGAGCCCAAAAGGGGAAGGAACTGCAGTTATTTCCTTTTAGATGATGTGGTGATTCTTTACTTTTTAAGATGTGCTCTCATGTCAGTCTTTTCCTAGTTGCAAAGACTATTTAAGTACGTTTATATTTGCTTGAAAAGCATGTGTGAAATGCATGGACAAAAGTTTTAAAGTTGATATTTTCAAACCTGGATGCTTTAAAGTTAGGCACATAAATCCATATTTAGGCATATAAGTGGAAATGGCCTTATTTTAAAATACGTTGAGCATTGAAGTTACTGGTGACTGGGAGGGCTCAGCACCTCTGAAAATCGGGCTCTTTTTATGCAGGTGCCTAAATAAGAACTTAGGTTGTGATTTTCAAAGTACCTGGGCAACAAACTCGATTAGGCTCCTTTGAAAATCTTCTCTTTAATTGCCTAATTTTAAACTCCGAGGTTTGGATTTTCAAAAGTGCTTAGTATTGGCCAAACTTTCCTCTCATAAAAGTCCCATTGACTTCAGTGGGAGCAGGATTAGGCCAATGTTGAGTGCTTTAAAACCCCCACTCCTAAATGTAACATTAATCTCAAAATCCCCATCATCCCTGGGAGCATGCACGTAACTTTCATTCAAAGTAATGGGAGTTTACCCATGCGCACTGAGATGAGAGCACATCCCAGCAGCAACTCTGCAAGATACACATGGGTATAGTGGATGAATATGCCTGATATTTGCAAATCCCAGGCAAAATTATTGCTTTAAAAAGATGATCAAATGGAAACATTGTTTTTTAAATTGATTATAGTTTTCCTTCAACTTTAGAGGGTATTTTCCCCCTTTTCTTTTGGGGCTTTTTCCTCTATAACATTTAAATCCCTTCTTTCAGTTGATGTTATTTGAAAAGACTTCAGGAAGAGAGCTGAAATGTCCTAGAAGAAGCTGCTAATAGCCCCAAAGACCAGATTAGAGGACATATGTATATACAGCCTATGTCACATTAGGTCTCAAGTAAAGTCTTGTTTAAAGTAAAATACCAACTGTCTTTCGAAATGCCATCATTCCCCAAAGTCCTGTTACAGAGCCCTAAATCCCGAGTACAGTATCGCTACATCTACAGGCAAAGGACAAAGGGTCAAAGACATAGTTTCTCCTTATTTAAGATTCCTCTTTCATTTTATTACAGGACCCTGGGGTAGACTCTCTGTTCAAGTCCAGTCTTTGCCAATCACATGCTAATAACTTCAGCTGAAAGAGGGCTCTACCCTAATGTCATTACGCTCCCAAGCAATGATTGTGTTATAGTATGTTTTTGAAACCTAATTACTGTCTCAGTTAGTATTTGAACTCATTAATCTTCTAGTCCGTAAATAAGTAAAATGGACTAAATAACTGAATTTCTTTAATGAGGGGCTCAAGTTATCTTTGTACCTGCTGCTTTGTGTTAATCTTTTGATTGCTGGAAAACGATTTATTCTTTACAGTAAAAATGTTTTCTTCGGTCCTTATAAGCTAGTTTAATAAGTACTTCCATGTATTCTGCTGCACCTGTTTCAGACCATGCCTCATGAAATACTTCTGTCTCCACGTCATAGAGTCTGTGAGAGTGAACAGAAATGGCCTGAAATGATGCAAGTCCTTCCTCTCACCCCAAACTGGAGGGGTTGTTATGAGCCATTGTTCTTATGTGTGCAGAGTCCCATGAGGAGCTGTTCTCTTCTCCATATTATTCCACATCCATTGGGAGAGCCGGTGGGAGGACTCAGACTGCAGTGCTCGCAGGGATGAATCCCAGCTCTGCATTTCCCTTATATCACATATAAACAGCACCAGCTCCCAGCTTTCTCAATGCGTAGCCAAAATCATCAACCACTGGCTAGAGCTGAACGCAGGTGAGCCTGAGGTAATGTTAATGAGAAGAGAGAACAGCTTTAAAGAACTTCTCCCTCCTATGGCAAGTCCCTGTATTGAGGGCACCTCACTTTTTAAAGTGATCAACAAACTCCAATTCCTTTGGGACCCCTCAGTACTATTGGATGCCCAAAGAGCTGCTGCAACAAAAAGACATTTCCATCTCTGACTGGTCAAGAGATTGCACCCTGTCCTATCAGATACAGGTCTGACCCCAGAGATCCACTCATTTGTGACCTCCAAGCTCGATTATTGTTGCTCATTAGATCTAAGAACTAAGCCACATACTCTGGAAAAAGCTTCAGCTGGTACTAAACGTGGCAACCTCTTCACTTAGCAACACAGGTCACAGTGAACACATCGTTCTTGTGCTCTGCTCTCTGCACTGGCTCCTCAGTGGACAGAAGTCAGGTGAAGGTCTCAGCCCTGATATCCAAAGTCCTCCAGGGCATTGACCATCCCATGTGAGAGACTTGATCTGCCTCTGCAGCCATGATTTCCTACAACAGTATTGTTCCACTGGAACCTTACAACCGCGGACAAACAAGTGGAGATGCAGCAGCGGCCAGATGCATTTTCAGAAAAACAAGCATGACTACTAGCCTCAACACAATCAGAACTACATGCAAACTTCATGTCTTTGATCTAGCTCCCGCAATAAGTTATTCTCACCTACAGACATGCACACAAAACTCAACAACCCGATCACATAGTTTCTTCCTAGCTGCTGGCAAGGAAGAGTTAAAATGGAGGTGCTCAGATAGTACAGCACTGGGTGCCATGTAGGATCCTAGATGGACAGAACATCTCATCTGAAGGATGGAACCTCCAACATCGTCATGTTTGCCAATACTCCACTGTGGCATCTGCACTGGCTCAAGCCCTAATAAGGGACCTCAATCCTGATCCACCGAAGCACTTAAGCATGTGCTTATCTTTAAGCACATGAGTAGTCCCATGGGTGTGCTCATATACTTAAAGTTATGCATGTGCTTAAATGCAGTGCTATACCAGGGCTCTAAATCAGCGGTTCTCAAACTGTGGGTCGGGACCCCAAAGTGGGTCATGACCCTGTTTTAATGGAGTCGCCAGGACTGGCGTTTAGATTTGCTGGGGTCTGGGGCAGAAGCCCGAGGGCTTCAGCCCTGGGTGGCAGGGCTTAGGTTACAGGACCCCCACCTAAGGCTGAAGCCCTCGGGCTTTGGCTTTGGCCCCTGCATAGGGTGGTGGGGCTTGGGCTTTGATCCTCCCTCCTGGGGTCGTGCAGTAATTTTTGTCATCAGAAGGGGGTCAAGGACAACCACTGCTCTAAATCTTTCTCAGCTACAGACAACAATGTAACTAACTAAGCCATGCTGAAAAGTATTTTACTGGTACTCTTCCCATTGGGTTCAAAGTTACTGGTGGGGATGAGAAAATCAGTTCTTATAAAAATAAGAAGTGGAGCAAACTTCTATCTCCATCCTGAATCTTTTTCTAAAGGATTGGTGTGTAACTTAAGTCTCTCTCCCCTTTTGTCTCTCATCTTCCATTTCATTCAGTGATCAAGTATCAGGGGGTAGCCGTGTTAGTCTGTATCTACAAAAACAACAAGGAGTCTGGTGGCACCTTAAAGACTAACAGATTTATTTGGGCATAAGCTTTCGTGAGTAAAAACCTCACTTCTTCGGATGCATAGAGTGTATACATCCGAAGAAGTGAGGTTTTTACTCACGAAAGCTTATGCCCAAATAAATCTGTTAGTCTTTAAGGTGCCACCAGACTCCTTGTTGTTTTCATTCAGTGAGTGACTCTATCTTCTCATATCCCCATCCTTCACTCAGCAGCAAGTCATTCTGTACCTGGGCCAGATTGTGTCCTCATTTGTACCTAGACAATGCTAATGAGGGGACGTGTCCTCTGGCCCCTCTTCCAGCAATAAGCCATTTGGTAGATGGGGCAGATCGTACCTTCAGTTACAATTCAGTGGCCTCACTGTGGTTTTACAGGTGTAAACATATTTATGGAATGACTCATTGAGTAAGTAACTGAAGGATGCCAGTGCTCATTGGGGTTGCCTGGGTGAAACTGTGGCAAAAAAGAAATAGCCCTAGAAACACAAATACAAAAATAATATTAAGGAAAATAAAAATAGTGTTTGTTCAATCTGCGATAGAGAACTCAATGTCGCTTAAAACGAGGGGTGGTGGTTCACTTGGTGGGTAGTGTCATAACAACAGGTAACTTTCCTGGATACAACTTACTGTCTCAGTTATCTTTATCTAATATATCCACCACACATACATGTAGGATGCTTCTGGGTGTCATCAGTGCCCTATATTTCACTTATGTGATACTTCAGCTTTTGCTGTGCAACCTACTAAGGAAAAGAAAAGAGAAAAGTATGGGACTGAGACTTGGAAGGGAAAATTGGTCCAGTCTTGGACTGAAGAATGCACTTTCCACAAGTGAAGCCAAAAGGCAGTTGAGTCAATACACAAAGAATGAAAAGAGTTGGAGGGGAGGAGTTGCATGTCTCATTACATCCCCACTCCGCTCCTGGATTAGGGTGTCTCAGACTTTAGCTTTGTGATTAAAAATAAGTATGTTACACTTCATTTCCTGTTTTGGAAAATAGAGTTGAACTCTAAAAGGCTAATTGCCCATTGTTTTTAAAAATTAGTTTGATAATTCATCATATCATAATTAAACTAATTAGAACACTGTTCTTCTATTCCATCTACCTTAATTAGGTCTTCAACTTGGCAGGGAGCCTGTGAGACCAAAACATTGCAATTTGTAAAATGATTGAAAGTCTTTGATAACAAATGACTGTATTCAGCTACATTTTAGTTAATAAGATTTATATATTAATCTAGTTATACTTTGTTCCCTTAGAGTTTGGCAGAGCTCTCTGGTTTTCTGATCCCCCTGCAAAATTCCGAAAGTCTGAGTTAAAATAACTGGAAACTTTTCTGAATCCACTTGAGACTGTCCTAGTTTTTGGCCTGCAGTGGGGGTTCAAATGGCTGTGATACATATTTTAATCTGGCGGGGAGACTCTTAAAATAGCTACTTCATTTAGAAAACACAGACTAGCACTTCACGTAGCAGTGACTCAGGAGGGTGTCCTGTTGCATGGCTTTTGCTGGTGACTTGCTTTTGGGGGCACTGTTGTACCAGACTCCGCACTATAGCATGAACTACAAATGATAGATTTCACTTGCATAATTTTGGATCTGCACTCCTTGTCAAATCATCATTACGAATACTTGGCAGAGAAATGAGCTGGGCCCAGCAATCTCACATGAGAAGTGGAGAACTTTCATGGTGTCTGGTTTAGAAATGGTGAATTTCCCCTACACCCACTTTGACAGTATAATTAAGTGATAATTATCTAAATGAATAAATGTTGATGGCTGAGATAAATATGTGCATTTCCTTAATCTGTTTTGCCTCCTAAATTGCCAAAGGAAATTTGGCTTTAATAGGGGTATATATCAGTTTTTACAAATAATTGTAAATCTATTTAGAGAGAACTTAGATGAGTCAATCACTGTACCAGCAATAAAAGTTATCAATATATGAAGACGGACGATGAACAAAATATAGAATAAGAGATTGTAATAATTATGTTTCTTTGTGTCACTATCTTTTGCAACATCTGGTTTGTTTCTGTGCTTTCCACATCCTGCAGATGTTACAGAGCACATGAAAAATACTGACAGGAGACTATTTTTGCCAAGAAGCAATTCCAGTATAAAGGGTATCCTCTTAACTTTCCAAACATCTAATAAGCAAAGTTTCATTGCAAGTAAAGATCAGACCAATGAGCAGAAGGACCTGGGACCATCTAAAAGTGTCAGAATAATCTGTTGTGGATGAAATGGAGGGAAAAGAAGCTTTCTAGAGAGATTACAGAATAATAAATCCAAATCTCCGTGGATCCAGATTCTGATACCCATATACACAATGAGTAATACTTCACTCTTTGAGTACTCCCACTGAAGTGAATGGGTTCAGATTCAAGGTGCAGATCTGGGATTTTGTTTCTCCTCCATCTCTAATTCATATGGCCTTAGGAAAGTATTATTAGTGAAATGCTGGAAGCTGGTAGGTATGCAGTCTTTGTACTGTATTTAAAATTACCCTTGTAAATTGTTGGATTATGGTTGTATTTGATCTCTCTCTCTCTAAATGGTCCACATCAGTGAGCATCTGAAAAACATTTATGAATTTATCCTCATAACATCCCTGTGGCATACTGTAGGTGACAGTTTATGCAAAGAGAAGAGCAAAAGTAGCAGTGGTGTGGACATTAGGGCTCCATATTTTGTTTCCACTGCAGCAAAACTGGTTGGCAAAGCCACTTCCAGCCATAGAATTTAACTTCTATCCTAGATTAGAACATAAGAACGACCCTATTGTGTCAGACCAAAGGTCCGTCTAGCCCAATATCCTGTCTTCCAACAGTGGCCAATGCCAGGTGTTTCAGAAGGAATGAACAGAACAGGTAATTGTCAAGTGATCCATCCCCTGTCGCCCATTCCCAGCTTCTGGCAAACAGAGGCTAGGGACATCATCCCCTTCAGCAGGAATCCCTTCAGTTCAGGTGGAGGGAGAGGAGAACAGACCAGAGGATCTCCCATTTTGCCAGTTGAAGTGGGAAAGTTCTCCTGAGGCCAGATGCCACAGGCTCTGCTTTAGCCAGGCATTGCCAGCAGAACCTCAACCAGGCAGCACAGGGATTGTGTCTGAGACTGTAGATTCAGGAGCCTTCCACTGTGGAAGTAGGAGCCAGTGTGAAAGACAGGGACCATAGACAGACAGATACTCATTCCCCTATGGGAAAAGATTGGGGGGGGGGAGTAAGAGAAGAAGCCACTTAGAATTATCAGGAAAGAAATATATGAAAATACTTCACCCTCTTCTACCTTCCCTCTGCCACAAAAAAGAGGTGCATCCCCTCCCCAATGCCCCGATCTAGGTGCCAAACCCCCACTTTCCTAGCCCTTACCTGGCTTCCCTTTTCACAGTTCTACATCTTCCATTCTAAATGGAGACATTTTTGGGGCAGCATGTAGTAAATCATAATACATTCCAATCTGAAGAATTGCACTGACACTGGGACACTGAACTGGCTGCGATAGTCATTGTCATTAGACACGCTAAACAACAACAAAAACCTCATAACATTCCACTGTAACTTTAAATTTCAAAAATACTCAGTTGGATGGAACTTTCATATTTTAATTCATTGAAACCTGTGTGATTGAATTGATTTTGAGCTGCCATAGAAGTCCCAGCCAGCACCACAGAAATCAGGGAAGGTTGTCACAGAACATGTGACACTCTAAACTCCAGTAACACAGGCAACTTCCTTAGAGGATACCATTAATAAGTCAGTATTTACTATCTTAGGCTGTTTGAGGCACGAATGCCTTGTGCATGGAAGAGAAATATTGGCACTATTTCAGGCACTGTCGTGTGGTAACTGTTGGGAAATGATGCCTTTCACTGTATTATCCAGAGAAATACTCATTCCTGAAAGATAATGGAGGGGCAACACACTGTAGAAATAGACTTAAAGACAGAATACAATTTGGGGGACGAGATGATTTAGGGGACTGGTAATAGATTGTGAAGCACTCTACCACTCTCCCAGAGTGGTAGTTTTTACCATGGGATGTCTGCCTGGTGGTTTACTAACAGACAACTCTCCGCATCACAAAACCCATCACCACTGGCCCTGATTGGAACCAGGGCTGGCAGACTCCAGAAAGGATGTGGATGTCCTTCCACTCCAAGTGTAGGGCGCCTAGGTGGTATGGTGTGCGGGAAGTTAGAATAAGAGTGAGAAATTAAAGGAATAGAGGCAAGCAAAGTTGGAGCTGGAGGGATCAGTGCCCAAGAGAGGCAAGTTTTAAGGTTATGGGGACCAATATCGAGCAAGGTTGAATACCAGAGGAACCATGGATTTACAGCTAGAGCCTAGGTGTCCAGCCTGCGGCTTGGGGGCTCTAAATTGTAGCCTGCGGCAGTGACTGTAACAAGAAGAAAAGGGTGGTGTGAAGTGAAAATGTCTTCCCTGAGCTGTGTCCCGTGACGTGGGTTTGAATCATCACAATAGAGAGGGGGGGTAAGGGTGCCACAGCTCCCCTGCAGCCCTAGGAGCGGCTGTGAGGTGAGCAGGGAGCACTCTGAGCTGCTGACGTGCCTTCCCTGCTGCAGCTGCTCCGGAGCTCCCCTGCTGGTTGGCTGCTGCATCACAGTGGAAGAAGGAGAGGGTTGCTTTGGCTGCTCCATTGTGTTTTCCTGCTGGGTTGTGGGAGGCCCAGAGTGAGTGTGATGGGAGCTCACTGGATTCTGCCTGAGCCAGTGCTTAATTTATAATGAAAGAGGTGCCGGGGCGCAAGCAATTTTTTTTACTTTAATAACTGATGATGCAAGGGCTATGAACTGCCAAGCCCATAGGTTCAAGGGTTATGAACGGCCAAGCCTAGAGGTGCCAGGACGTTGGAAAGCTCTGGCACAAATTAAACACTGGCCTGAGCTTAGGGAAGCACCTAGCAAAGGATGGTACCCCAGCCCACACAGCCACAGGGCAGCCCAGGGAAGGGGAAAAGGAGGAGAAACCGAGAGCCAGCAACCAGTTACAGCTCCCTGGTTCTCTGCTTTGGCCCAGGTTAGAGCAGCCTGATGTATAGACCCCAAGACAAACACCAGCCAGGAATAGTCAGAGGGGCAAGCTCACCAGCCCCTCCTCTACATTGTGTCTGAGACTGTAGATTCAGGAGCCTTCCACTGTGGAAGTAGGAGCCAGTGTGCCAGGAGCTGTGGGGAGGGAGGCATTGGAGTTAATAGAAGGTTCTGTGCCTTCTGGGGACTCCCCTAAAAAGGGAAATCTAGAGAAGGAGACTTGCATGTGGTTTCTCCCTTTGCACTGCCCAAATGGTGCAAGAGCAGTGGAGCAGGGCAGAGAATCCGTCCCAGTGTATTGATCGTAGCACCTGGCCTATGTGAAATAAAACATTTTACCTAAGGCTGGAAGTGTAAGTGACCACTGAGCTACAGAAATGCACTTCATGGAAAAGCCTCTACAAAGACAAAACAGGAGGGCACACAGTCACTGATAGCTGACTGAATCCTGACGCATGGTCGACAGGATGCCCAGGCAGGCAATAAAGCAGAGAAGGAAGAACAAAGCAAAGTAAGCCTATGCTTGCTCCATCTGAGGGCAAAGGAGAGATCTGCAATGTGACCGAAATATTCCCAAAGGGGACAATGGTGACATGTTTGACCCAAAGGTGAAAGCGAGGGCTCCTGGAAGATCAGGCTGTGTCACCTAATAGGTGAAGAATAAGCAGTCCGGATCTACTGAGCAACACGGCAGGGTCTGATAAAAGGAGTCTGAGATTTCCTCAGGGAAGAAATTTCTCAACTTCTATAATCTGGAGATGTTGTTGGGACAAGACTTGCTTTAAAACAAAAAGAGGCACCATAGTTGAAAGCTTGGCCCCCCTGGAGTCAATGGCAAAACTACCATTGCCTTCACGGGGGGCTTCATTTAACCTAAATATTAAATTCCAAAGCGAAAGAGAGAATGGGGCAATAAAATGGATTGGGTGTGAATAAGAAGTCCTCAGTGGAAGGGCTGTGGAAGCAAAGAAGACCTAACCCCAGTCTAATGAGAGCAGTTAGAAATTCTGTGGAAGAGACAGAGGAAGAAAAAGAATATCTTCTCTAACTCTTTGAAAGGGGAAAGTAGGCCATCATGAATGAAATACTGTATCAGACTCACTGGAAATTTGTGGAGGCTATTAGCAGCTCTTCTAGAGGCAGAGAATAATGTTAGCATCCTGGAGAATGTGCCTTCAAGTACACTGCTATTCTGGGGGTGAAGAAAGTAGTAACTATAACAGGTTGCACAATAATTAAGGGGTACGTTTTCAAAGGCATACATGGGATTTAGGCACCCAGTTCCAAGATGGGCACCCAGCTGCCCCTCATGCCATTACAAATCTCCCTCTGATGTTTTTCTTTCCCTACACACAAAGAAATCAGAGATCTTTCTGTAACAAATAATCCGGGCTAAACGGAAGGGTGAATTAACAGGTGTGCTGGTTTCACTCCTCCCCTCCTGAGCTTCTCTTTTTAATATACACCATTTGTTGCCATGCATAATAATGTACATCTGTCAGAGAACACTTTCCAGCATGCACAGAGATACACCTGCAGAGCTATGAAGCAGATGAGTCATTTAGTAGCCATACTGTACTCCATTTCGTTAATAAAACCTCCCCAAGTGAAAATCTCTCATTTTCAGAGACTGCTTTTAATCAGTGCTTTCTATTATTCCCCTGCACTAAATATAAGGAGAATTTCTCTAGAAACTATGGGGCCCGTGTTCCCAGTGTAACTCCATTGAAGTCACTGACTCCCAAGCAAGTTCAAGGCAGAGGCTTCAATGGAGATGACAAGTGACTGAAGTTGTGGATTTACACCAAGAGATGAATGACCCATTGGGACAAATTCGGTTCTCATTTACACCAATACAGCTCCACTGAAGTGAATGGGGTTTGACTCACAAGTCTCAAGATTTAGCCTTTCCCATCCAATATTGCAACTGTGTATAGTGTTAAATAAAATGGGTTGCATTACACTTTTAGTCATATATCTGGGTCCTGATCCAAAGCCCACTGAAGTTAGTAGGAGACTTTCCACTGACTTCCAGGGGGTCTGGATCAGGTTTTTAAGGCATTATCCACAGTGATAAGTAACTGATAGGGCAGTGCCTTGGAGGTACAAATCTTACCCCTTCCACAGTTTACTGTTTTCACAGATAGAAACATAGAATCATAGGACCGGAAAGGACCCCGAGAGGTCATCTAGCCCAGTCCCCTGCACTCATGGCAGGACTAAGTATTATCTAGACCATCCCTGACAGGTGTTTGTCTAACCTGCTCTTAAAAATTTCCAATGATGGAGATTCCAGTGCAATTTATTCCAGTGCTTAACCACTTTGACAGTTAGGAAGTTTTTCCTAATGTTCAACCTAAACCTCCCTTGCTGCAATTTAAGCCAATTGCTTCTTGTCCTATCCTCAGAGGTTAAGAACAATTTTTCTCCCTCCTCCTTTTAACAACCTTTTATGTACTTGAAAACTGTTATCATGTGTCCCCTCTGAGTCTTCTCTTTTCCAGACTAAAACAAACCCAACTTTTTTCAATCTTCCCTCATAGGTCATGTTTTCTAGACCTTTAATCATTTTTGTTGCTCTTCTCTGGGCTTTCTCCAATTTGTCCACATCTTACCTGAAATGTGGCACCCAGAACTGGACACAATACTCCAGTTGAGGCCTAATCGGTGCAGAGTAGAGCGGAAGAATTACTTCTCGTGTCTTGCTTACAACATTCCTGCTAATACATCCCAGAAAGATGTTTGCTTTTTTTGCAACAGAGTTACACTGTTGACTCATATTTAACTTGTGATCCACTATGACCCCCAGATCCCTTTCCTCAGTAGTCCTTCCTAGGCAGTCATTTCCCATTTTGTATGTGTACAAATGATTGTTCCTTCCTAAGTGGAGCACTTTGCATTTGTCCTTATTGAATTTCATCCTATGTATTTCAGACCATTTCTCCAGTTTGTCCAGATCATTTTGAATTATAATCCTATCCTCCAAAGCACTTGCAACCCCTCTCAGCTTGGTATCATCCACAAACTTTATAAGCATACTCTCTATGCCATTATCTAAATCATTGATGAAGATATTGAACAGAACTGGACCCAGAACTGATCCCTGCGGGACCCCCACTCGTTATGCCCTTCCAGCATGACTGTGAACCACTGATAATTAATTCTCTGGGAACGTTTTTTCAACCAGTTTTGCACCCACCTTATAGTAGCTCTATCTAGATTGCATTTCCCTAGTTTCTTTATGAGACGGTCATGCGAGAAAGTATCAAAACCTTTACTAAAGTCAAGATATACCATGTCTACTGCTTCCCCCCTATCCACAAGGCTTGTTATCCTATCAAAGAAAGCTATCAGGTTGGTTCAACACGATTTGTTCTTGACAAATTCATGCTGACTGTTACTTATCACCTTATTATCTTCTAGATGTTTGCAAATTCATTGCTTAATTATTTGCTCCATTATCTTTCCGGGTACAGAAGATAAGCTGACTGGTCTGTAATTTCCTGGGTTGTTCTTATTTCCCTTTTTATAGATTGGCACTATATTTGTCCTTTTCCAGTCTTCTGGAATCTCTCCCATTTTCCATGACTTTT
Source organism: Chrysemys picta bellii (assembly GCF_011386835.1). Lineage (NCBI taxonomy): Eukaryota > Metazoa > Chordata > Testudines > Emydidae > Chrysemys > Chrysemys picta. The sequence goes on from NC_088793.1 coordinate 191,605,248, forward strand.
CAAAGATAATCGCTAATGGCTCAGATATCTCCTCATGCCTGTCTTTCTCTTCGCTCACATGCAAAAGTAAAGAGCAATTTTAAAACTGCATGAAGCATTGCAGAGGTCACTGAGATTAATGGAAAACACAATTATAACAACATGAAGCTGAAGGGCCTCAGTTTGGCACCGCTAGGTCCACTTGGGTGTATCACATTGCATAATATGATGTAAGAATTTGGGCTGGTGTAATCAAAATGTAACCGCAATCCTTACCAAAAGCACCTGTTTACCCTCAGCTAACCCAGGGGAATGGATATGTCTTTTACATCAGACTCTGGAACATGCTGGAAAATTCCATAATCGATGAACTACTGTTTGTGGGGCCTGGGAAATAAAGCATTCAGAGGCTGTGCTGAATATATGGCTAACTAATCCCAGAAATCTATTTTATACACTTTATTTATTTTAGAATTAACTCAGTGCTTGTGAAAAGTGCCAGGTTAGCAGAACAGGAGGCTGAAGCTCACTGTTTAATTGACTGAGCAGGTACAACGTGAGCTGGGGCAAGCTTTCTTAAACGCTGAGTGCCTGACATCAGTGGGTGATGGGAGCAGATCTTGGAAGCAGGGCTGGTCGGAAAATGCAAAACAAGGGGTCCCCAGTAATCAGATTTTCCAAAGAGTTCAGAATCCACAACTGGGGCCAGATTTTCAAAAGAGCCTGTCATGTTGGGTGCAGAGCTCTCGGGGATGTGGTGACTGCTGAGCACTTGGAAAAGGAGCATGGCCTAGCAGAGAGGTTTGGTTGCTGGCCTGGTGATTAGGGTGTTAGCGTGAGCCAGTTTCAGGCAGGTTTGTACTCGGCACAGCTCAGTAATGCCTCCAGTGTTGTGACCCCTGCTACTGCGGCTACACGGCTGTTTACACTCATACTAGCTTGAGGAGAGCCAGCAAGAGTTCGTGTAGGAGAATCACTCCCTCCCTCCCCTCCCTACTCCCCCCCCCCACCGCGAGCTTGTTGTGTAGACGTAGCCACAAGGGTTGAGGATAAATACAGTAAAGCTTGTGAGGTGCTGAGGTACCACCATGATAGGGACCACATGAATACCTAAGATAGGTAGAATACGCAATTATCTTAACTGATAACAGCAAAATGTCTTAGATTTTGTCTTAGATGGGGAACATGTGCTTGATTTTTCTATTTCAGTTTCATAAAGGAAATTAACAATCGTAATAGACTCTGGGGGAGATTTTCAAAGGCATGAAGATTTTCAATGGGAGTTAAGAACCTAACTGCCAGTTGGCCCTTAGAAGCCTTCCCTGCACCCAGTTTCTAAGTCTGGGTGCCTAAATCAGGGTTCCCATTTCCTCATTTAAGCTCTGTAATTAAGGGCCCAAATGCCCCTTTCATTTGTCAGACTGCTGATCTGAGTGCCTACGGGCAGCATTAGCTAACTCAGCTTAGGTGCATGCATTTGGACATTGGGTGTACTAGGCCAGATCCTCAGCTGGTGTAAAGTGGCATAGCTTCCTTGCCTTCAACAGAGCCATGTCTGTTTACCCCAGGTGAGAGTCTGGCCCAGTGGGTTATTTTTACCCTTTGATACTGAATCTTCAGTGACGTATAAAAGCTTTTCAGTGGAAGCGTGCAATACAATCTAGCTCTTGGAGGCAGGACCATGAGGGGGCATACGGAGAAGGGGGAAAGAGATAATGCTGCCTTAATACTGAGTGCCCGAGTCTGGTGGCTGGAGGCATAATGCCTGTGTAGGCCAAGAGAGGGCAGAGTGATGCCCGTCGTGTTGGGGGAGCATGCTCCCTGGTAGCTCTTTTGGAATGCAAGCAAGCAAACTGAAACTAAAGCCATTCCCCTCTGCATCTACACAGACACCTTGTTTCTGGGCTGCTGGGAGCTGCTGCCAGCACTAATGGTGCCCCTTTGTGCTCAAACACCTGTAGGATGGCTGCCTGCATCTCAGGAATGCTGGGAGGGAAGGATTAGACTTCATACCCCATGGGCGAGGGGAGGAGAAATGGGATAAGGGGTGTTATAATACTGAGAGATTGTGACTTGGGGTTCATCTTCGTTGCGGCTTCGCAGTTTGGGATGACAGACGTGCACTAACTCTGCTTGTTCCAGTGTGCTAAAAGTAGCAGTGTCACCAGGGATAGCACAGGCTAGCTGCCTGAACATGTACTAAGGAGGTGCCAGTTGGTTTGTACTCAGGCGGCTAGCCCAAGCTGCCCCCTGTGCTACCCCCAGCTACACTGCTGGTGATAGTTCAAGCAGAGTTAGCATGTTTGTTTACCCTGCTGGGACCCACACGCCCAGCTGTGGTGTAAATGCACTCGAAGAGACTATTACTGTTGTCTATGTATCTTGTTAGTCCCCCTGTAGATTTTTTAAAAAATTAGGTAACATTAAAATGTGGGGACAGTAGCAGGAATATAGCGGTCAGTGATGGAAGGTCAGCTACAAAAAGGGAACTCTGTGGAAGTATTAGATGGATAATAGGAGAGGGTAGTGTGGCATAAAGGGGCAGGGAGGGTGTTCCAGAGGTAGGGTGTTAAGAGCTGATGAGGTAAAGGGCTCAAAGGAAGCCTTTGCTTTGCATGACATCCAGCTTCATTGATCCTACACAATCAGTAAACTATGTGGCGTATTCTTGAGAGTTACCTACTGGTGCATTTTCTATTTACGAAGTATAAATTGCATGCAGTGTTGTTGTCCCAGGATATTAGAGAGACCAGGTGGGTGAGGTCATATCTTTTATTGGACCAACTTCTGTGGGTGAGAAGAGCTCTGTGTAAGCTTAAAAGCTTGTCTCTCTCCCTAACAGAAATTGGTCCAATAAAAGATATGACTTCACCCACCTAGTCTCTCTGTTTACATAAAACCGATGAAGCTCTCTTATAACATAAGGATTGCATGAGAATAAGGTGTGGAGTTGGACAGGAGAGAAAGGGAGCATTAGAATCAGATGAACTGGCTGAGCATTTCATTAAACTCCGCCTCGAGTGCTCTGCATCACAAGACCACCCAACGGTGTGCCATTTAACGGTCTCTGCTCAAATGTGGTCTGGCATTGGGATAGCCAGGGTGTTATTGGGTAGAAGTGCAGGGCTTACTTCGCTGGCAGAATTCCATAGGGTAGGAAGTTTGTTCAGTACTTATCTGTGCTATGCCGGATCCTAGCCAGTGCCATATAAACCACTCAGT